>NC_030813.1:45740201-46042316 GCF_001704415.2 Capra hircus
TCTTTATTTTGCACATGTGGGAGAGTTCTGCGGCTCTAGAAAAGAGGAGTACCTGTAACAAATCTTATAGAGAAAACTGAGTTATTTCATCTGTATTTAAGGTCTAAAAGGTTAATATGGATTTTTTTTATTTCCCATACTCCACCCCACTTCAAAGAAAAATTAATTCACTGAGTTCAACATAGAAATAAAGATCATCTTTTCTCTTTCTTAAAATGCTCCTGGTCTAAAGGTCTCTGTTTAAATGCTGGAAATAATCTGCTTTCCTGGTCTTCTTAGAGAGGGAAGAGTTGACTTCTGGGCAAGTTACCAAATGACAATATTGGCAAAAATTATAGGAGCCTCAGCCTGGGATAGAGGACATCCCAGCTCTCATTCCTCATTGGGGAAAAATGCTTCAATATATAAAGAGGTCCCTCTAGTTCATTATAACTTGAAAATCATAAGAGTGATGTTTTCATAGTCTCAGAGATACATTTAGAAACCCAAAAGGGTGGAGTTATTAATTCCAACAGAAATACTTCAAACTTTTTTCTTTGCAATTTGAGCTCGATGTGAGCACGTTGGACTTGCTGGTCAGTTATGGGAGCCAGGAAAGAGGATTAGAAATGGAAATACTGCAAGGGTGTCTTCAGAATCCAAGGAAAAAAACTGACCAAGAGGTTGATGTCAGCCCAACCTTGGCTGGCTTCCACAGTGGTGAGCAAAACATAGGAGACCAGATGGCCATGTTAGCCCCCTGGAAAGCCTTCTGCTTGTGACTGCTGTTATCTAGTATATAGTAGAAAAATTTATCAGAATGAGCAGGATTTGATTCTGCCCCATCTGACTACAGTAAAAGGAGGTTTCATAAAGGAGGTTTCCAAAGTGAAAGGAGTCAAAAGTGAATGTTGATGAGCCTTTCCTTTATCCAGGGATCAAAGCAAAGCTAGTTGAATACGAGAACTTGCAGCAAAAGACTGTGGAGGGAAAATCTAAGGCCCAAAGATCTAAAATAATTTTACTATAACACATATCTTTTGTGTCCAACAAAACCAAAGTGATGATGGTTTTCTTGTAAAATCTGTAGCTTTAATAATAGTTCTATGATTTGGAGTTCTATTACAGGTTCCCTCAGTACAATATTGTCTTCCCATTTCGTTAGAAATAATGAAAAAAAATGAAACATTTTGGAGTAGGGAAAGACTTGAGAATTCTTCTACATAAAATGCATCAACATAAAATATTAGCCCAGGATAAATAACATCCTCCAGTAATTGACTGGCTGCTTGGACTGCTATAACTGATTTGTGATGACTGGCATAGGCATTAAATGGGAAACTGCAGTAACAATGCCACTGCCCATTGAAGGATTTACAGGTAGGAAAACTCGACTTCAAAACATGGGCTCAAAGAGGTTAAATTAATTGCTAACATAGAATGTAAGCTCCAGGGCAGCAAGGACTTTACTTCATTCTTTAATCCATCCTCAGAGCCAGAACAGTGGCCCAAACATGATAGAGGCTCAGAAAACATTTAGAGAGTGAATGGATGAATGAACAAATGAACACAGCTGTGGCCAAATCGGGATCTGCATCTGTGTCTCTTTCACCCATCATGTTCCATCATTCTACGATGTTCCCCATGCCTCCCAAGTCAAAAATTAAATGTCTTTTTTCAGATCCATTTCTCTTGGCTAATCTTGAATGAGGAAGTTACATGGGGAAGAGGCATCACTGGGACATAAACACGAAATGCCATAGGATCAGTTCAGGTTTGAAACCCACTCCCTTGGCCACTGTTATTGCTTTGTTTCCTCAAATTTTAGAGCAAGGAGAAGCATTAGATTTAACATGGTGCAAACTCCTTCATTTGGAGACAAGAGAAGTGTTCATGTCTTGTTAAAGGTCGTATAACTAACAAGAGACCCAGGTATGACTCAAACCTGGTCTCCCACTGCAAACCAATGTGCTTGTTATTAAACCACATCACATCTCACTAGTCCTTCCAGAGAGAACTAGGGCTGATGTTCAGCTGGCATGCCCATGTGAGGCTCTACTGGCTGTTAAAATACTGAAATATGTCCTTATTGTTTAGGTGATGTGCCCCAACACACACACAATACCCACTCTGGCTTCTCCTTCAGAGTAGAATCTGGCTCAGTAACGATATTCAGCACATCCTGTTTCAGCACCAGGGCCAGTGCCTGGAGGAGCCTGCCTGGGCCACCCCCCACCTCGTACTATTTGTCAAATGCTTTTAATATCACCCTGAGTGATATTTTAAATATATATATATATTACCCTGAGTGACATTAAAAAAAAAAAAAGATGAGCACAAAAAGGACAGAAATGGTATGGACCTAACAGTAGCAGAAGATATTAAGAAGAGGTGGCAAGAATACACAGAAGAACTATACAAAAAAGATATCTTCATGACCCAGATAACCACAATGGTGTGGTCACTTACCTAGAGCCAGACATCCTGGAATGCAGAGTCAAGTGGGCCTTAGGAAGCATCACTATGAACAAAGCTAGTGGAGGTGGTGGAATCCCAGTGGAGATATTTCAAATCCTAAAAGATGATTCTGTGAAAGTGCTGCACTCAATATGCCATCACATTTGGAAAACTCAGCAGTGGCCACAGGACTGGTAAAGGTCAGTTTTCATTCCAATCCCAAAGAAAGGCAATGCCAAAGAATGCTCAAACTACCACACAATTGCACTCATCTCACATGCTGGCAAAGTAACACTCGAAATTCTCCAAGCCAGGCTTCAACAGTATGTGAACCATGAACTTCCAGATGTTCAGGCTGGATTTAGAAAAGGCATAGGAACCAGAGATCAAATTGCCAACATCCACTGGATCATCGAAAAAGCAAAAGAATTCCAGAAAAACATCTACTGCTTTATTGATTACGCCAAAGCCTCTGACTGGGTGGATCACAACAAACTGTGGAAAACTTTTCAGGAGATGGGAATACCAGACCACCTGACCTGCCTCCTGAGAAATCTGTATGTAGGTCAAGAAGCAACAGTTACAACCAGACATGGAACAACGAACTGGTTCCAAACAGGGAAAGGAGTACGTCAAGGCTGTATATTATCACCCTGCTTATTTAACTTCTATGCAAAGTACATCATGTGAAATGCCAGGCTGGATGACACCCCAGCTGGAATCAAGATTGCCAGAAGAAATATTAATAACCTCAGATATGCAGATGACACCACCCTTATGGCAGAAAGCAAAGAAAACTAAAGAGCCTCTTGATGAAAGTGAAAGAGGAGAGTGAAAAAGTTGGCTTAAAACTCAACATTCAGAAAACTAAGATCATGGCATGTGCCATCACTTCATGGCAAATAGATGGGAAACAATGGAAACAGTGAGAGACTTTATTTTCTTGGGCTCCAAAATCACTGCAGATGGTGACTGCAGCCATGAAATTAAAAGACGCTTGCTTCTTGGAAGGAAAGCTATGACCAACCTAGACAGCATTTTAAGAAGCAGAGACATTACTTTGCCGACAAAGATCCATCTAGTCAAAGCTATGGTTTATCCAGGAGTCATGTATGGATGTGAGAGTTGGACTATAAAGAAAGCTGAGTGCTGAAGAATTGAAGCTTTTGAACTGGTGTTGGAGAAGATTCTTGAGAGTCCTTTGGACAGCAAGGATATTAAACTAGTCCATCCTAAAGGAAATCAGTCCTGGGTGTTCACTGGAAGGACTGATGCTGAAGATGAAGCTCCAATATTTTGGCCACCTGATGCAAAGAACTGACTCATTGGAAAAGACTCTGATGTGGGGAAAGACTGAAGGCAAGAGGAGAAGGGGAATGCAGATGAGATGTTAGATGGCATCACCGACTCGATGGACATGAGTTTGAGCAAGCTGTAGGAGTTGGTGATGGACAGGGAAGCCTGGTGGGCTGCAGTCCACAGGGTCGCAAAGAGTCGGACACAGCTGAGTGACTGAACTGAACTGAACTGATTACCCTAAGTGGGGTGGCTGGGGGGTTACACAGCCCATTCTCTAGTTCAACAGAATGCTCAGAATCCTGACAGGGATACCTGCTTTGGGGAAGTTCCTGTTTCTACATAACAAAGCTCTATTTAGTATGAGCTTCAAATACACCACAGTGATGCAGCTGAAACCCTCAGTCCTTTTGTGGAGAAATTCTGTCGCAGACAATAAAGAATTGCCTGCAATAGGGGAGACCTGGGTTTGATCCCTGGGTTGGGAAGAGCCTCTGGAGAAGAGAACGGCTACCCACTTTAGTACTCTGGCCTGGAGAATTCATGGACAGAAGAGCCTGGCAGTCTACAGCCCAAGGGATGGCAAAGAGTCGGACACCACTGAGTGACTTTCACTTTCACGTTTCTTTAGAGATAGTCTTGAGGCAAAGAAGTCATTGTTTTGCTGTTGTTTAATCACTCTGTCGTGTCTGACTCTTTGCAACCCCACAGACAATAGCCCATCAGGTCCCTCTATCCCTGGGATTTTCCAGGCAAGAATACTGGAGGGGGTTGCCATTTCCTTCTCCAGGGGATGTTCCTGAGGCTAAAAGTCTGTAAGGGGAACTTGGAGGAAAATAAGCTACGATTTTCCAACCCAGAGAAGTAAAGTTAGAATGATGATAACTCAATCTTCTTTCCAAACGCAGGACACTGAACAGAAAGTGGTGATTGGGAGTTTTATTGTCCTTAAAGCCAAAGCTTGGGAACAAAAAATTCTACTTTCTAGCAAGTATGATTTAGGTTGGAATTTATCCCTGCAAAGGGCACTAAGCAAAGAAGTGAGTGGCTAAGGAAGCCTGTAAGATGTTCAACACTAGGAGTCTTAAGACTAAATTCCACTCCCAGGAATTTATCCTCCAAACATATTTATTTGTGTGTACAAAGATACACATGCAGAGGTGCTTACAGAAACCTTGTTGCTAACAATAAAAGACAAAAGATGACCGGCATGACCATCAACAGAGGACAGGGCAAATAAATTATGGACTGCCAGGCAATGCAATGCTAGGGAGCTATTGCAAAGAACGTGGTCATGTTTCCTGTACTGACATAGAAAAAACTTCTGCCATATTGTTAATGAGTGCAAAGCAGAATCTTTAGTATCTTCCCATGTGTGTAAGAAGAGAAGGGTCTATCAGCCTAATGATTATATGGGCAGAGAACATCCCTGGAAGGAAACACAGAATCTAGTGTTACTGAGCTTGCCTCTAAGAAATAGGACCAAAAGACTGGGGCAGGTAGGAATTTACTCTTCCCCCAAACCTTTTAACACTCTCTGAATTTTTTAACCAGGTACATGTATTACTTTGTTGGCTACAAGAGAAAAGAACATCTCTGGGCTTTTCCATGCAGGTAGGGAGAAGGAGCCTGCCACACGCAGAGGCCTGCCCCGCGCAGAGGCCTGCCCCGCCCTGGGCGCCCCAGCGGTTCAATCCACTTCAAAGAGGCAAAGTCCAGTGGGTGAGGAAAACAAGGTGATTCATGCCAATCAAAATTCAACTTAGACAAAAGTGTATTCCTTCTAATGTATAACCTGGGTTGGAATTGTTTTAGCATACGTCAGAGAAGCAGCTTAGCAAAGTTGAAAGAACTTGGACTCCATTAAACAAGTTCCCAGAGCCTCAATTTTCACCTCTGTAAAAAGAGAATGAAACTACTGTCCGCCCCCGGGGCTCTTATGAGGGTTAAATGAGACACTGCGCATGGAAAAAGTGACTTGAAAATCATAAAGGGCAATGCAGACGCTAGGCATTCATTAATGGCATTACTGAAAAATCCCAGTCTACAGTGATTACCTGGGGGAAAGAAAGAAGTCTCTTTTGTCTCTAAGAGTGTCACATTTGTAGTTCTTATCATTACAAAAAGCATCATCATATCATTAACTTGAATTGTTCCACTGAATAAACTGATATTTTCACAGAGACATGTAAAGTCTGTCTCCAAAATTTGACTTACTCTTCTATGATTTTGTTGTAAACGAATTTTGTTATAAGGAAATCTTACTTACAATCCATTAGGTCTGAAAATGAGAATGAATTTCTGGTGGAAGAAAAAGAGAGTAGAGAAGAAGACTGCCAGTTTCTGACCTAAGAGGGAAAGTCAGAAAAATCTTCGTCTAGGTGGAAGTACCAGTGTAGCAGACATAAGAGATCCCTGGAGGAGGGCACAACAGTCCACTCCAGTGTTCTTGCCTGGAGGTCCCATGGACAGAGGAGTCTGGTTGGCTACAGTCCACGGGGTCAGAGCTGGACTGAGCGTGCAGCAGGTGGAAGTAGAACAAAATGCTTGCTACATCTGAGCATGGCATTTAAGGAACTCCAAAGTGTCGCCCCAACTTGCCTTTCCAGTCTTCTTTCTGGAACTGCCCATCTCACACTTGAGAGTCTACCTGAACAAAAGCTCAAGTGCGGCTACTCCACACTTCCACCTGTGGCAGACACTGGTAATCAATCTACACGGCGTCTCTCTCACTAAGCACAGACTCGGCCTCAGAATCCTTCTCAGCACTGTGCTCTAGGTAGCCACCCCCATTGCTCTGAGCTGGCAAGCAAGATGAAACCCATTTGCCATCCCTCATTCCAAGGGTTGCAGGCTCGTCCCCATTCCCGCATCAGACTGCATTACTTTCTCTTTTTCTCCTCTTCTGCCTAGATGTGCGTGCGTGAATGCTAAGTTGTTTCATTCATGTCCGACTCTTTGTGACCCCATGGACTGCAGCCCGCCAGACTCCTCTGTCCATGGGATTCTCCAGGCAAGAATACTGGAGTGGGTGGCCATGCCCTCCTCCAGGGATCTTCTCAACTCAGGGATCGAACCTGTGTCTCTGTGTCTCCTGCCCTGGCAGATGGGTTCTTTCTTTTATTCTTTTTCTGACTATGGAAACTCTACTCTTTCTTAAAATTTCTGTTCAAATGTCACTTCCTCTATGAAGAACCCTTGCAAAGTACCTAAGACGCAGGTTGCTCAGTAACTTTTTTCTATGAATAAGTGACTTAAATAAACAAATAGCTTCACGACATCTCCTGGCAATATAGCTTAGTGGTTAAGCGTGGTGTTTGGGAACCAAACTACTTGAGTTCAAGTCCTAGTTCGATCATTAGCTGTGTGGCTTTAGACCAATTACTCTCGTTCTCCGAGTCAGTTTCCTCCTCTATAAATAATGACAGTAGTGCACTGGTATTAAATTAGATACTTGCACAAGCACTTAGCACAGTTCCTGGCACACAGTGAGTGCTCAGTAAGGGAAAGTGACTGTTACTATTGGGAGCTGTGTTTACTTGTGGATAACCACATTAAAGAGAACGACCATGTCCGCGTCTTTGAATCTCCAGACTTAGTAAAGAAACTGGCGCAGGATAGCTGTTCAATCAGTCTTTATGGAATTGAACATGATACACATCATAACGGGTGGTGAGCACCAAGAGGGAACAAGAGGAAGCTGGAGGGCAGAGAGTTCATTTCCGATTTGAGAATCAAAAAAGGAAAGAAAAGAAAAGAAGAAACCTTTGTGGGGAAGGAGTAGAAAATTTGAGCGGACTACTGAAATATGACTATGATTTTGCTAGGAAAACATGAAAAATGGCCATGGGGCTGGGAGAGAGAGTGTTGAGGGGGCGGCGGGGTGGCAGCTTCCAGTAAAAAGAGATGCGTTAGCCAAGGCATACAGATGAGTGATCACAGACTCAAGCTAGAGGGCAGGTGCGGGGTGAAGCTGTGCTCATGCGTAGTTGCAAAGGAGAATCACTGCAGCCGTAACCAGCGCAGCAAAACGCTCTCCACCCGGGAAGCCTCAGTGTGTACAGGCACTACGGACGGCACATGGCTGACCCCACCCTACACGCTCCCTACCATGGAAACAGGCTGTCACAGTGAGAGGGCCACACATAAGCTAAGAGAGAAAGGGTCCCTGCCTCTTGGCTAAGAGCCTTCATCCCTCAATCAACAAGCAGTTGTCATGTGCCTGCTGTGTACAGGGTGCCACCCTGGGCACCAGAACCAGACACACCAGGCCTTATGGAGCCTGTGTGCTAGTACAGAGACACTCCACAGGCAAATCAACCATTCAGTATATTCAATTACAAGGCCTGGGGGAGCTAAGGTTATGAAGGAAATAAAAGGTGGATACTGGTGTGGCGGGAGCAACCGGGTAGGGCTGCCGTCTTAGATAAGGTGGTCCAGGATGCTGTCCCCAGTAAGACAACATTCATGCAGAGGTTGCAAGGAAGTAAGAGAGCAAGTCACACAGTGATCTAGGGGAGGAGCATGTTAGGGGGAGGGGACAGTGATGCAAATGTCTCAAAGTGGGAATGAACTTGGTACATCAAGGGAGAAGCAAGCTGGCCTGCATGGCTGGAACAGATGGGCAAGGGGGAGCGTGGCAGGAGATGAGGCCGGTAAGGGGACAGGGACAGATTCCACAGGCCATGCCCAGGGACGTGGGTGATCCTTCCCTCCTCCATCAGGGAGGAGCTGGCTGCAGGGGCCATTGAGTAGGGGGACAAGGGCCAGCGGGGAGGCCATTTGCAGACTGCGGCCAGAATCCAGACAGGGACAATGGTGGCTTAGACCAGGATGACAGCAGACACGCGGTGAACAGATTGAATACGCGGTCGGGGCTGAAGATGGAGGCCGCAGGGCCAGCTGACCTCTCACAACAGAACGCGCGGTCCAGGTGCACCCCTGGAGCCACCAGCCCGAGCGGTTGATTTCTTTCTCTGGGTGAGTTCATGCGTGAGTCAGGCACACGTGTGACAAGGCAGCGGATAATGCCCGGTGTCCTCCCCCGGAGGGAACAGACGATCAGCGGGGCCCAGGCAGGGTGGATCTATTGGCCAAAGGCAAGAACAGGTGCACTGGCAGGGCACGTGGCCGAGCCTTGGCACGAACGTGTCCTGAAAGGCTGCCAGCTTCTGATCCGGGGTAGGTTGGCCCAGCAGGGTGGGACGGAAGCCAGCTGCACCTCCACCCAAAACCAGCCCACCGGCCAGGCTGGCACAATCCCAGCACAGGAGATGATGAGCTGCAAAGAGTGTCAGGGTGCACAGCTCTGGCCCCGGAAGCCTAACTGAAGACTTTAGGTGGGGGCGCTCCAACCACACAGATGGAACATGTATGCACCGAGACTGGGCTCTCTCTTCAGAAAGAGAAAAGAAAATGCAAGCGAGTCACAGGGGGTACTTAGTTCAGACGCAGAGCTCTTGCAGGACAGCAGGCACTTGACACAGAAAACGTCCCCCCAACTCCACACCAGGGCTGGCGGCAGACTGCGGTGGGGCCAGGCATGAAAGCGCCCCCGCGGCGCACTAATGCCACCTTGTTGTTCGGACTTGACTCTTGTTCTTCAAGAGCAGAATAAAGAAGCCCCCGCTGGGAACCAGCCAGAGGCCTGGCCCCCTTCCATTGCGCCGCCGATATCAAGAACAAAGGTCGTGGACACTTTCCACGGGGCTTGCGGCAGACTTTCTTTTGATTTCCTTTTTAAGACAGGGAGGGGAAGTGCTCCCCTTTCCTGGTGAACAAATCTCAGCCTGGCAAATAGCTGGTTTTGCAGGTGAATGGAGCCCCCCTCCCATTGTCAGTGATTTTGACTCTTAGAAAAGGTTTTCTTCTGCATTATGCCTTTATTAGACTGGTTCTCGCCCCAAAAGTAACGGTCTGAAGGAGGTGGGGAGAAACAAAACCCACTGTGCTGTTCCTGAACCCAGTGACTACTGAGAAGGAACAACAAAAGAAAGAAAAGCTGTTTCTCATTTTAAGGGTATGTTCGGGCACCCTAAGAACTCAGCCGGTTCATAAATGACTTCATTTGAAAACTTCCAGTTTGCGATTCAGTCATTCTTCAATGAGAAATATGTGATTTGCCAAACATGAAATGGAATCATTAAGCCCTGACAAAATCAATCGGAGGCAAAGCAAAACTGTGGCTGCTGGTGCCCCGTGTTGCCTTCTCCTTAACAAATTAGGTATCCCCGCAGAAGGCATTCCAGACAGATGCTAGCATGGGGCCCTGCCTGGAAGAGGGATGTACACTGATCATCAAAACGCAGGCAGCTTGACTATTTCGGAGGCTTAACTGCCCATCCTGCCCTACCCCCAGTGTGCACACTCACACACACACACACACACACACACACACACACACACACAGAAAGACAGAAAGGGGATTCTTCTTCCAGATTTCTCTACGTTTAAAGCACTGCTCAGACATAAGCCAGACACAGAAGAGGACTATAAAATAAAATGTGGGATGAAATTGTCTAGAACTATGCACACACACAAAAGTGCTTGTAAAAACAGGTGCACTCTGAAGAAGGTCTGCAGTCTAGTTAGGAGTATTAGATCAGCATCAATTTCCTGGTTTTGATATTGTACTCTAGTTATGGAAGATGTCAGTTAGGGGAAGCTGGGGGAAATAAACAAGGACTCGATCCCATTTTTGCAATTTCCTGCAAATGTCTATTTATTTCAAAATAAAGAGTATTTTTAAATGCCAAATGTGTTGGTTCTACAGCAAGTGGCCTCTGACCAACTATACACCACATGGTTATTCTGGTCCATTCTGTTTTCATTATATGCTGGGTTGTTTGGGAGTGACCCCAGGAAATATTCACTGCCATTGTATTTCCTCCACCCTCCAAGTCTGCCTGGGGGTCCAGCCACTTCAACTCAAAGTCCCACCAGCTCTATCCTTGCTCCAGGGATTCTCAAGCTTTAAGGTGCATCAGAGTCATGGAAATGTATTTAAAATGTGAATTCCAGGGCCGGATACCCGACAGATCCTGTCTAAGCAGGAAATGGGAATCTGCATTTGCAACAAGAGCCCTGGGTGATTCTGATACAGGTGATCCTAGGGTCCCACTTTAGCAAACATGACCAGGCTCGGGGTGAGTGCCTGGGAGCATGCCTGGATAGGCCCCCAGTTGCAGGACGGGCAGAGAGCTGGCAGGCACTCCATATCCACATAGCAAGGTGCCCCCTGCAACAATGGAGAGAATTATAGCCCTCTTCTTCCAAATGCACGTAGCCAGTGACCTCCAACCCCAGTACTTAAAGAAGGCTGAAAAAAGGCATAGGAGCCTCCTCTATTGATCCCTCAGTGGCTGTGACCCTGTGACATTTGGATTAAAATATAGAGTTTGCATTCTATCATCATTATGCCTACTACTTTTTACTGAGTGTTGATTATATGTCAAGCACATCTCATTTAATTCTCACCACACTGCCCTGAGGGAATTATTATTTATTATCCCATTTTACAGATAAGAAAACTGAGGTTCTTAAAGTTCCAAAGTTACGCTGGCAGAAAGTGGCAGAGCCAGGAGTTGAACTCAGGTACTTGGCTGACAAGCTAACTCTGCACCAAAACCAACACTTGAGGGCTTTTTGAGGGACCTGAGGAGGAAGATTTTCCAGATCCTTATTTCAGTGGCACTAATGTTCCTCTTCAACGTAAAGCAGATTCAAGCCTCTCAAAGCACCCTTCCATGACCCTCTGTCCCTCTCTCACCTCCATCTTCAATCCTGTTCTCTCCTACTCTTTCTCTGCTCACAACTTTTCATTTTATCCCTTTTCTCCCCAAAGTCCAAAATTATAGACTCAGTTTGCCTTGTGTCCCCGATTGCTAAGATAAGAATTTTCTCATACACTCCTTCTCCTCCCATCCAGGCTGTCTGAAGAAATGAGCATTAGGTTCCTAGCAAGGCAAATGACCTACCATTCTCGAGAGGACACTGGGGAATCTTGTTTGCTCGAAGGTTCCAAATATAATCCATGTTCCACTCAAGGCACACTTGATGATCTTTGAAAGGGCGTTCAAAAGGCGGGACAGTCTTCAACAGCGTGTAATTCTTTGCTACAGCGTGTAGCAAATTTTCCTCCCATTTAACATTCAAGTCCCCACTGCTATATTGGTGAGTAATCCAGGCGCGTAGTATCACCACAGATACTGAAATGGAGTGTCTGATGAAATAATCATCTCTGTAAACCATGATGCTCGGGAATTTCACATGTACAATTTGTGTTCTGCTGGTGTGAAGATGTTTCTCATTCTTCCACCTTTTTTTGTACACGGGAATGCTACTTCTGAACTCAGATGAAACAACTGCTTCCAAATTGACAACACAAGGCTGAGAGCATAAATACTCTACCGAGACTTCAGACACATTGCGAACATTCCCTTCGAAGATGGTGAAATAAATAAAGTCTTTGTAAGCCACACTTTGCTCCGCTCTGGGTATCACTGACGTTGTCAGGGAAGTCTGCCTCCCTAAAGATGGTACAAAATTCTGAGAAGAAAAGAAAAGAAGTAAGTTTAAAAATGATCATATTCTTGTTAATTTTCATTTTAAGTGCTTTACAGGGCTTCTGGGGTGGCGCCACTGGTAAAGAACCTGCATGTCAATGAAAGAGACATAAAAGACACAGGTCCCATCCCTGGGTCGGGAAGATCCCCTGGAGGAGGGCATGGCAACCCACTCCAATATTCTTGCCTGGAGAATCCCATGGATAGAGGAGACTAGTGCGCTATAGTCTATAAGGTTGCGAAGTTGGACTTGACTGAATCGACTTGGCATTCATGCACATTTGCTTGACAATGCTGTGTTCATTTCTACTGTACAACAAAGCCAATTGGCTATACATATATATATATATATATATATATCCCCTCTTTTTTGCATTCACTTCCCATTTAAGTCACTACAGAGGGCTGAGTAGAGTTCCCTGTTCTAGACACTATGTTCTCACTAGTTATCTACTTTATGCATAGTATCAGCAGTGTACATATGTCAGTCCCAATCTCCCAATTCCTCCCACTGCCCATATTAACAGATACATGAATCATTTTATTCCTGGAAGAAAAAAAAATATCCATTTACATCATGCAATGAAAGTGGAAGATAAAGGATGTCGAAAGCACTACCAAACAATTGGAGAAAAACCAACATGCACACAAGTGAAGATTAGGCCACATTAAATTCTCTCCCCAGACTGAGTAGCATCTGCTGATCAAAACGGGACTTTCAAAGCTACATGGCAATCATTCCAGAGTTGGTTTCCAAATGGAAGAGCTAGTTCAGGGCAAATCCTGAACAGTAGCAGTGAACATGCCTTAGAGTGGAAAAGAGGCAGTCCAGCTGCAGACATTTTCAAACTATTGTCCTGACTTCAAATGGTAGTCAAAAGCAGCCAAATGAGACGATGGGAGAAGAGTTCAAAGTGGCGCCCGAGAGAACACATATCAGGGATGCCAGCCTGGCCCCTTTTTCTCTGTTAAGTTCTGAGCCAGGACAAGCCTACATTACAAATGAGCCAGCAGGAAGTTTCTGTTGCTCCAAATCACACATAGGCAGGCTCGGACCACAGACTGTGTTGTCTGATTTTTTTTTCACCGTGGATGGCGCCAGATGTGCCAAGAAAGATTTTTAGCTGTGGGTTTATCTACTTGTTTCAATGATGAGGCCCTCTCAGTGTAGACGTTCCTTCCAGAAAAAAGTCTGGAAAGTTTTGTCATGAAATCAAGGCAATGCTTTTTGACTAGGAGGCACAGAGGGATGGATGCTAAGAGCTCTTCTCTAAATGAGACTTTGTGATTTAGACATCCAAAACACAGCTCAGTTTAGTTCAGTCGCTCAGTCATGTCCAACTCATTGCGATTCCATGAACTGCAGCACACCAAGCTTCCCTGTCCATCACCAACTCCTACAGCTTGCTCAAACTCATGTCCATCAAGTCAGTGATACCATTCAACATCTCATCCTCTGCATTCCCCTTCTCCTTCTGCCTTCAGTCTTTCCCAGTATCAGGGTCTTTTCCAATAAGTCAGTTCTTTGAATCAGGCAGCCAAAGTATTGGAGCTTCATCTTTAGCGTCAGTCCAGGGAATATCCAGGGAATATCCAGCACTGATCTCCTTTAGGATAGACTGGTTGGATCTCCTTGCAGTCCAAGGGACTCTCAAGAGTCTTCTCCAACACCACAGTTCAAAAGCATCAATTCTTCAGTGCTCAGCTTTCTTTATAGTACAACTCTCACATCCATACATGACTCCTGGATAAACCATAGCTTTGACTAGATGGACCTTTGTTGGCAAAGTAATGTCTCTGCTTCTTAAAATGCTGTCTAGGTTGGTCATAGCTTTCCTTCCAAGAAGCAAGCATCTTTTAATTTCATGGCTGCAGTCACCATCTGCAGTAATTTTGGAGCCCAAGAAAATAAAGTCTCTCACTGTTTCCATTGTTTCCCCATCTATTTGCCATGAAGTGATGGGACCACATGCCATGATCTTAGTTTTCTGAATGTTGAGTTTTAAGCCAACTTTTTCACTCTCCTCTTTCACTTTCATCAAGAGGCTCTTTAGTTTTCTTTGCTTTCTGCCATAAGGGTGGTGTCATCTGTATATCTGAGGTTATTGATATTTCTTCCGGCAATCTTGATTCCAGCCGGTACTTCATCCAGCCCAGCATTTCGCGTGATGTACTCTGTGTAGAAGTTAAATAAGCAAGGTGACAGTACACAGCCTTGACGTACTCCTTTCCCTGTTTGGAACCAGTCTGTTGTTTCATGTCTGGTTGTAACTGTTGCTTCTTGACCTGCATACAGATTTCTCAGGAGGCAAGTAAGGTGGTCTGGTATTCCCCTCTCTTGAAGAATTTTCCACAGTTTGTTGTGATCCACACAGTCAAAGGCTTAGGCATAGTCAATAAAGCAGAAACAGATGTTTCTCTGGAACTCTCTTGCTTTTTCAATGATCCGACGGATGTTGGCAATTTGATCTCTGGTTCCCCTGGTTTTTCTGAATCCAGCCTGAACATCTGGAAGTTCACGGTTCACATATTGCTGAAGCCTGGCTTGGAGAATTTTGAGCATTACTTTGTCAGCATGTGAGATGAGTGTAATTATGCAGTAGTTTGAGCATTCTTTGGCATTGCCTTTCTTTGGGATTGGAATGAAAACTGACCTTTACCAGTCCTGTGGCCACTGCTGAGTTTTCCAAATGTGATGGCATACTGAGTGTAGCACTTTCACAGCATCATCTTTTAGGATTTGAAACAGCTCCACTGGGATTCCACCACCTCCACTAGCTTTGTTCATAGTGATGCTTCCTAAGGCCCACTTGACTTCGCATTCCAGGATGTCTGGCTCTAGGTGAGTGATCACACCATCATGGTTATCTGGGTCATGAAGGTATCTTTTTTGTATAGTTCTTTTGTGTGTTATTGCTTTTAATATCTTCTGCTTCTGTTAGGTCTATATCATTTCTGTCCTTTATTGTGCCCATCTTTGCATGTATGTTCCCTTGGTATCTCTAATTTTCTTGAAGAGATCTCTAGTCTTTCCCATTCTATTGTTTTCCTCTATTTCTTGGTGTTGATCACTGACGAAGGATTTCTTATCTCTCCTTAGTTCCTTTGGAACTCTGCATTCACATGGGTATATCTTTCCTTTCCTCCTTTGCCTTTAGTGTCCCTTCTTTTCTCAGCTATTTGTAACTCCTCCTCAGACAACCGTTTTGCCTTTTTGCATTTCTTTTTCTTGGGAATGGTCTTGATCCCTGCCTCCTGTATAATGTCACAAACCTTCGTCCATAGTTCTTCAGGCACTCTATCAGATCTAATCCCTTGAATCTATTTGTCACTTCCACTGTATAATCGCTCACGATTTGATACCTGAATGGTTTTTCCTACTTTCTTCAATTTAAGTCTGAATTTTGCAATAAGGAGTTCATGATCTGAGCCACAGTCAGCTCCCAGTCCAAAACACAATAGCAAAAAGGTTACTGTGGACCCCTTTACTCCCACTGGAATGGTTACTATTAAAAAAAAAGAAAGAAAGAAAGGACCAAATTTTGGAGAGCATGTAGAGAAATCAAAATGCTTGTGCATTACTGGCAGGAATGTAAAATGGTACAGCCACTGTGGAAAACAGTACTGCAGTCCCTAAAAGAATTAAGTACAGAATTACCATATAATTGAACAATGCCACTTCTGTGTCTATACCTGAGTTGAAAGCAGGGACTGGAAAAGATATGTTCATAGACTTACAAGCAGCTTCACAGCAGCATCATTCATAACACCAAAAAGGTAGGTATTCTGAGCTTCCCTGGGGGTTCAGACAGTAAAGAATCTGCCTGCAATGCAGGAGACTCAGGTTTGGTCCTTGGGTTGAGAAGATCCCCTGGAGAAGGAAATGGCAACTCACTCCAGTATTCTTGCAAGGGAAATCCCACGGACAGAGGAGCCTGGCGGGCTATGGTCCATGGGATCACAAAGAGTTGAACTCGACTGAGCAACTAACATTTTCAAAAGGTAGAAACAATCCAAATGTTCACTGATGGATAGACAGATAAACAAAATGTGGTACAGACATATAATGGAACATTATTCAGCCTTAAAAAGGAAGGGAATTAAGACACACACGACAATATAGATAAACGATGAGGACATTATGCTAAATGAAATAAGCCAGTCACCAAAGAATGAATACTGCTTGATTCCACTTACATGAGTTACCAAGAGAAGTGAGATTCACACAGATAGAAAGTAGATTGTTGTTTACGAGCATCAACAGGGAGGGGAAATGGGGAAGTGTGCTTTAATGGGCACAGACTCTCAGTTCTGCAAGCTGAGAAGAGTTCTGGAGATGGATGGTGGTGATGGCCACACAACAGTGTGGATATACTTACTGGCACTGAACTGTAAATTTTTAAATGGCTAAAACAGTAAATGTTTTGTTATGAATATTCTCACCACAGTTTTAAAGAAAAGGGTCACTGTAGTCTTCTCCAGAGAAGGAAGAAATAGGGAGCCCTTTCTTCAGTTCTGTAAGAGGGGCAAAGGTGGACAGCACCCAGAGTCTGGGATCAGGGAATCACATTTGCAAATAGTAGGGACATGGGACAGAACATGGGCAGTGCGCCAGGCAAACTGAAAGCAAAATCCTAAGGGAATACAGCAAACGCGAGTCATTTTGACTGGGGGCTCTGGGACAGATTTTGTGGAGGAAATGGCATTTCAACAGAGCTTTGAAGAGTTCTTTAGGTAGGAAGGCAGAGAGAGAACACTACGAGTGTTGTGAACAGCTTAAGTAGAGGCATGAAGGCAGAAACATGGCTGTCTGAAGGTCCAGCAAGCAGCTGGATTTGGCCAGAGAACAGAACAGGGTAAACACACAAAAGGACATGGGAATAGGAGGATGAAAAGAAAAGCAGAACCCCAGCTCTGGAGAACACCACATTTCAGCCCGAGGAAGACGGACTTGCAGTCTACTGACAGTAAAGAATCAATAAAGGTTTGAGTATGTGTATTTGTAGAAGCAAATCCTAGAAGAATTTGGGGGTCAGAGCGTAGGGGCATTTACGCTTCTGATAGCGCCTGATTTCCGTCCGTGGAGATCAAGCCCACAGCAATACATAAGGGCAGGCATCCCCACTTCGACCAGTACAATGTACTATTGGGCTTTTTGATCTCTGTGGATCTGTGAATAAGTGAATATTCATACGCAAATGTGTGCAAATAAAAAAGGGGGTAGTGTTTCTATTTTAGAGCACTGACAGTCGTGTAGAAACAAGGCTAGCAATCAAGAAAAATGAGCAAACGATATTACTCAAAATTCTCACTTATAGCAAGAAAAAGGGAAATTAAAACTACGCTGACAATGGAGAAACAGACATAGAGAACAGACTTACGGACACAGGGGCATGAGGAGAGGGTGAGATGTATGGAGAGAGTAACATGGAAACTAACATTACTATATGTAAAATAGATAGCCAATGGGAGTTTGCTATATGACTCAGGGAACCCAAACAGGGGCTCTGTAACAACCTAGAGGGGTGGGATGGGGAGGGACATGGGAGGGTGGTTCAGAAGGAATATACGTATGTATACCTATGCTTAATTCATGTTGATATTTGACAGAAATCAACAAAATTCTGTAAAGCAATTATCCCTCAATTAAAAAATAAATAATTTTTTAAAAATTAAAGAAATACTACACTGAAATGCCATTTTGAACCTAGGTTCACAGAGATGAAAAAGCCCAATAGTACATTGCACTGGTCGAAGTGGGGACGCCTGGCCTTACATATTGCTGTCACCTCCATGGATGGAAATCAGGCACTATCAAAGGTGTAAATGCCCCTACCCTCTGGCCCCCAAATTCTTCTAGGATTTGCTTCTACAAATATACAGAGTCAAATTTGTGCAAATTGATCTATGTATGACTTTCCACTATCGCACTATTTGTAACTGCAAAAGATGGAAAACCTAAACGTCCACCAAGAGAAAGTTGGTTTTGTAAATGACAGTACATCTGCTCCTGGAGTACTACACAGCTATTCAAATCAGGAAGATTTCCTGCAGATAATGGGACGATCTCTAGTTGTTTGTTTGTTTGTTTTTAAGCAAATTCAGAAGTGCAGCTTTTTTAAAAAAGGGAAAAATATATACACTTCTGTTTCAGCACACATGGCACCTGCTGCTCACATGGAGAAGGACCAGGTGACCAGGAGAGAGGGGAAGAGTGAGACCTGCACGCTTGGTCTTTACTTTCAAATTTTGTGTCACATGAATATTTATCCCCTAAAAGTCGGGGTTTAGGGGTGGGGGAGAAAAACAACCATTCTAAAAGATGAAAGTGGAAAATGCAGCTTCTTCAAAAGGCAGAGGAATGTTAGAAGAGCCAGCCACAACTTTTGATCAGTCATGGGAAACCTGTAGGAAGAAACACCTCAAGAAGTGGGTACAGTCCAAACTGCCCGCCCCCGCAAGGAGAAGTTTAACTGTTTTACGTTATCATGTAGACCTCCAAATTACAAGAGGGGGAGTAAAAATTAAAATCATCTCATAAGTAGAGAATATTAGAGCAGATGAATCCTTGGCGATAAATCAGCTCACCCCATTTTTCAAGCCAAGGAAACGGCAAGCCGGAAGGGACGTTCTCCAACATCCCACAACTGGAGGCTTAGCCGAGTCAGCTCAGACTCTCAGCGGCTCCTTCTCTTCACACCCACCCCGAGGCTCTCCACTGGACAGCACACACCACGAGACCAGAGATTTGCCATTTCACTGCTCCCTGAGAACTCCAGGCTGAATTCTGCTTTTGTATGAAGGGAGATATGGCCAGCATTTAAACAAGTGAGGGTTTATTCACTTGGCCAGAGGTGCCAAGCTGTGGCCCCCGTTAAGATCTGAATCGAGCTGTTGAGCCCACAGTAGAGTTTAGCTGAAGCCAGAGGCGGCCGGTGCTAATGGAAGCTGGACCAGAGGGGTGAGCATGGGTGAATAACACTCCCCAGTCCAAATGCCCACTCCCCCAATCCCTGGGGCTTCCCTTCCTCAGCTCCCTGGAAGGAGACATTTCCTTATTTAATGATATTTAATAGGGAGCAGAGTCCAGGATATGCTATGGCTTGTTAAATATAATTGTGTCCCTTCTCGGAGAATGACCTAAAACTTCTTCCTCATTCTTTTTACGCATACTTCAACACTTAACCCAAGCCCTGTTCTCCACTTCAATTTTTTTTTTAATCACTTTAAAAAAAAATTTTATTGGAAGGTATTGCTTTACAATATTGGGCTGGTTTCTACCATACATCAATATGAGTCAGCCCCAGGTATACATATAGCCCCTCCCTCGTGAACCTCCCTCCCATCTCCCACCCAATCCCACTCCTCTAGGTTGTCACAGAGCACTAGGTTGACCTCCCTGTGTCACACAGCAAATTCCCATTGGCTGTCTATTTTACATATGGTAATGAGCATGTCTCCATGCTGCTCTCTCAATTCATCCCATCCTCTCCCTCCTACACTGTGTCCGCAAGTCTGCTCTCTATGCTTGCATCTCCACTGCTGCCTGGCAAATGGGTTCATCAGTACTATCTTTATAGACTCCATACACATGCATTAATATACAATATTTGTCTTTCCCTTTCTGACTTACATCACGCTGTACAATAGGCTCTAGGTTCATTCACCTCATTAGGACTGACTCCAATGCATTCTTTTTTAAAGCTGAGTAACATTCCATTGCACGTATGTACCACGATTTCCATATCCATTTATCTGTTGATGGACATTTAGGCTACTTCCATGCCCTAGTTATTGTAAAAAGTGCTGCAGCAAACACTGGGCCACATGCATCTCTTTCGATTGCAGTATTCTCAGGGTACATGCCCAGTAGTGGGATGGCTGGGTCATATGGTAGACTCTTTAAATCGCACTTTTATTGCTGATGCTAGGAACTCCAGTAAAAACCTCTTTTAAACAGAGCTGTCTGATTTCCTTACATTTCATTTGGAAAGTGCAGTTAATAATAATGTTCATTAGTTTACATTTCATTGCTAAAAATCCCCCAGCCCACTTTTCTGTGTTAGTAAGTGCAGTATTGGGTTAAATATAGTTTCACTTTTCCTTGGTAACACACAACTTTCCACACCCCAGGCTCCTCATTGTGGCGATGGGTGGTGACAGAAGAGAATGAAGAAGGTATGGGGTATTCTCTCAAAGACCTTCCCTTGAAATTCTGTTTTTAAGGAAACCTCCATATACTCATTTGAAGATCATTTTATTCTCACTGGCTTCAGAGTCTCAAGTGAAGTAAAAGTATATTCCAGGTTGACAGGTTCTGGATGTGTGCTATCTGGTATAGTAGCCACAAGTCATACTAAGCACTCAAACTGAGATGTGCTATAAGTGTAAAAGATACAATGGATTTCAAAGACTGAAGACAGAAAAGGATGAAAAACATCGCATTAATAATTTTTATACTGATTTCATGTTGTAATAAGTGAGTCAAATAAAATACATTACTAAAATGTGATTATATGGCTCGGATTTGTGGCTCACGTGATATTTCTACCCAGTAGTACTACTCTAGATTTGAAGTCAGAGACATTTCCTGTAGAAAAGGACCACATGGTAATTATTTAGGGTTTCTCTGCCACTCAACGTTCACCTAGTGCGGTATCAAGAAAGCAGCCATTGACAACACACACGCCAGTGAGCATGGCTGTTGCCCACTGCAATCTTGTTTACAGAAAAAGGCAGCAGGCCAGATGGGCCCAGGGGCCATAGCTTGCAGATCACTGTTGTAGATTGTCAAGCCTTTACTCTAGATAGAGTTTTTGTATCATTAGATATTATTTTTTCATTTTTATGAAAATGTGTTCTCATGTCATTATTTTGAATTACAGCCATTTGGAAAGATGACAAGATCATACAAGAATCAACAAAGACCACTTAAAGTGTCAGAGTTTTAAAGAAGACAGAGATACACTTTGTAAAGGAATAATCACATAGGAGAGATGAGATGAATTACCCAATCAGGCATCATTTCCTATATGTGTGATTGATGAGGTTTGATTTGTTATTTTGCCAAGGGTCTCTTGTGGGCATGTTGACATCTCGCTAATGTTTCTTTCACTAAAAATCTAAGACAAGAAGTTGGAGCTAGGCTGAGAAAAGACAGAATTTCATGGACTGACACAGAAGATTTGAGAAGTATGAGTGTCATCTGGGGAACAAGAGAAGAGCAACGTCAGGGATAGGGCAATATTCTTAATATGATGGGATGTGCTGGCCCCAAAGAGGGCCTCAGAATCACTATAAGTGGTTTGAAGACCATGGTTTAAATCCCCCAAGAAAGTGTTACAATCTTCAGTCTTGTGGGCACCTATGTGATGTAGGTAGCTGGCATCTTGTGAGTTGGAGCAGACCCAGTGTGCAGCTGCTACACCGTGAGCCGTGGCTACCTCTGTTATGTACAAAACCAACACCGATTAGTGACACATCACACTCTAAATATTGATTAAGCTGAAGCTGATTTCCTGGCTCAAGTCATGTGTGTGGTTATGAGCTATTTTCTGCCAGGAGAATAAGGCAATTAACTTGAAGAGTTTCAGCTACAGGCATGACACGTGTCCAACCTTCATAGGTATTTTCACATGCCAGGTTGCATTAACATAAGCTAAAAAGTACCCCAAATGTTCCTTTCTTTAGATATTATAAAGTCAGAGTCCATGTCTTATTCATTGTTATGTCTCCGGCTTCTAAGACAGAGCTCGGCACATACAGAGTTTGGCTAAGTGTTTCTTGCTGAAATAAAGTACCAGACATGGGCATTTTTGCCAGAAGCCTCAATGGTCCAACTCGGATCAACTGCCCCACAGTCCCAGGGGCACCTGCATATAATAGATCCAATCTTGAGTTCCCACCACCCTTTCCTGACATCCACGGTCATGGAGGTGGATTGGCACTTCCTTCCATGTTTTCCATCCAGCCTCATTAATCTCCTTCCAAAGAGCCCTTAACCTCTGGCATCTCACCCGGCCCCTGGGTGTTAGAGCTGACCTGGGGGACTGTGAGTGAGGTCAGAGAAGGTGGTACTCCAGCACTCATCATGTTCCTTTGAGGTGGACTTCTCCCATATCTTTCAGACAACTGCCCTACAGTCTAGAACTTTTCCATTTCTACATACCAAAAATACAAATTAAAAAATTTTAGATTTCCTGTCCCTCTAGCCTCTGTTGGACTCCTTCTCATCTGGCAAGTTCATCCATGTTACTGGGATAATGAAAAAAATACTGCAGTAACGTCATATATCTGTATTTCTATGCCAGCTTCGGGGAGATCATGCCTTAAAAACAAGGCCAAATGCCCTGCAGCTCATAAGCAACATAGTTGGGGTGTAAAGGACATTGCTGTGCCCCTCAAATGATCATTTAGGCAGCCACATCCATGCTCCACCCGCACACAATGGAGCTGGGCTGAAGTCCTGCAACATCTGTTTATACCAGAAGGAAGCCCTAATCAAAGTCAAACTTGACAACAGTCCACAGAGTCACAAAACAGATTTCCTTTGTCTTTGTCTAATTATGTGTGTTTTGTAATTTTTAAAAAAGAAAGAAAGAAATGGGTCATTTATGTATGTTCCTAATAATAGACCCCAAATTGGAAATCTAACTGCATTTCATTCAGCCTGAGAATCAAGAAACAGATGAACTGATATATCTTTTGGATGAACAAAAAAAAAATCTATCAAAGCCACCTAAACTCTTTTTAGGATGAGTGCATCTCATTCCTTTAAAAATCAATAAGAGGAAACTATTCAAATAACCTTCGCTTGTTCCAAAGAGCTGAGAAAACTTGGTTCTTCTCTCTATACGATCCACTTATTAGCTAAGGAAGGGGCCGAGAGATTAGAAAATCTTAACTCTCGTCACTTTACACCTCGCTGAGGAAAATTCATTTACACTTACACATGCACATGAATGTATCTGATTGTAAACAACACTTGACTGTTTTTCTCATCCCTGTTTATTCTACCCCACGGGCTCCTAGGAAAACCTTGGCTCTTGAGCACCCTCTCTCCAAACTGGCTGGATCAAACTTTCCAGAGGTCAAAAGGGCAACTGCATTGACTTAGAAGTCCCTTGTTTATGACTTCTGCCAACTAGAAATAAGCAAAAATTCTGTTTATGTCAACAAAGCATGCCATTAAGCAGAATGAACAATGATGTCAACACGGACTTCAAGGTTAAGACAAGCCTGGGGAAACGTTTCCCGGCTGACCCAAGTGCCTTCCCCAAATTGAGAGCTGGCTAGAGAAACGCCATCACAATAATGATCAATACTCCTTGCTGACCCAATACTCCTCTCTCCTATTTAATATTGTTTGATATGCTATTTCTTTCTAACACACATTACAGGAGGGTAAACAAAGTTGGTTCAGTTTCATTTCACTGAGTACCTACTATGTGCTGGGCACTGGGACAAATGCAGTTAAGTCTTCTCATTCATTTCTAACCTCATCCTCTCACACTAAGTTGCACAGAAGGTCTCCCCTTTAACCTCACAGCAGCTCCATGAGGGACACAGCATTGCAGTTAAGAGAAGAAGAAATAGAATGGATTCAGATAGGGTAAATAACTCGCCCAAGAGCAACCAGCTACTAAAGAGCAGAACCAAAATTCAAATCCATAGCTGCTGACTCCAAAGCCTGTGATGGTATGCTCCTGACTCACAGAAACACCCAAAACGATGCCTAAATGCACTCACTTACGTCTATGCCTCTCACCACCTTCTGGTTACAGGTGGGATAGTCTCAGGACTTGGCTCACTCTCATCTTAAAAGTGGGGGATGAGAGGTTAAAATGCCATCAGATCACCATGCATGCATTACGTCTGGGGAGGGGAGACATTATCTTACTCACAAACACACACGCTGCACTGAGCTGACTCCCCAGTCCGGGTCAGCCCTTCTTCGGGTGAAGCTAGGAAACCAATACTAAGCCGCCAAAGCAGAACCTCCTCAGCAGTTCCTCACATCCTGCTTGCCCTCCTGCCCCTCAGTCCTTTTCCCCAGGGAATGGGATGAGCAATAAACAGGGTAACTGAGTTTGCTTCAGGCTATTTATGGTCTACTCCACTCTATTCATCTTCTCCATAAACTGCCCGGGTTTTTTACACCTTCTCTTCTACCTTCCCTCCAGCTGCTTCGTTCAGCCAACTAGTGGCTCCTACACTGTTGCCAACAGACAACCAGAAGGAAGAGAAAGCAGGAGGCAAACACCACCATTTGGGAGCTTTTAGGGGCTGTGGTTGGGAGGCATGCAGAAGCTATTGGCTGATGTGAAGTTTGAGGATGGTCTGTGCATTTCAGACATGCATAATTACTTGCACAAACTGGATAATTGAGGGCCTCTATACCTTGTTTTGAACTTCCTAGGTCCTGTGTTACACAAAGCAAGGAATTAATGAATACTTCTAAAGGGATAACTGACGGTCAGAATTCTGTACCAGACTGTCACAGTCACTGTCTGCTAATGAGCCCCACATACATCTGTGACGCTAATGCACTTTTGTTTCTTTGTCCTCTGGTTGTCTCACAAGTGCAAATGTCCACTTGGAATATTTCAGCTCTACAGATGACACCAATACCAGCCGCCGTGAGATCTGTTTTCCCATTTAAGAAAAACAATTATACATTCGAGACTAGAGTTCGGATCAGACAGAACTGCCTTCTACAAGTGCCATTGCCACAGATGAGGCTGGGCAGCCTCAGGTCATTCTAGTCACGTCTGGAGGAAGGTAAGAGTTAACGATAACCGAGACTGGCAAGGGGGTCTGTGAGGCTGAGCAAGAATTCCACGGACCACACCAGGCAGCACCCGTGACCCCAGTGGAAGCGGTTTCCATTCCTTTTTGTTTTCAAGGGCCTCAGCCTCTCTGAGGAGGCTCTCTGCATCTTGACCTTTGGCGACCTCAGAATTTTTTTGGCAGCTGCTGGAACCAGGGATCATCTTTTCAGAAATCTGCCTGGCATCGTTCCGTGACTTATCTTTCAGGCCTCGTCACAATTATTCATGCTTTGGCAGTATCCTAGCTACAGTCACAGTACTGTTCTTGGGCTGCTCCTGAAGGTTATTCTGTCCCAGCTAGTGGAAGAGGAATGTGCCCATCACCTCAGGACCCTGGCTCCAGGAAGCATGTCCCCCATGAGGGCGGGAGCTTAAAGGCATTTGTTTAGAAAGCCACTCTGAACCTTCAGCCCTTGTAAACAAGCATGTAGGTAAGGATGACACAAGAGAGGAATCAGTCCCCAGATCACCGACAGTTTGTCTTTGGAATACATTCCAAGGCACACTTGGCTATACTCATGGACACATGTTCATACAGACTCAAGCGCTGAACTCGGCCAGCTGCCTCTGGACTGTACAAGGACTCCATCTTTACCTCTCCACTGCGATGGCAAATATCTCCTGACTTTACCTTTTTTTTTTTTTTTCTCTTTAGCATTCTGCTTCTACTCTGTGGCTGGGCTTCCTGCTTTGTATATTTTAAGCTACTTTAGACATGACCTCACATCCTGGCCCATTTCACAGTAGGTGCTAATTTTGAGAACTTTACTAATGGGCCATACATCTATGAATGAGGGGAATGGGTTACAAGCAGCAAAATCCAGAAGGCAATAAGCTAGAAGCCAATGGCTAGAACTGGGGCTCTGGAAGGAGACAGACTTGGGTTTCCACCTTGGACTACCTGTGTGTCCCAGGGCAACTAACATTATCTCTCTGAGCCTCAGTTAACTCATCTAAACAGGGATCATACTAGCTCCTACCTCACAAGGTTATTGTTAAGATTAATATTGGATAATGCACATAAATAACCTATCACAATGCAAACTACTAGTAGTGGTAGTATTACTATTACTATTTAGGTTTCCAAATTACAGGATAGCTTTCTTCCTCCAGTGTCTCCATATTTCTGAGGTTCTGCTTAGCTTTTCTGCTCTCTACATTCCACCTGTCCACCTCTCTGTCCTGACCAATCACTTTCTCTAGATATACAAGATGCACACAATTATGCACTTTCTCAGTTGTTCCATGTTTTTCATGCAGCTGTTTTACATTTTCCCCAATTTGCAATTGAATTTCTCCAATGTCAAGAGAGGCTACCTCTCAGCAGTTTCTCTGGTAGCACAAACCTCTAGAGCAAAATCTCTAGCCAACGGCTAGACCTTTAGAACAAAAGGTTAAGCCCACCTTCCAAGTCACACGTTTGCTTCTCTGGGTTTTGCAAAACTTTCTCATTCAGTTGCAACACGGCTTTCTTGTTTATCCAAATCATTTTTCTTGTACAGTAGCATATCCGAAGCTCATCTGAAGGAAGCGCACACAGTCAGGGAGCACTGACATTTCCCTTTCCAAGATAATTCCAAAATTCATTCCTTCTTTGTCTGCCAAGACATTTGTCCATGCTCTAGTTATTTCCCACCTTACAGTGTTTTCTATAATCTTTCTTTTTGGAGCCCTACCTTACCACTTCACTAACTCACCATAGTCTGTCCATAACATCATTTTTGTCCTCTCTGTGATCGGTTCTCTCAAATCCCCCTTGGTCCATAGAGAACTTTTACACTTGCTCCATCATCTGCCTCTGTTCCTGTGGACCACTTAGGCTTTTATTCTTCTTGTTTTTTTTTTTTTTTTTAAATTTCTTGTAACTGTCAAGAAGCAGTCTCTCCTTGCCAGGTCTTGGGATTTCCACGTGGAACTTTCCTGATCGCCTGTGCATTAATGTTTCACACAGTGCTTTACTACATCATTTCTGCTTCTGTGGGTAACCAGTGCATTGTGGACAGGAATCATCTGTTTACACTGAAACCCTGTCATTTGTTACGGCAGTTTTATTTATGAGCCTGTGTGCTATAACCCTGTGGCATAAATATTAAATAATAATATCTCCTGGGTGAAAAAAAATCATTCATGTCAACTGACAACTTCTTATAAAAACATGAACTAAAGCCAACCACAAAACCTGGTACTGGCTTATTTTATAATATGAGGGAAAACATGGGCTGCTCAACAGGTAGATACTAAAGCAGAATTACAACGTGCATTTTTACATCCTCTTGCTTCACGGAGTGAAACATCCAAGAAGTAGAGTATCAAAAGAAACTTGGGCTGGATGGCAAGTTTCTCTGGAATCAAATTCTAATTCCTGCCAGTTCTTGAGCAGTTTTATCCTCCAAAAAGAAAAGTCTACGTATAATGACAATGCCACATAAATGAAAATAATTCTGGACAATGACACTGCTCATTTTTTTTTCTTTTTAGTATTCTGTGAATTTCCTATTACATCAGTTTCATGATTCAGCATTTTCCATTTCATTTATTTACAGTAATATATGGCAAGATAACCCAAGATTTCTGCAGGATCCTGGAACATAAGGTAGGCTGGCTGGACAGAAAGGGTGTTCCCTCCGGCAAATTTACTATAGTTTAGGAGAATTCAAAACAGAAGAAAGAAAGCTACCGAAGGAACTGAGGAATATTTCCCCACCTTGTTCTGAGGGTCTAAATTACTCTGGTATTTAAAATGAGTTGGTTTTAAATAATAGGCTACTGCCATTTAGTTGATGGCTAAAGCAGAAGCCAAGAAGTGTGCAAACTGTAAACGGAACATGCATGAGCCGAGTGTGTTCTCTGAAATAATGCTCAAGAAGCAGCTGAAGTCTCCACTCTGGCGGTAAGCGTGTTACAAAGAACTAGATTTCTTTCCGGCATCCGCAACTTGGCTGGAGTGACCATGGAGGAGTTGAAGAGCGCTGGAAATACTAGGCTCCTCGCCCGGTGCGTCCGCACAAAACGGTTCGGGCCATGAAGGCCGGGTGGAAACTAAAAGGAGGGTCGAGGCGGGTGGCTTTGGCGGAAAGCAAGAGGCGAAGTTGGGTATGGGAAGGAAAGGAGCCGCGAGAAGACTGTCAGGGAAGCCCAGGACTGGCGGGGAGAGGGCAGGAGAGCCGTGCGCTGCAGGGAGGGAGGAAACGCGGGGAGCGAGGCTCCCAGGTGAAGTGGGGAACAGGACCGGGGCTCCAGAGGAACCTGACTCGGGTCTAGAGCGGGTCTCAGAGGAAGAGGAACGGATCCCGGCGAGAGTGCAGCGCCGCAAGTCCGGTCCACGCACCCCTCTCCACGCCCCGGGTACCCATCCCAGGTGCCGGGAGCGCCCGAGGTGCGGCGGCGAGGAAGAGACAAAACTAGCCGCGCCGTACCCGCCCGCGAGCCGGAGGTCCCTGGTCGCCCCCACCCGCGTCCCCGGGGCCCCGCGCGGAGGGGAGGACCCGGGCAGGGTCCGGCGCTCACCAGGTAGCAGAGCAGGAGCAGCGCGCAGGCAGGGCGCCCGCCGAGGCCCAGGGGGACGCCGCCGCTCGGGGGTGCCATAGCTGCGGCCCGGGGGCCGACCGCGGGCGGCGGGGGTTGCTGCTGCCGCTGCCGTAGCCACCCGAGCCCCGCGCCGCGCCGCTGCATGGCGAGGCCGCCCGGATCCGG
This sequence comes from Capra hircus, assembly GCF_001704415.2. NCBI lineage: Eukaryota > Metazoa > Chordata > Mammalia > Artiodactyla > Bovidae > Capra > Capra hircus. The sequence goes on from NC_030813.1 coordinate 45,769,021, forward strand.
GCCGGAACAGGTCACCTGGTGCAGGGACCGGCCCCCGCCCGAGGCGCCACCTTCCCGCCCGCCCCCGGCCGGGCGGCCGCCGCGCGCGGGGCCACCTGCCGCCGGACCCGCCGCCGCCTCCACTGCCGCTCCCGCCGTCGCCGCCCCCGCAGCCCCAGCCGAGCGCCGGCTCCTCCCCGCCTTTCAGTCCACGTTCCCTCCCTCCCCTCCGCTCCCGGCCCAGCCCGCCTCCCGGCCGCTCCCTGCGGCCCCCGGGCATCCACCCCAGGGGGCAGCCCGCGCCCACGCAGGTGGGGACCGACCCCAGCCCCGCCCCCTGGCCGCTGCCCCCAGTTCCCAGCCCGCTCCGCTTTGCCTTTCTTTCCTCTCCTCCCCAACCACCCCCCCGCCCCGCCCGCCTTCCGCACTCTTTCTCTCCGCGATCCCTCTCCCCTCCCTCCTTTTCCCATTTTTCCCTCTCCCCAATTCTCTCACTCTTTTCTCTCTCTTCCTAACCTCCCCCCTCTTCCCCCCACTTTCTCCCTTCTCTCCCAATCCGCTTCCTCTCTCCCCTTCCTTTTCTCATTCTGTCTCTCTCCTGCACATCGCGTCTCTCCCACCCACTCCTCCGGCGGGTCGCGCAGCCCAGTTCCCGCCTGTGCAGTGGGTTTTTGTTTGGTGGCTTTTTTGGCGAGGGCGCCATTCCCTCCCGGCGCAGGGCGAGTGTGCCCCCTGGAGTCGCGCCTCGCAGCGGCCCAGCTTCCAGTCTTTAAGATGGATTTTGACCCCTGCCAACCTCCACCTGTCCACCTGCAGGGGCGGGGCCGCCTCCCTGCCTGCACAGTTTCAGCCCGGGTTGTGCCCCACCCTGCCAGCTGGTTCGCGGCACGTTCTGGATGCTTCCCGAGCGTTTTGTGCCCGGCTGGCACCGCCGCCGCCGCCGCCGAGCTCTTTGTTTTAATTGTCCAGAGTATCGGCGCCCAAAGCGGGCTTGTATTTGATTTGCATCCCTGTGCCGCGGCTTCCACTTTGGACCGAAAAGAAAATGAGTTAATTAGGCCAGTGCAATTGTGCTCAAGCCCCAAGTGAAAGGGGCGAGGCTCTTGAAGTGCACAAACAGCTTAAAAAAAAAAATCCAGCACAACCTCGGCCTTGGGGACTCAGGTTGGGATGGCTGCTCGCTGTCCTGAGTTCTGCCGTGAGGCCAAGGGGCCAGGCTGGAGTGAGGGGTCCCCAGCTGGCGCCAGCCCTGGCGCTCTGGGAAGCGTGTGGCTGTGTCTAACGGCTCACACAATTGCTTGGGCCCGCGGCTGCTGTGAAACAGTTAACCAGCCTTCGAAAGTTCTCTAAAGCTTTCCTTTGGCACTGGTGGATTGAGCGGATTGGAACTAATAATAGATTGGGAGCCTGAGAGGACACCATAGCAGGTCAAGTCCCGACAGGCATCGGGAGAGAGTTGGTAGTGAAGAGAGGATGCCCAGGGTAGGGTTAGACCAGCTTTGGAATCCCCTGTGCCTGGATATGCCCTCAGCCATCTCTTGTGCAGCCCTGTCCACACTCAGCAACTCAGCTGAGTCATTCCTTACTTTTTTTAGGTCACCTAGGGCTGTGGCCCTGGGTCAGGCTCTTGGCCCCAAGTCACTTGCTGCAAAGTAGTCTTATGTCACTGGTTCTCAAACTTCAGTCTGCCTGCTATCACCAGGAGGGTTTGTTAAAACCCACATTGCTGGGCAAGTCAGCTAGAATTTGGAGTTCAGCTGGTCCTGGGTGGGGCTTGCTACCAAGCTGGGAGGTGATGCTGCTGCCAGTTCCGAGACCCCATTTCCAGAACCACTGGCTGATAGGAAAGGGTCACTCTGCTCCCCCTTCATCCAGAAGCAACCACATTAAAGCGTTTGAGGATTTCTTTATTTTATACCTTGTCCCACTTCCACAGACCCAAAGCTCTTAAAATTCTCCTGTGTGATGTAGAAAACCATTTATTCTATCAAGTGTCCAAAGGGATAAAAGATTTGGTGGCTTTGTCCTAGATTATATACATATTTTTTTCTATCAGTATAGTAGACTGTAGTTTTTTTGATTTTTTTTTAATTGGAGGATAATTGCTTTACAGTATTGTGTTGTTTTCTGTCATATATCAACATGGGTCAGCCACAGGTGTACCTTTATCCCCTCACTCTTGGACCTCCCTCCCATCTTCCACCCCATTCCACCCTTCTAGGTTGTCACAGAGCACTAGGTTGAGCTCCCTGTGTCATACAGCAAATTCCCACTGGCTGTCTGTTTTACATATGGTAATGAGTATGTTTCCATGATGTTTTTTTCCAGTTCGTCCCACCCTCTCCTTCCCCCACTGTGTCCACTGCCCTGAAAATAGGTTTGTTGGTACTTTTTAATGCTTATGGAAGACAATCTGTTCCAGTTCCAGAGAACTGGACCTCATAGTGTTTCTGGGGGTCCCATCTGTCTTCCAGGACCTTCCTCTGGATTTTCCCTCCTCCTTCATTATACATGGTTTAGACTGGTCTTTGGGGAACTGAATTCTTGGGTTGTTTGTAATCAGGATATGTGGAATGAAAGCTTTCAAGTCTTGTGAGCTTTAAGGGTTTGAATTTACCTAACTCTCGCCAATGTGGAGGCACCCCCTAGGGAACGGGGCTCTTGTTAACCTGATGTAGGCTATGTCTCACTTAGTTATCTTCTACTGCCTTCCTACTGTGTGTCTGGCTCCACCCCAGGTACTGGCAATCCTGAGGAGCAGCAGGCAGGCAGAAAACTGACCCAAACACAATTTGATCCTCTGGAAGTGACTTTCAAGTTGCTCTGTGGTCCAGGGCAGGGGGTGATGGGATTGACTGATTAATTCTGTACTGCAGAGGGGCAGAGAAAGAGAAGGTCAGGATTTCTATTCACAGTCGACTATGACATTTTGATCCAGAAGACAAAATCCGTTATTGCCCTTGCCTCCTCTCTAGAGGTTTGTGTCATTAATTTGAAGGGTGTGGTCTGGTTTCAGAAGAAGTCTCTTTATTTAAAAATAGCCTCTTTTCCATTGCCCCCGTGGAATGGCTTAAAATTCCACCATTACAATTCATTGGTTTGAATTAAGTTTTAATACTTCACTAAAATGTGAAGGCCCCTGGAGAAAGTGTATTAATGTGATATCTCTCATTACTGCCAAAGCATAAGTCAGTTCATCACGTGTTCTCTAAGGAGACAGTGGAAGGTGAACGATTCCATACCTGAACATGGGAAAGGAGAAAGGCAACAGAGTCTGGAAGGAAGATGGCAGCCTCCCTTACCTGTGGAGGAGCACCCAGAGTCCTGGAGGGAAAAGGACTGGGGAGGATCTGCTTGCCTTTGATGCTGTGTAACATCTGAGGCCAGTAGTTCTCAGATTCTGGAATGGTTTTGTGTGTGTGTGTGTGTGTGTGTCTGTGTGTGTGCGCACGTGCACGCATGCTCAGTCATGTCCCACTCTTTGCAACCACATGGACTATAGCCCTCTAGGCTTCTCTGTTCATGGAATTTTCCAGGCAAGAATACTGTAGTGGGTTGCCATTTCCTACTCTAGGCCAGAATGGTTGGAGATCAGAAAAATCTCAGAGAGCAATGCCATTTGGCCAACTATTAACTTACCGAGTAAAAATATTTAAGCCAAACCACCAAACAAAATACAATCCCCACCTCCTATACACAATCTTCTATCAGGATTATTTCATTAACAAGACAGGGCATTTTTGCCAGCAAAAATTAGGAAGGAACTAGCATCATCATAATGGAGAAGGAAATGGCAAGAAGGAAATGGTACTCTTGCCTGGAAAATCCCACGGACGGAGGGCCTGGTGGGCTGCAGTCCATGGGGTCACTAAGAGTCGGACACGACTGAGCGACTTCACTTTCACTTTTCACTTTCATGCATTGGAGAAGGAAATGGCAACCCACTCCAGTGGTCTTGCCTGGAGAATCCCAGGGACAGGAGAGCCTGGTGGGCTGCCATCTATGGGGTCGCACAGTCAGACACGACTGAAGTGACTTAGCAGCAGCAGCAGCAGCAACTCAAACAGTAAAGAATCTGCCTGCAATGCAGGAGACCTGGGTTCAGGCCCTGGGTTGGGAAGATCTCTCCTGGAGAAGGGAATGGCTACCCACTCCAATAGTCTTGCCTAGAGAATTCCATGGACAGAGGAACCTGTAGATTAAAGGGCTACAATCCATGGGATTGCAAAGAGTCAGACATGACCGAGTAACTTTCACACACACACACACATACACATACATACAATATAATGAAAAATAATCTGAATAAAATATATATATATAAAACTGAATCACTTTGCTATATACCTGAAACTAACACACTACTGTAAACCAACTATATTTCAATTTTAAAATGCCACTAAATAAAATTATATACCTATGAAAAAATCAACTGGTCATTTCTCTCTGTTCCCACTAAGCATTGTCTGCAGCCCTTTAATCCTGCTTTATCCTGTAGTTAGTTTGTTGTCCATTTCTGCTCCTCAGATGGACTGTGAGCTCCTTGAAAGCAGGGGTTGTGTCTTATTCAGCTCTGAGTAACCCTCTCAGCTTTGCATAGAAAGTTCCTAAACAAATTCCTTGAATATAATCAAATCCACTATCTTCCTTTTCCATTTTTCCTCTCTCTGCCCTCTCCTGTCTTCCTTCCTTCTTATCTTCTTTCCTCCTTTTCCTTTTTCATTTGTTCCTCTCTCCCTGATTTTCTTCTGTTAGAACACAGTCGTCCTCCCCACCCCCAGCCCCCACTGCAGTCAGAGGTCTCTGGCATCTTCCCGCCTTCTCCTTTCTTCCATCCTTGACTTCCTTTCTGCAATTTCAGATATTTGGAATCAAGACGAATGAACTGTGACATTTGCCTTTTACATCAAAATAGAAGAGCAGAAAATGAAAATAGAAGAGAAGAAGGCTGTAAGAAGACACATTCCCATTCTGACCAGGAGACCATGGGATTTCCTTCTGCCAAGGACAGCATTCAGGATCCAGCTACATTCTGCATGGCGTTTTTAAACGTTCAGTACTTCATTTTTCTTTTGACACCTAGTCTTTACCTTCCCTCCATCCCAGTTCTATCTCTGTTCTATATGGACTGATTACTTCCTATTTCTGCCTTCCTTAGAACATTGCACCAGGTACCATCCTCATGTCTTGGTTGCCAGACCTTGTCCTTCAAGCCTCAAGCCTCTGACTCTGCAGACGCTTCCTTTGGGCCCCAGAGCCCTCACTCTGAGAAGTTGTAGTGAAGAGGCAATGGAAGCTCTTGGTGTCACCTCAGACTTTCCCTGTGTATTTCTGTGGGGATGCTGAAGGTCTCGGAATCATTCGGTCTGTAGCTCTGAAATGAGCTCTATTTCTGGGGCTGTCAGATGAAATGCTGTTGCTCCTAGTTATTTTTGGCTCTTTGCCCTTCTGAATAGGTGCATATTCAGCTCAATGCTCCCCCCAACTCTGAGCTGGGAAAAAGCAGGCAGCTTCCCTTAGCCAAGCCTCTTCCCTCCCGTGTTGGGAACACTTGTCCCCTTAAGCACCAGCTGTCATCCCTGGTCCGCTCCCAGGATGTCTGTGCAGTGTCCAGGTGAGCAGCAGGGAAATCCACTCTCTGGCCACTGATGAAGAGCTCTGTGAGCTGAGCATCCCTGGGAAGGTGCAGCCAGAACCTCCTCACTCATACATAGATCTGCATCTTGCCCTTCTGAGGCACAGCTGAGAAACTTCTCCAGATCCTTGGGGGAATCTGAGATGGAGGGAGACGTTTCAGGCTCAGTGAGCACGAAATGTTTGTACACGGTGGGTCTGAGGAAGGAAGTTGCTCTGAGATGCGGAAGGTCAAGAGCACATGTCCACAGGTGGAAGGATGTCTTTGGTTGCGCATATTGAGAAGAATGTGTGTGTGGAAAAGCAGCAGAGTGGAGAGGAGTTGGGTGTGAATGTGCAGATCCACTCGGGATGGAGAGTGAGAGGAGAGAGCCACTGGGCACCGAGGGAGAGAATGTCAGTGTAAATAATTGAAGCAGGAGCATGGGTGCGTGCGAGAGCATGGGAAGTGGCTTATGTCGACAAGTCTTGATGGTATTTTACAACTACATCCTGCGACTGCATTTGTGATACTCAGGCAGTCATTAACATTGACTTAGGACTTTTCATCTATCCGGTAATATGCAGTATCCAGTAAAGTGTAAAATGTCAATACCATCCTGGAAGCTTAATAAGGTCCATATAAAATCAATAAAAGCATAAAGGAAGGAAAGCTAGACAAGAGTCCTCTTAATAGCTACTTATCTCGGTAGCTTTTCACGGAGAAATTTCTTTTTAAAGTTGGTATCAAGTATGACTTTGATGCATTAATTCATTTAATCCTCATGAGAGTCCTGAGAGGGGATAAGCAGCATCGTCATCAGCAACCTCATTTTACAGACGAAGACACTGAGTCGTTTAAAGGGTCCCAGGCCCGCAGCTGGGAAGCAGCAGAGCCAGGTTGGATTCAGTTCTGCCCAAGGACTCGTGCTCAGGCCACTTCGCTGAACTCCTGCTGGGAGTGGGTGTTGGAGAAGCAGCAGGTGTTGTGCAGCATGTCAGGGAGTCACTCCCGGGTTTCACACTTAGGTATCTATCAGGGCTCCGCCCGGTGCGTGAGAACGTGGACTGCCAGCTCAGACACCATTGTCCAGTTGTGCTTCCAGCTGTGTGACCCTGGGCAAATGACTAATCTTTTTCTAAACTGTCTCCATGTCTGTAAAAATAAGGATGAAATCAGTGGACCTGCCCATCTTCATGGTGTTGCAAAGGCCAGGTAAAGTAGCACAAGTGGGTGCATTGTCCATTATCAAGCCCTAGAAAAGAGTTAAGCATCCTGTGGATGTTATTCATGCTTGCCTACTTCAAAAAAAGCTCACAAAAAAAAGACATCCCCTATAAGACCATGAAAAATAATAAAAGGTTAATAAATAGCTGTGGGAGCATGTCTCCAAAGATGACCCCACCCGTAGACCACATCTCCCATTATAAGCTTGCAGGGGAGGAATATGACGCCTGGGGAAGTCAGTGGCCATGTGTGAACTGTGACCACTGGCATAAAGTGAGAAAGTCCAAGCTAGCCATCTGGAGGGAGACAGGTAGCCAGCCTCCAGCCATTCTGGCCATCTCATGCATGAGCAAAGCATCCTGCATGTTTACCCTAGTTCAGCCTTTAGATGACTTCAGCCCCAGCCACCATTATGCTGAAACTGCACTAGCGTCCCCAAACAAGCACTGCCCAGCAGAATCCTGGCAACCCACTGAACCATGACAGATACAAATAAACTGTTTGAGACACTGAGTTTGGGGGTTGTCTGTTCACAGCAATAGATAACTGAAACAGTGCCCCGGGCTAATTTTTAATATTTTAACTGAACTGTGTAGTTGGCTTTGAGCTTCCTGGCATTCAAAGCAGAAAGAGGAGCAGAGTGGATTATACGCACTTCTTCTTGTCTTGAGGTACTGATTCACTTGAATGGATAGTTGATCTGACCCATCTCCTTGCAGACAAATCAGAATGAAAATTAAACTACCCTGCTTACATGACAATCTCTCCTATTTTTACCAAAATTACAATCGCTCAGATTCTATAATCTGCCTTGCCAGACTGAACCAAAGAATTGCAGGTGTCATTAAGGAGAAGATGTGCCTTGCATTTGGCCCAAATCTTTCAGAATGGAATTCAAGCCCATTTCCTCCTGTTTGGTTCCCAGTGAATCTTCTGCCTCCTCCCTCATTCAAATCCCATATTAAGTCACAAACAGGTTTGGTGACTCTGGGGTCCTGAGCAGCCAAAATTAATGATTAAAATAGAAATGCCAGAAACGGTTGAAACAGAAGCAGATTGGATGATTTATTCAAACCTTCAGGAAAAATTACTATTGAGCCCAAAATTGAAATTTAGACTTGTGGCTCCTAATCAACTAGAATGCAGTGCTTCCCTGGTGCTAACCCCCCCAAACAGGTGCAGTTCAGTTCAGTTCAGTCGCTTAGTCTTGTCCGACTCTTTGCGACCCCATGAATCACAGCACACCAGGCCTCCCTGTCCATCACCAACTCCTGGAGTTCACTCAGATTCACGTCCATCGAGTTCGTGATGCCATCCAGCCATCTCATTCTCGGTTGTCCCCTTCTCCTCCTGTCCCCAATCCCTCCCAGCATCAGAGTTTTTTCTAATGAGTCAACTCTTCACATGAGGTGGCCAAAGTACTGGAGTTTCAGCTTTAGCATCATTCCTTCCAAAGAAATCCCAGGGTTGATCTCCTTCAGAATGGACTGGTTGGATCTCCTTGCAGTCCAAGGGACTCTCAAGAGTCTTCTCCAACACCACAGTTCATAAGTATCAATTCTTCGGCGCTCAGCCTTCTTCACACATAAAATATATACCAGTGCTCATGTCTTGTGTCCTTTAGAACCCATGCTCTGGAAGGTCAGGAACCATTTCCATCTTCTGAATAGTACAATATTTAATGCCTTACTGCTGCTTATTAAAGCTTTTCTTCATTAAGCGACCTTCCAAGTTTATGGCTATAAACCACCTCAGATGAATGTGAGTCAGTGGTTTCCATTCTCTCTGGTATGACCTTGACACTTGGGACCAGCAGGCAATCAACGCCCAGGACATATTCTGGGGAATCTGGGTCAGCACATGGGGTATTGGAAGTGACCTCAGTCACTTGGGACCTGAACTAAGCCTACGTAGCCCTGTAAAGGTGGTGAAAATTGTCTTTTGGGTCCTGAACCTCATTTTCTATATTCTTCCCCTTCATTTATCTTCACAATTGGACATCAGAGTCCTTATGTTGAAGCTCCTTGTGGATAGCCTAATGGTTGGGAGAAAGGGCCAGACTCACATCCCAGCTGAGTTCCTTACCCTACATTTGCATAAACACTTTCCAAGCATCAAGACATTTCATAATCCAGTTTCAGTTCACTGCTCCAATAGTCCCATGGAGTAGGTGGTTATTGGTTGAACTGTGTCCTCTAAAAAGACAGGTTGGAGTACTAACCCCTGGTACCTGTCAATATGACTTTATTTGAAAATAGAGTTTTTGCAGATGATTTCCAGTTAAGGTGAGCTCATAAGAGGGGCCCTAATCTGATACTACTGCTGTACTCAGACAATATGGCAATCTGAACATAGGCATGCACAGAGGGATGGCAGTGTGAAGACGCAGAGGGAAGACGGCCGTGTGAAGACATCAGCAGAGATTGGAGTTTTGCTACCATGAACCAAGGAATGGCTGGGTCTGCCAGAAATTGGAAGAGACAAGGAAGGATCCTTGTCTAGAGGCTTCAGAGGGAGCATGGCTTTGCCAGAGCCCTGATTTTGGACTCTTGCTTTCTGGAACTGTAAGGCTATTGCAATGTTTATTGTTTCAAGCCACCCAGTTTGTGACATATTGTTCCAGTGGCACTAGAAAACTAACATATAGGTGTTATCATTTTTCTTATTTTTTTTAATTCAGTGTCTTTGGGTCCTTACTGTGTCCCAGGCTCTGTGCTGAGCTCTGGAACCTGGAAACAAAGCTTTAGGTTCAGTTCAGTTCAGTCACTCAGTCGTGTCTGACTCTTTGCGACCCCATGAATCGCAGCACGCCAGGCCTCCCTGTCCATCACCAACTCCTGGAGTTCACTCAGACTCACGTCCATCGAGTCGGTGATGCCATTCAGCCATCTCATCCTCTGTCGTCCCCTTCTCCCCCTGCCCCCAATCCCTCCCAGCATCAGAGTCTTTTCCAATGAGTCAACTCTTCGCATCAGGTGGCCAAAGTATTGGAGCTTCAGCTTCAGCATCAGTCCTTCCAAAGAAATCCCAGGGCTGATCTCCTTCAGAATGGACTGGTTGGATCTCCTTGCAGTCCAAGGGACTCTCAAGAGTCTTCTCCAACACCACAGTTCAAAAGCATCAATTCTTCGCGCTCAGCTTTCTTCACAGTCCAGCTCTCACATCCATACATGACCACTGGAAAAAACAAAGCCTTGACTAGATGGACCTTTGTTGGCAAAGTAATATCTCTGCTTTTCAATATACTATCTAGGTTGGTCATAACTTTTCTTCCAAGGAGTAAGTGTCTTTCAATTTCATGGCTGCAATCACCATCTGCAGCGATTTTGGAGCCCAGAAAAATAAAGTCTGACACTGTTTCCACTGTTTCCCCATCTATTTCCCATGAAGTGATGGGACCAGATGCCATGATCTTAGTTTTAGGTTAATACAGAGCAAATCTGAGGCCCTGAGCCATCTGGTGAATTTCCACATTCATGCCCTTGTGTCTTGGGCTCGATCCAGCCATCCCCCACCTGTCCAGTGTGTGCTGGTTCCCACAGCTGGCTGAGAGACAGACAATACTGGCTCTGGAAGTGCTTGGGAGGTCTCCTGATCCGTCTTCCTGGTTTTCTGGTTTTCCAGGGATGCCCGCTGAGGTTCTGAGGGATCTTGCCACCTGCAGAAAGGCAGCCTTGGGCTCTGCCACATCTTCTCCCTCCCTGACTCTGATTAATTCATGTTATGAATAAATTCAACAAACAACAAATGTTTGTCGAATGAACACTAAATTATTAATGACTGGTAAAGAGAATGTGTTATGCTTCCCAGAGGTATTTGAATGTGGAACAATGCTTTCACCCAGAGAAGGGAATTTCCAGGCATGGAATAGGGGTGGGAGTCAGGTGGACCAAGCAGAGTGAGGATTTGGAGATGAGCTCAGTCTTCTGCAGGTCTTTTATCTTATATCCTGAAAGTAACTTCTGTGTCTGTTCAGGATGTGGCTGGCTGCCTTCAAGGATTCTAGGAGAGGGCTGAGGAAGAGCTGGGTCTGCCCCGCACTTTGGGAGGCCGTGCAGGGCTGTGAACAGTGCCCTCCCGGATGCAGAAGGAGGCACTGGCCTCATTATATGCATGTACCACGGCTGCTGTTTTAAACTCCAATACTGCTGAACAATTCAGAAATAGATCCATTATAGGTCTGCTTTAGCCCCAGGGCTTTAACACAGGTCACTAGAAAATCCAAGATTGCACAGTAATTCAAACTCTCAAGAGGGAAAGAAAACAATTCTCTTCAGCACTTCCTTATCCACCTCCCCCCATCCTCACCCCCAACATAAGAGAGAACACCTCTTCATTTCTGTAGTACTTTGGAATAAATAGCTCTTACATTGAACTTGAAATCTAAATTTTTCTTCAGCTATTAATTGATAAGAGGAGCTCATTTTACCTCTCATGCTCTGAAGTAAGATTACAGTGTAAATAAACTGGGTCAGGTTTAGCAGGATGGACGTGAACTGTTCCCTAATTCCTTTTAATCTCTGTAAAGGAATAACTAGGATTTGGACATCAACATTCAATAAGCAATTATGTCACTCCTTCAGACTCCATCTAAATCAGTCCACTGTTCACTCAAAAAGAATCCAACAAACTGCCAAAGCGTGCTCTTAAATTGCAATCTCCTCGGTTTGCTCTGGCCCCTGAGAGGAAGGGAGGTTGTAGGAGGGATTTGATTTGATTTATATTAATTTTTTAGAGTATCAGGGATTTCTTGTTTTACTTGACACGGATCAGGGAAAAGGGGTCAGTAAACAAGGTTTTCTCAACTACTGATCGCTACACCGTGCTCAGCATCTCAGGAGCCTGCTTTCTCATTTTCTCAGTGCCTTAGAATCATTATCTAATTATTAATCTCACCCTAGAGTTCTGAGGAGCTTATGATGCCCATTGAAGTTAATGAAGGCTTTTACCTATAGGTCTGGCACTAAATCATTGTGACTGACTGAGTGCTCACAATCTGGTAGGCACTGATAGAACTGGCAGAGGGGAAAAAGAATTGAAGACAGAAGGAATTAAGAAGAGGAAGAAAGAGAAAGCGTGGGGAAGGAGGAGGGTCGAGAAACCAAACCCAGACTGGAACTTCAAAACACCTCATTAGGAAAATGGGGCAGTTAAGGAAGAAATCACCAAGTAATCTGCTTACACTTTAATTAATTATTCATTTATATATATTTACGTGGCACACTTTCTCTAGGGAACCCAATGTGCTTTGCAAACGTATTAAATAATTAACTCTCAAATCTGAGTGAAGTGGAAAGGCAGTGAAAATATTCCAGGAAGAGCCAAGCAGGTTGGTGAGTGATGACCAGATGCGTTGCTTTGAAAAAGCAAACCCACATGGTGCCTGGCAGAGGCCACAGGACACAAGGCTTCTTCTGGGGGCTGACACTCTGGTGGTCTGTCTTAGCACATTCCAGAGTAAGCAGGTTTTTTTAATGTAGATAAATGATGCTAGAAGGACAGACAAACACATAGAGATGAATTACTATAGAAATCTAGTATATTTTGAGAGAGGCTGTTATTAGAAGAAAGTCGAATGGGAAACGTTAAAAAAATACTGCCTTCAAGACAAAAATAAAAAGAAGTATTTCAAATCAAGAACATCAAATATGGCATTAAATAAAATGAAACTGCAAAGGCCAAACACCCAATGATGAGCCATAACATTTACTAGGCTGTGTTTGAACATATTTTCAGTTTCTAAAATTGTATCTTCACTGCACTGTTGACAAGACACATATTAGAAAAAAAAACATACCTTTAACACAAATGGTTTAAATATCTCTGTGGGAAGTATAAATGTATTTGCCAAATCATCAGAGGGCAAAACCAAACAAAAATCATAGGAAATGAAAAAAAAAAAAAAAAAAAACCGAGACGTGAAAGTGGCAGATATGTGGCTGTAGTGGAGAAGGCAATGGCAACCCACTCCAGTGTTCTTGCCTGGAGGATCCCAGGGACAGGGGAGCCTGGTGGGCTGCCGTCCATGGGGTCGCACAGAGTCGGACACAACTGAAGCGACTCAGCAGCAGCAGCAGCAGCAGCAGTGAGCGCGGCTGCAGAATGAGAAGAGTAGCCACGTGCCTCCCTGGGCTAAGACCTCTTGGTCAGTTACAGGAACAGACTTCAGCTCACTGCATCTTACAACTGATAAACCGGAATCCACACGCATAGAAGAACAGGCATGGTCCTTGGAGAGATCAAAGCGATTGAAACCACAACATGCAATCGTTCACTTACCTATCACCCAGTGACACACAGACCAGCAGCTAATGTTGAGATGTGGCCATTAGCCTATAGGAAGTCTCAGTGTGGGAGAGAGATGGCAATGAACAAGAAGACAGGTTTTCTCACCTCCTTAAAATGAAAGATGACCTTACCCTAAGTCCACTGGCAGGAAATTCAAATGAAAAGGAAAGGGTGGTGAGTTGCAGGGGAAGACACTTTTTAAAAAATCATTCTATGGATCCCCAACTCCATCTGGAATCCTGACTGCTTTCAATTTTTATTTTACCTCTCAAAAACAAACAAACAGGGATTTGTCTTCCTTGGTATGTGAGATAGAATTCGTTCTCCACCAACTCCCAATCAAGGACCTTTGAGCAAGTCCCTTCACCCTCCTGAGCAGGCTTTACCCATTGAAAATGATGCCAGCCACTCTCAGGATTGTCCCTAGGATTAAAGGACAAGGTGGCTGAGAAGTGCTTTGCAAACTACACAGATGTGGGGTTATTTGTATCATTTTGGACAGGGATCAAAGTCTTACTATTCAGGACACACACTTCTGAGCATCAGAAACGAAAACCTCAGAGGTCTCTGCCTCCCACCTTTTCCCACAGACCAACATCCCAAGCTGCTACCGCTGAAATATTCCAACATCATGCTCCGGTTTCAAAGATGTTAGTTTCATTTTTATTGCTTGCTTCCCCCCTGCAGTCATCCCAGTTTATCTGGTGAAGTTCAGCCTTAGTCAGGGAGCAGTTTTCAGCCTTCATATAAATGGACCAGCATCTTCCTACCTAACCCTCCTCCTTCCAGCAGCACAGACCACAAACCAAAACCAAACAAGCCCTGTCCCTGTATTCTTTCAGGGAGTGTAGATAAATTCTCCTTCCCCCAGATAAACACAAAGGCTGCCTATTGGGCTTCCCTGGTGGTTCAGTCAGTAAAGAATCTGCCTGCAATGCAGGAGACCTGGGTTCCATCCCTGGGTCGGTAAGATCCCCTGGAGAATGGAATAGCTACCCACTCCAGTATTCTTGCCTGGGGAATCCTCATGGACTGAGGAGACTGTCGGGCTACATAGGATCACAAAGAATCGGACACGACTGAAGCAACTGAGTATACAGACACACACAAGCTATATTATTAAGGCACTATTAATATTTTAGGTAATATTTTATTATCATTTACATGAGGACTCTATTCAAGGATATTTGCTATAGCTATAGTTTGAATCTATTTTATATATTACATATAGAGAGCAAACAACTATATATTCGAGATTAAGATTAAACTTATTTAATCTTATTATACAAAATAAGATTAAACTTGTTTTGTATATATAAGTTTATATATTTTATATATATATATAAAATTCACTTAAATTTGTCTATATCTAACCTCAACTCACCAAATTTAAAGTTAGGATGGTTGACAGGTACTTCCCTGACATTTGTAAATCCTGCATCTCCAATTATACAGAAGAAACATCTGCCTACCTAGCCAATTTAACAAAAATAGGCAAAATAAGGGGAAAGCCCTGGTAGCATCAAGGTGAGAAGCAACAGTCCTTAAATGATAACACCAGATCCCCCAACTGTGATCTCATTAAACCTCACCACACTAAGATGAAGGATTCAGTCACTGCTTTTATTTTTATTCTCAGGGAAAAAGACAGTGGAGGTCCAAGGAGATTGAGCCAATTTTCAAGGTCACTCACGTACACCACAGTAAAGAAGCTGAAAGCCAAATTTCTTCAGTCTGCCTGGCTGCAGCAGCCCCCGCTGGACACCAATGCCTGTCCCAGCACAGGACAGGGAGCACTGGACCCCAGACAGGGCACTTCACCCTCTTGGGAAATTTCACAAAGTTTTTCCCATTCCTCCAGACTATGGGTAAGCATCCAAATGATTGTATTGCAGCATTTAATATCCTCCCATTTCCCACCCAAACTGAGAAATATTTAAAGGCTTAAGAGCACAGAACATGAACAGTCAGTTATTTGTTGGTGCTGCTATTCTTCTGCAAAGAAAGAAATGGCAAAACCATCTTTGCACTCCCAACTTAAAATTAAAAAGTGGACTTGCAGAATCAAAAGTTCAGCTTCCCTCAGTGAATAGAAAGGGGTTTGCCCCTTAGCTGGGAGTTTCAAGTAGTCATTTTCACACATGTGCTATGTGTCCAAATAGTTTGAGAAGTAAAACTGATTTCAGGTTGAAAAACCTCTGGCCACATTCCATAGAAAAATCCAAACATTGTTACATGGAACAATCTTCAGATTATTGGCAACGCATACTTTTATTTCACAATAGTCTCTACACCATATATATTAATTACGGATCCTCTAGTACAGGGTTTCAGAAGTTGGGGGTGAACTATTCCCTCCAGGGGACATTTGGCAATGTCTGGAGACATTTTTGCTTATCACAACCAGGAGAGGGGATAATGCGCTATTGGCATGGAATGAGGGGAGGGCAGGGATGCTGTTAAATATGCTAGTGACGCAGTGCCCCGCAACAAAGAATGACCCAGCCCCAAATGTCAACAGTGCCAAGGTTGAGAAACTCTGCTCTATGACCATCACATCCAACATCAGGAAATAGGTGCCCCTTCCCTTCTGTCCCCGCCCAGAAGTCTGCTTGAATTCTTATTGTTGTTACTGTTGTCTTAGCAGGCTCCACATTAGAATAGCTTGAACCAAAAATATTTTTCAGATCTTTTGCATCTCCAAATGTTGAATACCTGGAGTCTGAGAATGCCATTTGCGATGTACTTTGTGATTTGCCTTATAAATGGGGTCAAGAACGTTTATATTCTGCATTTGTCTATATTTAATCTAGGTTGTAAATGGAAGCTCCAGCACACAAAGGCCACACATTACCTTTCTGGAGAGAGATTATGTCAGTAGGTTGGGTGCACTGTGTTCTATTATAGTTGAAACCAGGCTTCCCTGTCAGACTCTTACAGCTCAGTACATTTGGGTCTCCCAGCAGAAAGCACAGGCGTCCTGCAAATGGCTCCTTGTGCACAGAGGAGAGAGCGGATCCGGACCACTGGAGTGTGGCCCGCCACCACCCCTTAGCATCCTCCCTGTTACCCACTCAGGCCTGGGAGAGAAGCCTGCCTGACAGCTATCAGGGGACATCTGCAATTGAGTCAAATAAACACCCTGGGGCTGTGAGTAAGGTGAGAACAAGAGGTTCTAAAAACCCTCTTCCTTGCATACCTCTGAGTCCCACAACTCACACTGTGCAATTGGATCTCTTCCTGTCCCTCACCCATTCTTCCCCGTGTGTCAACTTGGCTCTTGAGATAAAGACAGAGCTCCTTTAGTGCCTGCAAGGTCCTACCCACTGCCTTTACTCTTTCTGCTCCTGCCACACTGACCGAATCCTCACATAAGGCACTGTCCCACCACAGGGCCTTTGCACAAGCGGTTCCCATTTCCTCAAGCTCCCCTCCACTCCCCCTACCTTACCTAATTAATTCACTTGCTGGTTTAACAGACATCATCTCCGCCCATCACTTCCTTAAGAACACATCCCAGACCGCCCTAAATCAAAGCCCTCAAACACACATCTCCATCTTGTTCTTCCTTTGGTGCATTCACGCTGATGCAGGTTTACAAGCATTTGTGTAATTATTTGAATAATATCTGGCTAGGACATATCATTGTACTCTGAACAACAAGCACAACACTTACCATATCACAGGTGCTGGGTAAGTATTTGTTATTTGACCATTTAATTAGACATTAAACATAAAATGAATGAAACGACATGATTGAATGAATGAAACTATTCTAAAACGTAAAATCACCAGCCAAGATATAGGTGTGAAACTGTGTGTGTGCTTAGGTCCAGGTAACCATTTGGATTGTCAGTATTCGGCATTGAGATTATTGAAAGGAGCAGAAGAGAAATCTTGCCTACAAAACAACTGAGAAAAAAATTGTATACCTCACTTAGAGCATCATTAAGTTAGAGAACAACTCCCACACTGTGCTTTAGGATGAAGCCAACATCCAGATTCTCATCGCAAATTTGGCTCCCCCAGAATTCTCTTCTCTTCCCTGATCCTGCTGCTTCCTAAACGTGAAATAGTCACAGCTGCACCATTCCTTTCCTTTTTTTGTCATTTTTTGGCGTGGCTAACCTTCCTTCTTTAGTTGTATGTTGTAAAGTACCCAAGAAGCCAAGAGCACCATTTGAGATATTTAAATACGAATTTGAGAAATGATTCTGACTTAGATATAAAAGCCCACAGTCACCATGATGAACATGACTGCAATGTTTAAAATCCCTAAATAAAGAGTTGCAGCACTTTCTGCATATTCATTGCTGAAATGAATATTATATATGATTCCTGACTTTGTAAGCATTCAAGCCAGGCAAAAAGGGAATGAGGGTTTGCTTAGTTTTATCAATGAAAACAGACTGCACTTGACCGAAGAAAGAACTGTTTCCTCTAGGATAAAGAGTGATGTGTACATGGAAAGCAGTTCTGTGTATTAGTCTCTGAGCAAAGCTTTATTTTTATACTATTGTGTCATTTTATGCACAGTCCCCAAGTGCCTTGTCACTGACAGCCACTCATTAAATCACTTAAACTATCGTATAAAGATGGAATTTAAGCTACACTAAGCCGGGCAGTCCATTAGCAAATCCTGATGGCTCCCCATGGGGTCCCAAGAATTCCTGCAGGTGATGAAGGTATATATTAAAGGAGTATATGGTCCGTTTCCTTGAAAGGACTTGGAGGCAAATCCAAGTGACAGAGAGAGGAATGTGTGATCAAAATAAGATTATTCAGATAAGAACTGTCTTGGAAAAATAAATTGAAGGTCAGCAGTGGGTCCTCCTCACAGACAGAGGAGGGAAGCTGGGCTCTGACTAAGAAAGTTGGTGAAAGGCTAGAAGGTAATGACTCTGGTTAAAGAACCTCTAAGAGGTCAGTTTGGTTGAGCTCCTCTACTTTGGGACAGGTGAAGCCACAGGATAAACTTGGTACATCTTCCAGAAAGGTCAATTTTCCCTTTCTGGCAAAAAATGTATAATATGTTTCAACATGGAAACAAACATGGCTGTATCATGGGGGATAATTTTTTTAAAAACCTAAGAAAATGTGGAGCCACAAGAACTTTTGCAGACTGAAGATGGGTGCACAAATGGGTTCAGTCACTCTGGAAAACTATTAGGGAGTTTCAGTTAAGCTGAAATATGCAAAACCCATGATCTAGAGGTCTACTTCTAGATATGAAAGTGAAAAGAGAAAGCAAAGTCGCTCAGTCGTGTCCAACTCTTTGTGACCCCATGGACTGTAGCCTACTAGGCTCTTCTGTCCATGGGATTTTCCAGGCAAGGGTACTGGAATAGGTTGCCATTTCCTTCTCCAGGAGATCTACCTGACCCAGGGATCAAACCCAGTTCTCCAGCATTGCAGACAGACGCTTTACCATCTGAGCCACCAGGGAAGCCCACTTCTAGATCTATATAACCCCAATTTCATGCTCAGGTGTGCCAACAGATATTTACAAGAACATTCATAATAACCAACAACTGGATACAGTCCCAATGCCCATCAACGATGAGCTGTGTAAGTAGATCATGAAAAGCGAAAGTGAAAGTTTTAGTCACTCAGCCGTGTCCATGGACTGTAGCCCACCAGGCTCCTCTGGCCATGAAATTCTCCAGGCAAGAATATTTTAGTGGGTTGCCTTTCCCTTCTCCATGGATTCAGCCACTCTGGAAAGCTAGGGGATTGAACCCAGGTCTCCTGCAGATTCTTTGCCATCTGATCCACCAGGGAAGCCCACAAGTGGATCATGGAGTCCTCACATAATGCACCATGGCAATGAAAACGGGTGAACTACAACCACACACGGCATCACAGGCAAATCTCACACACGTATTGAGTGAAAGAAGCCATACACAAAGAAATACATACTGCATGATTCCATTTACATAAACTCTCAGAATAGGCAAAATGGACAATAGTAGCTGGTTTCCTTCAGGGAGAAGAGAGCGAGGTACGAAAGGGTGAGGTCTTGTGAGGCATTTGTTTACCTGGTGATCAGAAGCCTTGTGATAATTCATTATGCTGTTTATGCTTTGTGTACTTTCTCGAATGTATGTTATGCATATTTAATCATATTCTAAAGATTAATTTTTTTTCTTAAAATGTGTGACCCTTTGAAAATAAAAACACTAGCTTTCAGAGAAGTATGTTGCTCACTACCCCAAATTTGCTGCAATATGTGTTCATCCTTGGTGATTAAGTTCAAGAGGTATTGGCAAGGCAGAGGGGCTATCATGGAAGACCTGGGAGCTAGGAAGTGGATGGGAGTTGGCCAGGTTGTTGACCAGCTCTGGTGGGGAGTCCATCAGGGACACTATCTCCTGGGGATTGACAAATGTAAGCACTAGACCTGGGTTACCTGAAGAGACCGGAAACAAATGAACCCACAATGCAAGAGGAATTGGGTTTAAGTATAAAAGTCACAGGATAGAGCCAGATAAATGGTACCAAATGACAGATACAAGCGATGAGACCCCAAAGAGGAAACAACTGGAAAGAAGTTGCTGAGGAGTCCGAGTAAGGCCAGAAAATAGAAAGATGGGTTCATCTCCCAGAAAGCTGAAACCCAGGGGACTAGGACTGTTTCCCACGCTGCCTGTCTTCCAGCATTACCACTCTGAGGACTCAGAATCTGAATTTGAATCTAGGCTTCCAGGTGGTGTCAAGGTAGGAAGAAAGAACACACTTTGTCTAAAAGTTTGTTAGACTGATTTATAACTTCAAAGTCTTTGGTTGTATGGAATGCTGGTCTTCATTTGTACTTTCGCCCCAGGGCCCAGGAATGTTACAGGTGGATGTTCAGGAGTCTCACATTTATCCCGCTCTAGCTCATCAAGATTTTCTGAAACAGTGATGCTGACAAATCAATGCCCATTACTAGCTATCCCCTATCCTCCAGCTATAGGCAAACTTCACACTGATAGCATGGCTTCTGAATTATTTGTGCCAATAAAAATGCAGGAGTTAAGTCCGGAGTCTTGTGAGAACTTGTTAGAGATCTCCAAGATTGATGTCAGCCCATTCATCTGTACATTGTATAGGCCATTATTTGACCATCAACACAACCTACTAATCAGTTCCATCCTACCTATATGGTGGAAGGTTTTTGAACTCTGATGTAATCAATATGCTTGGCAGGCTGCTCATCTCATGCTCGAGGACTCCTGCCGAGAAGAAATGGAGTGGTTTGACCAGACTTGTCTAGTTCCTGGTGCTCACCCTCCTTTGTACGTGACACTCTTCACTCTTTTTTCCTGCTACTGACTTAATCAGCACGATTAAATCTGGTCACTTGTTAAAGGCAGAGGTGAGCCGTACACAAGGTAATGAGGCAAACCTTCAAGATGATCTCCAGAGTTTCTAGTCTGATGGGAAAATTGGCATAAACTTCAGAGAACCAAAGGGCAAGGGTCAGTACAGTTTTTCTGTAAAGTATCAAATCACGAATATCTCACACCTTGCAAGTCATACAGTCTATATTGCTACTACTCAACTCTGCTTTGTGATCAGCCACAGTGTGAAAGCCACAGTGCGAAAGCCACAGTGGAGAGCGCAAAGAAATGACGAGAATGTGTTCTTTATTGATAAAGCAGGTGGGAGACCAGATATGGCCAGTGGGTCATAGTTTGCAGACCTCTGTTCTAGGGTAAACACTCCCTGAGAATAAGCAAAGAACTTTAGGAAGTGGATTAATTCTCTGAATCAGTAAAACAAAAACAAAAACACACACACACAAAACAGCGCCATGTATCACCCTTAAGGTGGATCTCACTGGGAGGCTCTGCTCTGCAGATCAAAGACTGTTTAAAACACCAATCTGCTTGTGCCTTTCTCAGCCTGAAAAATCTCCAGGGTTCATATCCACATAGAGCCGGCCCAGCCACCCTGCCCTCTTTTCCAGCTGCACGCACACCATCAGCCACGCAAATCTCTTCCTGTTCCTTCGTTAGCTGTGCAGAGTCGTGTCTCCAAACCTTTGCCCACGCTGTCACTCAGCAGAGAAGACTCCCCATGCTGTTTTCAGACTCTTATTCATCCTTCAAGACACCGTTCAAATGTCTCTGTCTTGATGTTTCCCTGGCACCCCTGGGTTGGCTTAATTTTCACCTCGTCTGTGTCCCCAGCACACTCTGTATATAATCTATACTTCAATGCAGCTTCAGAGTGATCCCTTCCAATTGATGTTTAATGGCTTACCCTCATCTTGTACGGTATTTTTAAAATCTGTTCGCTCCTTCCCCCCTGGGTTGTGAACACGCTCAGACACAGCAGTGCCTTGTGACTCATCCTTTACCTGGAGTTAGCACTGGATCTGCCATGGAAAGGGGCTGAGTTCATGTTTGTGCAACTGTTTAACTCAGTGCCAAATCCAGTCTGGGCCACCAGGGCTTCATGGAATGATTTACAGTTTACATTGTCTGTTGTTTTTATACTTTCAGTGGCTTAATAAGCAACTCTTTTTGACAAGGTACTTGGGAACTGTTCATCAATGACAGAATGACATGAAAATCAGGTTCAGAGGTAAATACAGAAATCTCTCCAACATTATATGTTCCCTTCAAATTGGAAGGGATAATGGTTTGGATTTATCCATGTTATTTCTGCACATGCATTTTTCTTTTTGGAAGATAGCTCATGAAAATCTCATTCCTGTATTAGATATGGGAATGTGTTGCCTTTTCTTTTATTAATGGCTTTCCCGGATCTTGTGGTCTTGCTCTCCGGTTCCATTTAGAACAATAGAATGATCACTTCTTCAGTCGAACCCTAGCAACTCAAATGTGTGGCTGCAGTTTTTCAGAGTGCCTCCTGGATGATCTCTCACAGAATTAAATCCAGCGGAGAATAAAGTTCATGAAACGCCAGGTGTCCCCGGGGCTGCTGCTGCTGCTGCTAAGTCGCTTCAGTCGTGTCCTACTCTGTGCAACCCCATAGACGGCAGTCCACCAGGCTCCCCCGTCCCTGGGATTCTCCAGGCAAGAACACTGGAGTGGGTTGCCATTTCCTTCTCCAGTGCATGAAAGTGAAAAGTGAAAGTGAAGACGCTCAGTCGTATCCGACTCCTAGCTGTTACATTATCTGTCCAAGGAAAAGATCAGTATTTGAGATGGACATACATTAACTACTTGATTTAACCCCCCCTCAATTCATCTGGCTTTCTGCAGCACCCATTTTCCAGATGCTGCTTTTTCTGCAAATTAATGTATACGGCAGGCTTCCCAGGTGGCTCCGTGGTTAAAAAACGCAAATCTGCCCACTATACATACAGGAGACCTAGGTTTGATCCCTGGGTATGGAAGAAGCACTGCAGAAGGAGATGGCCACCTACTCCAGTATTCTTGCCTGGGAAATCCCACGGACAGAGGAGCCTGGTCAGGCTACATCCATAGGGTTGCAGAAAGAGTTAGACACGACTTGGTGACTTAACAACAACAACAACAACAGCGAATAGGGCACACACGACTGGGATCAGGGGGTGGGGGTATGGAGGCGGGTGGGGGGGTGAGATATGCAGGTATGCTCTGCCCCCAGGCTCCCTGAAGGGGGCAAGTGGGAGGCTGCTCACTCTGCTCTACCATTAGTCCTAGCCTCGGGCTGCCCAGAGTGAGGGGGAGAAGGGGTCCAGGGACAATGGGTCATACTTCTATAACTTACACACAAGAACCTTACAGTCCAGGACTGGCCCCAAGGAAAACCAAGGCAAAAATTTTAGACTAGGCACACCCCAAACCTCGATCGTGCTCCCTGTAGAGTTTTGGACAGCCTCACGTTTCCCCCCTTACTTGCCCTGAGAATTCTTGGGGAAACAGTAGGTCTAAGAGAATCAAGCCCCTCAGCAGGCAAGGTGACTCGGTCCTGCCCCCAGTTAGGTGGCGGCGTCATCACCTTTTTCCCTTCCTCCCAGTCTCTCCCTCACTAGCACCTCGCTTTCCCATAAAGAACTGGCCCTGCCTGGAGCCCCACACCAGCAGGAAGCCCACGCAGGCTAGTTCCTCAAGGTTACAGAGACCACGAACAAGAACAAGGGAAAGGAGAAGTGCTGGAAATCAGTTTCTTTTAGGCTTGTCTGATATCCTCTGGGCTCTGAGTTTGGCAGGGCATAAATAGATAATCAAAGATTTTTACTTTCCCAGGTTGGAATTATGTAACCAGGAGCGGCTTCTTCCTTTGTTTTCCTGAAACTTCTCTAGAAGGAAATTCCCCTTTCGTTCTCAATCACAACGAGTGTTTTCCCCTGTGCTTTTACTTGGAGATCTTCAAGTCAGCAGCCTCTGAAGCTAATCAGATAATTCTGTGTGAATTAATGCACACACTGGAGTTTTAAAAATATATCCTTCATGATCCTTTGGAGTACGTGCGTGTGTGTGTGTGTGAAGAAATATCATATACTGACATGGATAACCCTTTCCAAAAATAGCTCTGATTCCTTTTTCCAGATCTACTGAATTCAACTTGGTTCCACTCCCCTCCTTCCCACCCCCAAGAGCTTCAAAGATGAGTAAGTGTTCTATCCGTGCTCTCAATCTGAAAAGGTGAACTGTTCAACTCCTGTTGACAGAGGGAATAATTTCTTCCCTTGGTACACGAATTCTGATTCTCCGAGGTTTCAGCCCCCATTCCTAATGACTCTAAACTCTCTCCTCGGCTCTGGAGACCCACCCTCCTCCTGGACATCTCCACATATTTATCCCCCGTGCCATTTCCAGCTCCACCTATCTGTCTCACCTTCAGTCCACCAGACCTGCACTTCCTTTGGCACTTCCTGCAGCACTGAGAATATACCTGGTTATCCACGGGAGAAACACACTGCCCCGGCCAAGAATTCTTTTCTGGGAAACGAGCCTTACTCTCATTGTGCCCCAGACCTGAGCCCAGGTCCGCATACATCAGGATAGCCAGGGTAGCCTCTCGCTTCCTGATTGTCTCCGAGTCTGGGCAGTTTTATCCTCTTCATTCCTTGTCAGGTTGCTATGGCTCAGGTCCTCAGCTTCTTCCCTGCTAACTCACGTCAGTTGTGTCCGACTCTGTGCGACCCCACAGACGGCAGCCCTCCAGGCTCCTCCGTCCCTGGGATTCTCCGGGCAAGAACACTGGAGTGGGTTGCCATTTCCTTCTCCAATGCATGAAAGTGGAAAGGGAAAGGGAAGTTGCTCAGTCGTGTCCGACTCCTAGCGACCCCATGGACTGCAGCCTACCATGCTCCCCCGTCCATGGGATTTTCCAGGCAAGAGTACTGGAGTAGGGTGCCATTGCCTTCTCTGAGCTTCTTCCCTAGACCTCCTTAAATTAGAATGATGCCTCATGGGCATTTGGAAAGGACAAGGGTTGGCAGACTTTTCCCATAAAGGGCCAGGTAGCATTTCCAGCTTTGTAGGTCAGTTTGTAGGTCAAGATGCAAAATTAAGGCTATGATACATAACTAAAGAGAGAATAAATTTCCACAACATATTTTACTGATAGAATACAAAATAGAATAATAATTGAAGATTGAAGACTTTTCTAATAATAATACATGTCTGCTAATGAGAACAATGGAATTCTTTTGGGGGAAAAGATAATACTTTGCTTAATTAGGTTCAGTCTTAGTATTTTCCTATCATCAAAATCTTTTGCAAATGTTCGTCTGTGAAAAATCATGCTTAGCTTAGCTCTTAGGCTAAAAACAAAACCAAGTGGTGGACTAGATTTGGCCCGCAGTTTGCCTACTTCAGGGAAAGAATGAGAGATAGCAGAGAATACTTAACACGCTGTGGGTACTCAGAAGATGTTGGTTATGATAATGATTTCTTATCTTCCTATCCACATTCACCCTTGGCTTCAGACGTGTAAATGCTTGGGGTTTCCTGGAGCTGTTTCATCCCTCTGAACTTTGCTCATCCTGTTTTTCTCCCTTCTTCCATCTCTTTTCATCCAACTTCTCCCTCAAGGTCCTGCTCAGAGTGACTCTTTACAGAGGCCCCTCCCTGCCACGTAGCATTCAGTGGTTTACTTCCTCCACTTCAAACTGTTAATAGAAGCCATGCATTACTCATAAGGTCCCCAGCTCTGTGCCCGATCACAGTATGTGTTCAACAAATATTGGCTGAAGAAATAAAGGAGCTCCTCCCGCGAATGGAAGACTCAGAAGAAAACTTCCTTGATAGCCCCAGCTCCCTGGGAGCTCTTTGTTCTCTGCATACCTAAAGCCCTTGTGGATTTTCTTCTAGGGAACCTGAACTCTGGGTACAAACCCCAGTATTCCATCACTTCCTAGCTTTGTGGCTCTGTATAAAAAAATCACTTAACTTCTCTGAGACTCCACTTCCTTATTGATAAAACAAGGATAATATTGGTGCCCATCTCACATGTTGTTTGCAGATTAGATGAAACAGAGCATATAAAACACTCAGCACAGTGAATACTCTACAAATGATTGCTGCTTGGTCACATTTACTGAGTAATGACCATGGTTTAAGCCCTTTTGTTAATATGTTTACCCCCCACAATGACCCTATGAGGGAGGTAGGTAGTGTTGTTATCCCCATCCTACAGATTCGAAAACTTGAGGCTTTAGAGGTTGTGTAATTTGCCTGAGGTCACATAGCCAGTGTGATAGAGCCAGGATGCAAACCCAGGCTGTCTGCTTCAAAGCTGTGCTGCTAACCCTGGCTGGAAGAGATGTACCTCTTTTGCAAGATCGTAGGCTATTTGAGGGTCAGGAATGTGTTCCAGAATTCTTTGTACCTTTCCTAGGTGCCAGCACAGCATCTTGCATGAGATGAAGCTCCATAGACGCCTGCTCATTCATTTACCCATCTCTCCTCCACCCTGACCCAGAGGAGGGAACAGAGTGTACTAGAGACATTTCTTACTGTCTGGGATTGACCACCAATGAGCACCTTGGTGTCTCAGAGATGGTGACAGGAAGGGAAGCAGAAAAGCATAATGTACCTAAGGAAGCGGTGCAGGTGGGTTCTGGAGAGAGTTTCGCCTGTTCAGAAGGTGACTGTGGGCTTTCAGCCTATCTCACAGAATTCATAATCCCTGTGGGAGCCCCAAGGCCACCATCAGTGAGCAACTCTAAGGACACTGACCAATGCAAACTGACTCCACTGATTATCTGTAACGTGCTTGTTCCTCTTAATCAAAGTGATGTCATCCTTTGATTTCAGAAAGTGAAGGATAGCAAAATTAATGATGGCTTCAGTGGGCTTCTGACAGCCAAGGCCGCCGAGGGGCCGTAGGGCTGCAGAGCCCGCTGCATTTCAATGATGTGCACAGGGATTTTTTCACTAACGAGGGTGCCGTAAGTCTTAATTACCCAGAACCGAGGCCTCACCTTGCTGCCTGTCCCCCGGGAGCATTCTGTGAAGTCAGTGGGAGCTCTGCCTGCAGTTCAGCCTGGTGAAAACTTGCCTGCAAATATTTGCAAATTACCTTGAGCACCTCGGATAGAAACGGGGGAGAATTATTTATTTTGAAGATGTTGGCATAGCCCGGTCCCTGCCTTGCCTGACGCTTACTGCAATGCTATCTTGCAGTAATCCCACTCCCTTTATCTCTGATTAATTCAGGACTGTGGGCCTCTTTTCTTCGTGGTTGATGACCCACCTCTTTGGTCTCACCCTCAGCCGAACAGCTGGTTATCTCCCGTTGTTCTCACTCTTTGCTTAGCTGCTCTTTCTAGACGGCCTAATGCATTTTCCATTAGAGAAACCGATTTGCCCTTTTGTTTCCAGCAACTACAAGCTGCAAGCTCCCCCCTTGGAAGAGGTCAAGACCACCTACATGGCTCTTCCTTCCCTCTGGGAAGGAAGCATTGCCAGCATTTGCCTACTTGTATTGAGACTACCTTCCCTCTGGGAGTAGATGCTCTTGGTACCCCACCCATGTCCCCCTGACCAGGGGCTGCTAACAGCTCACAGCTGCTCCCTTCTCAGAGACTTGGCCTGGGAGAAAAGCACTAGGCATTTTTGTGGGAAATGTCAGGAGGTTTTGCCTTTTTTTCTGGGGACAGCCTGATAACAAGGCACAGGGCCCCCACACCCAGAGCTCTGCATGGGATCAGGCTAGGGCTAGACCATATCTCTGCCTGCCCTATTCATGCTTCCCACACGCATGCTTCCCACTTCTTCCAGAAACTGCTTGCCCAGAAAGCCAGTCTCAGGCTCAACTTCTTGGCATCCCAGCCTAGGACACCTCTCCATGCCACCCTCCCCACTGCAAGCAGAGTAGCCTTTAGAACCTCAGCCTGATCTTGTCATTTCCTTTCTTAAAGTCGGCCATGACTCCCATCAGCCAAACTCCATCACAGACCGGGTGCTGTTTAACCCTCCTGCCTCACCTCTCATCACACCTTCTGCCTCACCTGAGAAGCCACTTTCTCCAGAGGGACTCACCCAGACTCCCTTCCGAGGCCTGAGACATTTGTGCATGTCCACACAGCCCTCTGGACTGACCCTTCCCATAAATCCTGTTGTATTGAGACTACCTGCCTCCTTGTCTTTCTTCCCCTCTAGACCACAATCCCCTCCGGTATTCCCAAAGCCCACCATGCATCTGGCCCACATGAGACTTTCGATAATTATTAATGTTTGTTGGTTGATGAAATGAACTGATGAATGAATAAGCTAGACTGCATAAAGGTTTACTGCTGCCGCTGCTGCTGCTAAGTCGCTTAAGTCGTGTCCGACTCTGCGGCCCCGCAGACGGCAGCCCAAAAGGCTCCCCCGTCCCTGGGATTCTCCAGGCGAGAACACTGGAGTGGGCTGCCATTTCCTTCTCCAATGCATGAAAGTGAAAAGGGAAAGTGAAGTCACTCAGTCATTCTGGCTCCTAGTGACCCCATGGACGGCAGCCCACCAGGCTCCTCCACCCATGGGATTTTCCGGGCAAGAGTACTAATGACAGCTAAATTCCCACTTCGAGTTAATATGTCAGCATTTGCCTACTTGTGGTTTTTCTAAAGTTTTCCTAAATGGAAGAATTCACTGGAAACATATTAAAAGAATTCAATGCCTTCAATACTTACAGGTATATGCAGTCTGATTAGGGTGTCTAGTCTAACTGAGGTATGACTAGGCCTAGATGTTTCAAAAGGTTTCTGTTTCTTTCAGACCCTGAGCTTGACAATCAAAGATTTCCCAGCCCTATCAGCCTCTAACTCTTGGTGATCCTCTGCTGAATTTTAAATCCCCTTGCCTTCCCTGTCTGCTCCCAATAATAACAAAAATAAACAAATAAGCAAAGAGAAAAAAAAAAAAAAAACTGTTGCAATTCCAAGTGCCAGAACAGCTCTGCTCATCTCAGGAAGAAACCCTTGAACATCAATGAACCGTGATTTCAAACTGCCATTTCACTGCCGACTTTTCAGAAAAGCATCACCCTGCAAAGACGTTGCTCTTGAATGCAAACCTTGTGACTGCCAGGATCATCCAGGGTTCTGTCTTACCTCGTTCTCTCTTTGGAATTGGGTGTATTAGTCAGTAGAGGTGCATTAATTCTCTGCGTGACCTCAGATGGAACACAAGCAGCATTAACAAATTACCAGTGATGGGGAGGCAAATGGAGCAAGGACGAATATTCACACAGCCCTGTCTCTCTGGGCCGCTACCTCATCTTGTCCAAAATTCACAGAAATATTAATCCTCCTGGAATGCTTAGCAATGCATATACAGTAACATTCCTGAGGAAGCTAATAATTATCTCTTGTTAGCAAGATCAACTTACTGCAGTCTTTCACTGCAGGGACAGAAAAATATTGTGACTTGCTATGCTAAGTGAAACATGATGACAGGGTAAATTAGGACATTTAAACTAACAGTAATAAAGACACACAGCTCTGTCTCCCCTCTATATAGAACTGATAAAATTCACGGAAAATAGACACGGTGGTAAAAGGAGAATGTATTGTGAATAGTTGGTTGAAACACAAAGAGACAAACTTTCTTCCGTTGCTTTTGTTGTTACAGCTAATATTTATTGGGCACCCACCATGCATGGTACGACTCTTATCAGGGACAAGGATAATAATAAATTACTACCTGTCAGCCACATGCACAGTAACTTCATTATGTGACTAGGCAGCACTCTTATTAAGTCTTCGGAATCTATTAAAAGTCTCGTTTTGAAACAATGAACCATGAGGAACAAATTTATGAATTGTGGATCCCTGGTATTAACCCAAAGATTCAGCCTTGGGGAAAGAAAAAACAAATTCCTAAGGGGGAAAAAGATTAATTTCTGCCAAGGAAAATCTAAGAACATACGTTAGCTGGCCCTACCAGATGCCTCTAGCTGTGCTGTAACAGAGATGAGGCAAATATCTAATTTCACAGGAAAAAATTTATAGAGCAGTCTTGGAATCAGACGGAGTCCAAAACGCTTCCCTGCCAGGTCCTCAGTCAAAGGGCGTAATAAACAGCCATACCCTCACACGTCTGAGGTGCCCCTCTGATCTCTGGCTCTGATTGGTATCACGCTGTCACCTCCACTGATGTATCCAGGCAGAACTCGTCCTGTATATTCACTCGTTTACTTTGCTCAGTGAATGTGGTAGATCACCTGCAAAACTGTCACAACAAATCCTCATGTCGCTGTATGCACACTCCTTTATAACGTCACTTTGAATCGCTTCCTGTCTGTTTTATTAAGGTGGGGTCTATTCCTCCTTGCCTTAAACGTAGGAAAGCTTTGTAACTTGCTTTGACCAATGGAAGTGATGTTTTGGTGACTCCTGAGCCTAAGTCTTAAAGGGCCTTGCAGCTTCTGCTTTCACCTTCTTAAAACACAGGGTGTCACCAGGTAAGGAAGCCCCAGCTAGCCATCTTGAAGATGAGAACTTTGAGTATACAGTCAACAACCAGTACCAGTTGTCTGATGTCAGATGTGTGAGTGAGATCATCTTGGACCATCTAGTTCCAGTGCTGTGGAGTGAATGGTTGCTGCTGCTGCTGCTGCTAAGTCGCTTCAGTCGTGTCCGACTCTGTGCGACCCCATAGACAGAAGCCCACCAGGCTCCGCCGTCCCTGGGATTCTCCAGGCAAGAACACTGGAGTGGGTTGCCATTTCCTTCTCCAATGCATGAAATGAAAAGTGAAAGTGAAGTCACTCAGTCGTGTCTGACTCTTAGCGACCCCATGGACTGCAGCCTATCAGGCTGCTGCCTCCATGGGATTTTCCAGGCAAGAGTACTGGAGTGGGGTGCCATTGCCTTCTCCGGGAGTGAGTGGTTATGTCCCTCCAAATTCACAGGTTGAAGCCCTAAACCCCAGTGTGATGGTATTTGCAGGTGGGACCTTTGAAAAGTAATTAGGTCATGAGGGTGGAGCCCTCATCAATGGTTTTAGTACTGTTATGAGGGCTTCCCCTGTGGCACAGTGGTAAAGAATCCGCCTGCCAATGCAGGAGATACGATAGATGCAGGTTCAATCCCTGGGCAGGGAAGATCCCTTGGAGTAGGAAATGGCAAACTGCTCCAGTATTCTCGCCTGGAAAATCCCATGGACAGGGAAACCTGGCAGGCTACAGTCCATGGAGCCCAAAGAGTATGACACAACTGAGCACTCATTCAGCACTTATAAGAGACATGGGAGAGATGGTCTCTGCCTCTATCATGAGAGAACACAGGGATATGACATCCCCAGCAAACCAGGAAGAGCGGTCTCACCAGGAACCCAATCAGCTGGCCCCTTCATCCTGAACTTCACAGCGGTTGTGTAAGCCACAAAGTCTATGACGTTTTTGTTACAGCAGCCTGAACCTAGCCGTACTAGCCAGGCGACAGAAGCTGCCGCAGTGACTCCGGAAGAGACGGAGCAGAACCAGCTAGTTGAGGCCAGCATGAACTGCTCACCCTCAGCGTCCTGAACAAATAAAATAGGTACAATTTTAAGCCACTCAATTGTGAAATAGTTTGCTAGACAACGGTAGGTCACCAGACCATGAACCATGTCTTTAACATTTCGTGCATTGTTCTAAAAGAGCAGTTCCGCTCTGACTCCTCGTACAGAACAGTAGCTTCCAGAACTGTATTAACTTGGAAGCAAAGGAATTTCTTCTCATTTCTTCCCCATCATCTCCTACAGCAGTTCACCCTGAGATTGAACGTTCAACCTTCCTTTGCTGAGGGAATAATACAAGTTGAAGGCTCAGAAATATGCTTGTTCAGTGGTTCAGTGATAGTTTGTTTACAGTGAAGTGGGTTGAAAGGCAGCCTCAGGCATTCAGCTCTCTCTAGGTGAGGCATTGCCAGCCCTGCCAAGATGCTGAGGCCTGAGGAGGAGGGTGTCAGGGACAGGGACCCTAGGATGGTGGGTTAGTCAGGACTCTTCAAAGAAACAGACCACGCATAACTGTATTTATATTTATTTGAGGGGTGGGGTGGCAAGAGAGAGAATTTGTCCTAAGGAATTCACTCACATGATCATGGAGGCTCAGCCAGTC
This sequence comes from Capra hircus, assembly GCF_001704415.2. Classification (NCBI taxonomy): domain Eukaryota; kingdom Metazoa; phylum Chordata; class Mammalia; order Artiodactyla; family Bovidae; genus Capra; species Capra hircus. The sequence continues at coordinate 45,800,603 of NC_030813.1, forward strand.
CAAAATTTTCAGCGTGGGCTGGAAGGCTAGAGATCTGGGAGGATTTCAGCTGGAGTCCAGAGGTGGTCTGCTGGCAGAATACCCTCTTCTTCCAGAGAGATCAGTCAGTTTCTATTAAGGCTTCAACTGATCAGATGGAGGGTAATCTGTTTTACTGGAGATCTCCTGATCTAAGTGTTAATCTCATCTGGAAAAACAACTTCACAGAAACATCTATAATAACGTTGGATCAAATATCCGGATGCCGTGGCCTAACCAAGTTGACACATAAAATTAACCATTACAGATGGTGTTAGGAATTGAATTGCATCTCCCCAAAAAAGATACACTGAAGTCCTAACCCCCAATCCTGAGGAATGAGATATTATTTGGAACAGGAGCTTGACAGAGGTAATTCAGTTCAAATGGGTCATTGAGGTGGGCCTTGATCCAATATAACCGATGTCCTGTATAAAGGGAAATTTGGACAGATGGCCAGATATGCACAGAGGAAAGATCACGTGAGGACACCCAGGAAAAAGATGTCACATGACTGAGGTGATGCATTTATAAGGCAAGAGAGGCCAAGGAGTGCTGGCAAAGGCCAGGAGATACAAGAGGTGAGAGGAAGGAGTTTGCCCTGCACCCACGACAGAGAGCATGGCTCTGCCAACGCCTCGATGTTGGACTCCAGCCTTCAGAACTGTGAGACAGCACATTTCTATTTTAAACCATCTAGCTTTGGGTATTTTGTTATGGAAGTCCCAAGGGATTAATACTGATGGATAACTGGGAATCTTGCTTCCAGATCTGAGAGACCTCAAGCACGTCTGGGGCAGGTGGGAGGCTGAGCAAAACCTTAAAACAGTCCCTTCTTCGTGAGCTCCTGTCTCTTCCCCATGGACTTTTGACAAGCTTTGGGGGATAGAGGGCCTTCCCCGGTGACTCAGCGGTAAAGAACCTGCCAGCACAGCCCCTGCCCGTCCGCCTCTGAGGGCGTTGGGGGAGGCCCCGACATGCACTTTGTATCAGCGTCCCAGCTTCCCTGCACCGCCTCTCCCCGCCGGTCTTCCACGGTGTTGGTCCCTCGCTATCTTCCGGCCTCCCTCTCTGCTTCCTCCTGCAGCCCACCTTGGGTTTTCTTCTGATACCAGTTTATAGCCTTTTTTATAAAAGCATTTGATTTTTGTAACAGGCGGAGCCCAGCCCTACCCCAAGTCTCCCTGCGCCCTGCCAGGGGCCCCACAGAAACCGATAACATTTTGCCACTTGAAACAATAAAGTCTTTTGGGAATTAAAAAAAAAAAAAAAAAGAATCTGCCAGCAATGCAGGAAAGGAGACATGGGTTCAATCCCTGGGTCAGGAAGATCCCTTGGAGGAGGGTATGGCAACCTGCTCCAGTATTATCGCCTGGAGAATCCCATGCACAGAGGAGCCTGGTGGGCTACCGTCCATAGGGTCACAAAGATTCAGACATGACCAAAGCAACTGAGCACACACCGGGGAGACAGAGACCTGAAAGGAGCCTGGAAAGATTCTACTTTCCGCCAGAGAGGCAAGGATCTTCCCTCGATTTCTGGATCACCAACTGGAATGGGAATATGGGGGTCCTTGGGAGGCATAGGTGCCTGGCCATCTATGGAGGGAAATAAGCAATGATGCTGGCTCCCCATCTGTGTGACCACTCACCCTTTGGGGATGAGCAATCCAGTGGAAGCCACACTGAGTTCCCCAGATGGGCAACCATGGAGAGACGGGACCAGACAAGCCTGGGTGAGTCCCAGCTCTGCCAATCACCAGCTAATGATAGCAATAATGGCTGTCATTTTCTTGAATGCTAAGCACTTTAGGTACATATCTCACTGACACATTCTAACAGCTTATTTAACAGATGAGAGGCTGGAGTTCAGAGAGGTTAATAAACCTTTCCAAAATCACACAGCCAGCTAACATTCTAATACAGGCAATCTGACTCCTAAACCCCAGAGTCCAAATTCATAACCACCATACTCCCTCAAAAACATACCATGGCCCAGATTAAATCTCTGTACTGAGCCTACCAGCAGGTCAGAAGCATGTGCTCTGTTAGATGTTCTTAAAGGTACAACAAAAAAAAGCAAGATAGGGCCTTGGCCTTGAGGTGTTAAAGGTCTAGTGACAGAACGCCCATTTGGGAGTACTTGTGACTGACTTGTGCCCCCTTCTTCGGGAGTGTGGAAAGTTTAAGTTCACCCACAGGGAAAGCTCTAGCTACTAGGAGCATCACCATTTTTAATGAGTTGGCATTTGGCCCGCTATACACATCAGCAGGTGAAGGCGTCTTATTAGAAGAGTTCTGTGGGCATTGAGAGAGAGTTGGCAACTCGAGGAACTTAGATCATTATTTAAAATTCTAGGCAGCAAGTCCAAATTGTAGCTCATCACTACCCTAGGCAAGTCACTGATTAATCTAGATTTTATTTCCCCTGGTCTTTTGTCTTCTTTCACATTGGTGCTGCCTACCTGACTCGCAGGAATGGGTGGGGGTGAGGGCTGGTCACGTAAAAGCACTGTCACGTTTGCCAACCAAAGGCTGTGTGCCTTCACCAAGTTATTAAGACCGTACATCAAGAAATGGCTTCAACATTAATCACAAAGGAGAAATCATGAAACCCGTATCCTGGAAACGGAACAGCCTTGGAATATAAAGGAAGGGCAACGCCCCGGTATTAGCTGTCCACTGCCTCCAGGCTCCTGCCCGTCCAGAGCAAACAGTGGGCCTCTGGGAAGCCGTTGAGTTCAGAGTGTGTTCAGAGGGCAGTGGAGGGAAGAGCTCTCATACAGGGTGGGTCCTCGTGCTGGGAACTCCAGGACCCGGTGGCTTCACACGGCGGTGGCAAAGAGGGCGGGGAGCCATGGTTAAGAGGAGCCCACCTTCAAGATGCGCTGGAAGGAGAGGGTGGGACACCTGTCTGCAGAGGCTTGTTGCTGGAGGGCCACTGGGGTGGGGGGCATAGGCAGAGCAATCTTGTGTGAACGTGTATGTATGTGCTCGCTTGGTCGCCCGGCCATGTTCAACTCTTTTCAACCCGCCAGGCTCCTCTGTCCATGGGACTTTATAGGCAAGAATACTGGAGTTGGTTGCCATTTCCTCCTCCAGGGGATCTTCCTGACCCAGAGATCGAACCTACGTCTCCTGTGTCTCCTGCATTGGCAGGCGGGTTCTTTATCACTGCACCACCTGGGAGCAATCTTAGGCAAGATTCAAATCAATGTAGGTTGCCAGAGGAGGATCCTGATGACTGTTTTTGTTTCTTATGGCGGCCGTAACAAAGTACCAAAAACTAAAACCTGAGTGGTTTGAAACAACGGAAAACTCTTGTCTCAGCCTTCTGGAGGCTGCTGCTGGTGGTGGTTTAGTTGCTAAGTCGCGTCCGACTCTTGAGACCCCATGGACTGTAGCCTGCCAGATTCCTCTGTCCATAGGATTCTCCAGGTAAGAATACTGGAGTGGGTTGCCATTTCCTTCTCCAGGGGATCTTCCCTGGAATTGAACCCAGGTCTCCTGCACTGCAGGCAGATTCTTTACCAACTGAGCTATGAGAGAAGCCCATTCTGGAAGCTAAAAGTCCCAAATCAAGGTGTTGGCAATGTTGGTTCCTTCTGAGAACTTGCAGGGAGAATCTATTTCAAGCCTCCTTCCTGGTTGCTAGTGACCACAGGCAATCCTTACTGTTCCTCGGCTTATAGAGGCATCACTCCAATCTCTTCCTCTATCTTCACATGGCCTTCTCCTTTTGTGGCTCTGAGTCTAAATTTCCCTCTTTTAAGGACACCAGTCATAACAGATGAGGGCCTGCCCTTAATAATGAACTCATTTTAACTTGATTACATCTGCACAGACCCTATTCCCAAAGAGGGTCACTTTCACAAATACTGGGGAGTTAGAGCTTCAAAATATCTTTTGGGGGGACACAGTTCAAATCAATGAAGACCCTAATGAAGTTCCCCCCACTGGACTGTGAATAGCTGAAGGATATGCACTATCTCATTCATTTCATATCCCCAATGCCCAGGACCTCCCAGCAAATAGCTAATGTCTGATAAGTGCTGAAGGAGTGAATCAGCAGTAATCTTTGCTTGATCTGTATGATATGGGTAATCTGGCCCAAATTCTGAGTGTAAAATCCTGGCTCCATTACATTCTACCTGGATGGTCTTTGGCATGTCTCTTAGTTCCTCTAAGTCTCGATTTTCTCCTTTCTAAAATGATATAACATGCAAGAAAGTGGTAAGAAGCCAAGACATAGAGTATATGAAACAGCTGGTACATTGAAAGTGTTCAGTAAATAGGAGACACTATTTTTAGAGGAAATCCAAAACTTAACCCTACAGACTACCCTCTAGTTCACATTTCTTTACAATACATTCATTCCATTATAGCAATTATTCACGATATTTAAAAAGCCTAATATACAGGTTAATCTAACTGTAATTTTCAGGATGCTTTGAAAATTAAAAAAAAAAAAAACACTTTCAGAAATTGGATTGGCAGAAACTCCATTCAAAAGGGACCATGGGGACTTCCCTCATGGTGGGGTAGCTAAGACTCTGAGCTTCCAATGCAGGGGGTCCTGGGTTCAACCCCTAATGGGGAACTAAGATCCCACATGCTACGACTAAGACCCAGTACAACCAAATAAATATTAAAAAAATTAAGTGATTATTATTTTTTTTACAAAGCAGCATGGAAGGTGTTTATTAGCCCACATAATGCCCTACCATTCTGGCTTCAGGCAAGTCTTGATCCAGACTGCAAATAATGCTATCAGGGATTTCCTGTTTCTCTAACTGGCCCTCATCCTGTGGGTACCAGAGCCTCAGACTGAAATCCTCTGAACCTAACCCCCAGGGAAAGACATAGCTTTCCTGACGGCAGCATCAGAAAAGATCCAAAGAAGATCCCAATTTTCTTGACTTGGATCATGTACCTGTCCGAACCAGTCATTATGGCCAAGGGCATGGGGTACCCAGACTGGGCAGCTGAAGTGGTTTCCCTACGGAAAAGAAGGTTCTGTTGTAGAAAGAGGTGCTGGAAAGATTTAAATAAGAAATGTCCCTGATCCTTATAGCCCTTAGAACAGAACATTTTAAATGAGTCTAAAAGCCATCAGGCTTCTGGAAAAGGACCCAGCGTAGTTTTTGAAGAAAAAAACCAAACAAACAGAAACCATAGCTTATATATAATAACTTGCAGCTTCAATATAGAAATACTGCCTTTGAGATTTTCCTGGCCATCCAGTTAGAAGCCGGTGCTTCCATTGCAGAGGGCATGGGTTCAATCTCTGATCAGGGAACTGAGATACCAACATACCTCATGATGAGACAAAAACAAAAATTTTTTAATAAAAAATAAAATCAAACATTATCATTTAGGGATTTGAAGATGATTAAAAGTTGCATATATGTTAGTTCATCCTAAGAACCCAATCCCAAAATATAAAAAATAAAATAAAAATACTGCCTTTGTAGTCCTCATAGCACATCAGTTACTGCTGGGGATGAGGAGGGCTGCTGGGAGTGGCATAGCCTGGGAGGGTCTATCAACACATCAGCTATTACCACTGGATGTCCCTGCAAGGGAGACAGGACCACGGGCAGGTGAGGCAACTCCAATGGATACACTCAGGTCCCCGCAGGATGAGGATGGAGTAAGAGGACATTCTGTGGCAGGCGTGCTAGTGCACCCAAATAGCCATCACTCAGGACAAGCTGTCCAAATCCACTTAAGTCTGCCTAACAATTTTTTTTTTTTTAGCTTGTTAGTTTTATACTAGACTTTGCTTTATGAAAAATACCCCATAACTCAGGTTTAATTTCCCTGGGGGAGACAAATTTGAAATAACCATCAAATTTTTTTCTCCTCTTTTTGCTGCTCTAAGCAAAGTGGGAAATATTTTCCCCTGAGGGACAATAGTCTGGTCACTCATACAATAATCATTTAAATGTTATTTTCTTTTTCTTTTCTTTTCTTTGTTTTCACTTCTCAGCAGTGTTTGCATACAGCCCTCCCCACTTTATATTCTTACTGATACATTCTTTTTAATGAGCAAGACCGACAGGATGTCCATGTTTAGGGCTTTGTTGAGAAAGTCAACTTAATGGCCAGGGTAGATGCAGATAAGTCACTGATGAAATTTACTAGGATTTGTCCAGTTTAGCAATGTATCCATAAATTGACATTTTATCTTGCATTCTCATTTCACCATCACACAATCTTCCTGGCCTCATTTTATAGATAAGGAAACTAAGGCCCAGAGAGTTGAATTAACTTGTCAAGGTGCCACACACTGTGTGTGTGTGTGTGGGTGGGGGGGTTGCCGGGGGGATGTGCCTGCACCCTCATTCATGTCCAACTCTTTGCAACCCCATGGACTGTAACCTACCAGGCCCCTCTGTCCACGGAATTTTCCAGTCAAATATACTGAAGCAGATTGCCATTTCCTTCTCCAGGGGATTTTCCCAACCCAGAGATCAAACCCACATTTCTTTCGTCTCCTGCCTTGGCAGCTATGCTCAGGTACCAGCTGAGCCACCAAGGAAGTCCTCACCCACAGGCATGAATGCAAACAGTATTAGCTGACATTTACTGTTCTAAACAGTTGCATGCAGTGTCTCATTTAAAGTGCTCAAAAAAATTGTGAGTCAGGATAGAGTTATCATCTCCATTTGGCAGATGAAGAAATTGAGGCTTACAAGATTTAGATACATTGGTAAGATTGAAACCCAGCTCCATCTCTCTACAAAGATGCACTTAAATGCAGAACTTTCCCAAGATCTCAGTTGACTGTGAAAGCTTCAGATTAGGGAGAAGTAGAAGCAATGGCTGTGCCTAAAGCCAGAGCGGGAGTGGTCAGATTTACCCCCACGCTCCAAGGAGAAGCCTTCGCCTGCCAGCCAGCTCTGTGGATGAACTATTTCCAGAACTTGCTAGTCAGGAGTGCTGAGGCAGCCTGGATGGAGGCCCAAACCCTGAGACGAAGTTGCCCGTGACAAAGCAACAGAGTGTGCTGCTGCCTGCTGGCCTCAATCACTGAAAACGTGGGGACCCCCATGTCCACAAAGATGCTGTAGACAGAAAGAAATGCCTGGTCAGCAGAGAAGTCCCAGTGAGTCCAACCACCCACTGCAGCCAACAATTGCAGTACGTGCCCATCTTCCCATATGGGGTGTGGACCACACGGTTATGGGGGAGGTTGCTGGAACACACTGATTCCTTAACCAGCTACTAAGGGCAGCCTTAGCATCTCTCATCAGCCCTAAGCGTCCTCCTCCGGGCTCCTCTACATGACAAAGCTCCCACTAACAAGTTAATCAAAATCCTGACCATGAATAGGAAAGGAAAAAAATACTCCATTAATTAAACTCTCAAAAGATGGCAATAATAACAGTCTATAGATACTTTCTTGCTGTACTAATCCTTCAGGGAGACCAGACACCAGCAAGCAGTGTAAGAGTCACAGGTGCTGTGATTAGGCTTGACAGCATGTAGCTGTGACAAGCGGAATAGGGAAAATTTTTCATCTTCCTGAAATCCCAAGCTTTGAAGGTAATTAAATAGTTAATGAGAAGCAAAGCTTTCCCTGCTTTCCCAGGAGAGATTAAACTTCCCAACTATCTTCCCTGTATAATAGTTTCTCTAAAAAGGCTGGAGAATATAAGAAAACAGGTATCTTAAGTCATTCAACAATTACTTATTGAGCAACTACTATGTGCCAAATATTCTGAAAGGTGCTAGAGACGCAGTGGGTAAGTAGGAAACATCTCTGCCCTCATGGTGCTTACATTCTAGAATAAGGGGCTGTGGGGAATGTATAAACAGGTGGGTTGAGGGCATTGTAGGAAAGAGAGCAAGGAGATGAATGGAAAGTGAATGGAGGGAGATGAGGTTGGAAGAGGTGGGCAGGGACAAGTGATCTAGAATCTTCTAAGCACATAGTAAGATGTTTGGCTATTATTCTAAGTGATTAGGAAGACTTGGGGGTATTTCATCAAGAGGTCATACAATCTGGGCTTTCCTGGTGGCTCAGATGGTAAAGAATCTGCCTGCAATGCAGGAGACCTGGGTTCAATCCCTGGGTCTGGAAGATCCCCTGGAGAAGAGAATGGCTACCCACTCCAGTATTCTTGCCTGGAGAATTCCATGGACAGAGGAGGAGTCTGGTGGGCTACATTTCATGGGGTCACAAAGAGTTGGACACGACTGAGAGACTTTCACTTTTATACAATCTGATTTTAATTTCTCAGTTAACCCTGGCTGATAGGTGAAGAATGGTTATGGGGATGAGTGGCAGGGGTCAAGGGAACAAAAATATTCAGTAGGACCAGCCGTCCATGTTAGAGCATATTGCCTCTGATAGAGCCAATTTTTGATTGACTTGACTACACAACCTGTTGGTATTTTCAGAATGAATTTTCTCTGTGGTTTGACAGAGTTCCATCATTTCAGTTAAGACTTTCCAGGGTCTTAACAAGTATTTTTATAAGCTGATCTACACTTTTATCTTTCTAGTGGCTAAGGAGGTGAGGCTTTTAAGAGGTGCTTACGACATGAGAGTGAAGCCTTCGTGAATGGGATTAGTGCCTTAAAAGGGGGGGTTCAGAGAGATCCCTCCCCCTTCTACCACATGGCAAGAAGGACCCAACTTATACAGAATTAGGACCCATATCAGCCATGCTGGCACCATGATCTTGGGTGATGATCCTAGTCTCCAGACATGTGAAAAACAAACGTTGTTTACAAACTACCTGGTCTATGGCATTTTGCTAGAGCAGCCTGAATGCACCAATACAGGAACTAAGTCTGTGTGTTTGACTTTTAGCCCATCCATGCTCTTATAAAAGAACAGAGGTATAAAAGGTGGTTTAATATAAGAAATACTGAAATTTTATTTGTCATCTGCCTGGATAAGAAATTTTCACTTATTTTTTGCTTCAGTCTCTCTTCTTCCACAGAATAAGGACTTCTACACATAGATTGATATCCAAAGGATAAAAGCCGAATCTTCTAAAACTAGGATCTCACAGGACACAGAGATGGTGCTTGTTGCTGATGGGAAGTCAATCTAGATTCACTTTTGGCTGGAAGGGAGCAGGCCAGAAATTCAGAGTTGTAGGTCCCTGGCCAGGGCAGATGTGATAGAACATGAACCATAAACCTCCATCACCTATCTTGGCAGATAGAAAATGGGGATTTGGGAGGAAAGTTGCATCAGGCACTCAGACCAAATAAATACTCTGCTACTTGCTGAACTCCCACTCTGTATTCCAGCTAGCAGACTGCAAAGGATGCTCAGCACTGGACCCCTGGAGCCACCTGGAGCACTTGATGATGATTCCGTGCCACCATTCACTTTCTGTCGTGCTGTTTCTTCTTCTTCACGTTGTTCTTCTGCCCAGTGACACTTTGGTTATGCCGACGGGGATTGACTTGAATACATTCTGTTGGTACTAAGATTGTAAGATGACAACAGAAGAGAGAATGGGAACACAGATTCTTCAGTGGGTTCAAATCCTGACTCAGCCACTTGCCAATTATGTAGGTTTGGGCAAGACTGAATTTCTCTATGCCTCAGTTTACCCATCTGTAAAATGGGGATAAAGTCTGGCTGGAGATTAGATGAGCTCAAGTATATAGCAAGTAGGCACTAAATGTTTGTTGTTGTTACTGTGGTTATTACACTGACAGAATTCAGTTAAATGGGATGTAATCTCAGGACTTCCCTGCTGGTCCAGTGACTAAGATGCCATACTCCCAATGCAGTGGGCCCAAGTTTTATCCCTTACCAGGAAACTAGATCCCACATGCCACAACTAAGACTTGTCACAAATAAATAAAAATTTTAAAGAAGATATAATCTTTCATTCAGTTCAGTCACTCAGTCATGTCTGACTATTTGCCACCCCATGGATTGCAGCACGCCAGGCTTCCCTGTCCATCACCAACTCCTGGAGCTTGCTTAAACTCATGTCCATCAAGTTGGTGATGCCATCCAACCATCTTATCCCCTGTCGTCCTCTTCTCCTCCCTCCTTCAATCTTTTCCAGCATCAGAGTCTTTTCAAATGAGTAAGTTCTTGGCATCACATGGCCAAAGTATTGGAATTTCAGCTTCAGCATCAGTCCTTCCAATGAATATTCAGGACTGATTTCCTTTAGGGTTGACTGGTTTGATCTCCTTGCAGTCTAAGGGACTCTCAAGAATCTTCTCCAACACCACAGTTCAAAAGCATTAATTCTTCACTGCTCAGTTTTCTTTATAGTCCAACTCTCACATCCATACATGACCACTGGAAAAACCAAAGTTTGACCAGATGGATCTTTGCTGACAAAGTATTGTCTCTGCCTTTTAGTATGCTGTCTAGGTTGGTCACGGCTTTTCTTCCAAGGAGCAAATGTCTTTTAATTTCAAGGCTGCAGCCACCATCTGCAGTGATTTTGGAGCCCAAGAAAATAGTCTCTCACTGTTTCCATTGTTTCTCCATCTATTTGCCATGAAGTGATGGGACCGGATGTCATGATCTTAGTTTTCTGAATGTTGAGTTTTAAGCCAACTTTTTCCACTCTCCTCTTTCACTTTCATCAAGAGGCTCTTTAGTTCCTCTTCACTTTCTGCCATAAGGGTGGGGTCATCTGCATATCTGAGGTTACTGATATTTCTCCCGGCAGTCTTGATTCCCGCTTGTGCTTCATCCAGCTGGGCATTTTACATGATGTACTCTGCATATAAGTAATATAAACAGGCAGACTTGATGTACTCCTTTCCCAATTTGGAACCAGTCTGTTGTTCCATGTCCAGTTCTACCTTTTGCTTCTTGACCTGCATACAGATTTCGAAGGAGGCAGGTAAGGTAGTCTGATATTCCCATCTGTTTAAGAATGTTCCACAGTTTGTTGTGATCCACACAGTCAAAGGCTTAGGTATATTTAATAAAGCAGGAGAAACTCCAATATTCTGGCCACCTGATGCAAAGAGCTGACTCATTTGAAAAGACCCTGATGTTGGGAAAGATTGAAGGCAGGAGGAGAAGGGGACGACAGAATGAGATGGTTAGATGGTATCACCGACTCAATGGACATGAGTTTAGGTAAACTCAGGAGTTGGTGATGGACAGGGAGTCCTGGCGTGCTGCGGTTCATGGGGTCGCAAAGAGTTGGACACGACTGAGTGACTGAACTGAGATGTTTTTCTGGAATTCTCTTGCTTTTTCTATGATCCATTGGATGTTGGCAACTTGATCTCTGGTTCCTCTGCCTTTTTCATTAAAAACTTAAAATCTAGTATGTGAGATAAAAACAAAAATGATTATAATACAGACAAAAGGAGATAAACATTCTAATCAGTATGTGGGTAAAGCACCAAGAAAGCTGTGCTGGATTAAAGTTAACTGCAGAACTGAGGTCTAGCCCCCATCTCATGCTCTAACCTCCTGCCCCTTGAATCTAGTCCATCTATGACCTTTGCTAAAATGATTACAGGTGTGCCCTCCAAGTCTTAAACCATCAGAAGTCTGTGGCTCCCTCCTGACTTCCTTGGGATAATCCCTCTCAGGACAGAATCTCCATGCTGGGAAGTGTCACCTATGGGTACTCCCATTGGCAGTCACTGAGCATCAGCTGTCAGCCATCTGAGATGGTCCAGCCCAGCTAGGCCCCTGGCCGACTTCAGTTGTACCAGCGCCCAGACACCCCTGAGATGCTGAAGGCTTAGTAAAGCCACAGCATTTCAAGAGATGGTAAAACATCACTTTAATATTTAAATGCTGTTTGGGGTAGCTAGTTACGCAGCCAAAAATAATTCAAATGGGAGTTTTGGAGAGACCAGTTCATTAAAAATCAAGTGATCTAGAAGCTTTCCTAGAAAAAGAGGGGTCTGAGAATGTCCTGGGAGAGAAGGACTGTGACAAGAAGCTCTGGGAGAAAGTCATCCAAACACAGGGAAGAGTGAGAGCAAAGGCACCAGGCAGGCAAAGGCAGCAGCATTCAGCACCCGGCAAATAGATACGGCTGCCGGAGGTAGGTGCTGGGAGAGACGCGAAAGAGAAACCCAGAAGGTCGTTGGGGTCAAATAATGGGAAGGGGATCACTGTGCTGCCAGGAAGGAAAACTGATTTCTGCTCTTCTGAGTAAAAGGGCTTTGTGGGAAATAAGGTGGTCCCGTGGGTAAGGAAGGTGTCCGTGCAAAGAATGAAAACCATAGAGTAACTGGACTTCCCCAAGAGATGGCAGCACTGGAAGGTTGCTGGGGATCCTGCGTGGCTCTCCGCATCACACACACACAGTAACATCCTGAGTCCTCCGCGTGGCCTCTGATGCCCCTGGGCACCATGCTCCTGCCTGGGCCACCTCCATGTCCCCTCGGTTCACTCCGTTCCAGCCACACAGACCTCCTTTCTGTTCTTGGAACAGCAAGCATACCGTGCGCTCACCACTTTTGCACCCAGGACCCTCCACTTGGATGTTTCCTCCTCCAGATATTCACAGGGCTCCCCGCTTCCCTTCACTCAGATGTCTGCCGCCTTCTCAGAGAGGCCTTTCCTAACACCTAAGTAAAAATAGTTGCCCTCCCATTCCCCACTCCAACCCCAAACCCCAGCCCCTTGCTGGCTCAGTTTTTCTTTCCAGCACTTCTTATTTTGTCTATCTATCTATCAAATATCCCTTTATTTTCTTTTCATCTGGAGTAATCCCTTCCCCCCTCCCCCAGGTTTTTGTTATAACATGGATTTTTTTCCCCCTTCAAAGTCTGTTTCTTTTCTCTATAGCTTCTGGAGAAATTATAACAGCTTACTAAACCTCTTCTAATGGTGGGGGGAGGGTTTTTCAAAAATAGACTTTATTTTTCCAGAGCAGTTTTAGGTTCCCAGCAAAACTGAGCAGAGTACAGACAGTTCCCATATGCCCTCTACTCTCATATGACACACAGCCTCCCCCACTATCACCATCCAGAGTGGAATGTGTGTTACAAACCGTAAACCTACACTGACACATAATTATCATCCAAAATCCATAGCTTACTATTATGATTCACTCTTGGCATTGTGTACTCTATGCATTTGGACAAATGTATAATTACAGGAATCCATTATTACAGGAGCATAAAGGTATTTTCACTACCCTTAAAATCCTCTGGGCTCTGCTTCATCTCTCCCTATTCCCTAACCCTGGCAAACACTGATCTTTTTATCATCTCCATAGTTTTGCCTTTTCTAGAAAGCCACACGGTATGTAGACTTCAGAGTGGCTTCTTTCACTTAGTAATATGCATTTAAGGCTACTCCAAGTCTTTTCCTTCATAGCTAATTCTTTTTAGTGCTGAATAATAGTCCACTGTCTGTACCACAGATAATTTATCCATTTACCTACTGAAGGACACAGTGGTTGTGTTAGGGGAAGCACCCTGATTGAAACCGCCCACCCTGGCCAGGCACCATAGTAACCATTCGCACGAGTTGTTTTATGACAGGAGATCCTGATAAGGAATACGGAACTAATAAGCCACCACCAACCTGAAGAGCTTGGGAAAGGTCGAAAGGAGACACCGCGAGTCCGTCCACTTCCCGGAATCCCTCTTGCTGGCATCCATCTTGGCTGAGGGATGCGTGCGCCACCAGGAAAGACTCTGAGTTAGAATGATTGGCCAAAGACCACCCGGAAACTAATCCCATCACCATAAAACCCGAGATTGCGAGCCACGCAGCAGAGCTATTCTCCTGGGTTCCCTTACCCTACTGCTCTCCACCCGGGTGCCCTTCCCAATAAAATCTCGCTTTGTCAGCAAGTGTCTCCTCAGACAATTTTTTTCCAAGTGTTAGACAAGAGTCCAGTTTCGGGCCCTGGAAGGGGTCCCCCTTCCTGCAACAGTTGCTTCCACATATCAGCAATTTTGAACAAAGCTGCTGCAAACATCCACATGCAGGCTTTTAAGCGGACCGATGTTCTCAGCTCCTTTGGTATTGTATGGGAAGAGCATGTTTAGTTTTGTCAGAAATTGCCAAACTGTTCCCATTTATTTTTGTCTATTTATTATTTACCTTCCCAACTAGAACACAAGCATCATGAAGGCAAGGACTTTGTCTAATGCCTAAAGTTTGTTGTTGCTGTCCAGTTGCTCAGTCATGTCTCTTTGCGACCCCATGGACTGCAGCACACCAGGCTTCCCCATCCTTTACCATCTCCCAGAACTTGCTCACACTCATACCCATCGAGTCGCTGATGCCATCCAACCATCTCATCCTCTTAGAATAGTGTCTGGCATACAACAGGTGCTCCATAAAACTGGTAGAAATCAATGAACGAATACATGAATCCCAGGCAGTCCTCAAGCTTAAGGTATCTCGTTACTTCTCAGCAGCAGGATTTGTGAATCTTGGTTTTCACTCTCCTCCATCATGCCCTGCTTCCTGTTACTCCCAGGCAATTCCTCCCCCATCTACTCAACCCAGCTTTTCTCTGACAGTTTCTACTAACTTGTCATCCTGGCTTACTCAGAGCTCCCCTCGTGCTCCTATCACCTCCTCCTGTTCATCTGTCCAACTTCTACTCCCTCTGCTGAGCTCCAACTCTCCCTGACTTACCAGCTGAAATTCCAGGGGCAGAGAGTATGACTGGGTCAGCCCATTCCCCATTTAGATGGAGATTTGTGGTCTTTGACTATGGTCTGGGTTTTTCAACCCTGCTGATTCAATCAACCATGGCCACGGGCACAGAGCCAGGCAGCCAAGACGAAGAGCACTATTGTCTCATGCAGCAGAACCACATGGAGGCAGAAGCGCTTTAATGGCCTGTTGACCAGAGCCTGGGGTTCTGGATGATAGGTCCTGACCCTTCAGAGAGACACTGAAGGCTTCTGAGAGTAGAATTGATTGACCAGATCTATGGTTTCAGAAGATGATTTTGGCTCTCCCACAAATGAGACAGTTGGTGGCTGAAGAGGGTGACACATGTGAGACAAGTTGGATAGCTGTAGCCAAGGTCAGCAGGTGAGGCCTCAAACCAAGCCAGTGCCATGAAAGTGATGGGCAGGGGAAGCAGGAGTGAGTGGGTCTTGAACCCGAAGCTGGCCATCAGGCACATGAGGCTGGGTCTAGACACCTGGAAGTCATAAAGGAACTAGTTACAACTGTAAGGTGGATAGCTGGCAAGAGAGAAGAAGCCAAGATGGATATTTGGGGGAAATCTCTTAGATATAAGGGCTTCCCTTGTGGCTCAGCTGGTATAGAATCCACCTGCAATGCTGGAGACCTGGGCTTGACCCCCTGGGTTGGGAACATCCCCTCTAGAAGGGCAAGGCTACTCACTCCAGTATTCTGGCCTGGAGAATTCCATGGACTGTATAGTCCATGGGGTCGCAAAGAGTTTGACACGACTGAGCGACTTTCAATTCAATTCAATTCTTGGATATAAAGAACACATCAAAGCAGAAAAACTTGACAAGTGATATAAATTGGAAATATTTATACAGACAGGTGGGGACTGAGAGAGCCACAGAGCTCGAGAAAAACAGGGAAGCATTTCCCCGGCTTCCTCTCGTATTCTCAAAAGAACAAGTCTAGAGGGTCCTGTGTTAGATCTCACTCCTCTCCAAAGCCCAGGCTTCTAGTCTGTTTTCTGGCAGAAGGTGACGCTACTTCCTGGGAATCCACAATAGTCTAAAAATACAGCAGCCAAGCTGCAGCGCCACAATTAGTAGAGCTGCTGTCCCAGGAAACCCTCGTCACATTTTGCTCAGATCAGAGAGCGGATTAACTTTGATGTCTGTCTGAACTCCGTGCGAGACACCACTGGTGGTCTGCTTCCTGCAAGCATCCAATCTTCACATGCAAGGCAAGAAGGAGGAAGTGCCGCACAGGAGCCCAAACCGACTTTTTTTTTCTCTTGGTGACTGAGATGAAAATATGCACCCTAGCACTCCTGACATATTTGATTTGCATCCCGTCTCCCTTCATCCCTTGAGCTCTCTCTCCCTTTGTGTGAATACCTTCCCAGACCCGAACCTCCTTTGGCATTCACAAACATTAGCACAGCTATGAAGCTCCAAGTCCTTCATCTCTGCTGCGTGTTGGAGGTAATTCTGGGCATTTCTTTATCTATTAGGGCTGCTAGTGGCATGCAACTGAAACTGACTCTGACTAACTGAAATCCAAAGGGAGTTTACTGGAAGCATATGGCGTGACCTGTAGAATACAACAAACAATTGAGAATCAGGCTGCAAGATGGGACAATGAGGCAAGTGCACACCTAGGACCCCAGGCAAGTGGGAGATATGCCATAATCCTACCAGAACATTAGCAATGGAAGAAATCCACTGCAACAGTGCTGTCTGTCCTTGGGTCATCATCCTCATGATGCTTATTTCTAAGAGAAAGAGAACTGGGCCTGGTTGGAGCAACCCATACTCAGACAACATGAGCTCACTGACTTTGCAAGTCAGTTTAGAGGGGTGGTAAGGACCGGTCTCTGCAGCCAGACAGCATGGATTTGTATCCAGGTTCTGCCACTTACTAGCCTTGTGACCTTGAGCTAGTCCTTTTTCCATTGCTCCAGATTCGGCCCCTGCAATGGGGATACCTAGCTATGGGGGTTGGTGAGTACTGATGGTGTAAACCTGTCAGTGACTGGCACAGGGGAAGTGTTCTACAGCGTTGGTGTCAGTACTGCTAGGAATGCACAGGGCCCCTGGATTTACAGTCCAACCAAGAATGCCAAGATGAAAGGTCAGCCTCAGAAAAGAACCAGGAGGTATCATTAGGAGAGGCTGAGTGTCCAAAAAGTAATTACTATCCACAGCCAACACCTCTGCCAGACTGTAGCCACCACGAGGACAACAGATTCTCCTCTCAAGTCACTGTTGCATCCACCAGCACCTGGCTCGGTGAACCTCAGTCAGATATGCAAATACTGATCTGACTGCTTCCTTTTTGTGTTCCTGATCAACCAGCACAGGGCTTTGCCTGGAGTAGGCTCAAAATAAGTATTTGCTGATTGAATCTGTAGATCAATGGGATTCTCAGAAAGGGGAAGAACTTTGGGATCAGAGTTGTACCTGGTAGGAGTCAGTGGCAGGCAAGTGACAATATAATGAGGCTAATATATCATTTATCTTGTCATTTGTACATGTCAAACTGTACATGACATTTGTATAGATTATAGGTTGGCTGTTCACCAGGCTGATACCTCCGGTTCAACAAAAGGGGGCCGTGGAACCACCAGTTACTTGCCACACTGCCTTGGGGAGGGGGGTGGCTCATCAGTCCCATGCTGGTCTTGTTCCTGCCTTGGAGGCACCACTGGTACCTCACAAGGACATCCTGGCACCCTTTGCACTGGCTTTAACACACTCCGTGGATAGGACTCAGTCAGCCATCTGCCAAGTCTGCTCACAAAGACAGTAGGAGGTCATGGAAGAGCCTATCCGATTAGGAATCCTCAGAGTTCAGCCCTGGCCCTGGCTCAATCAATGGTGTGAGGTCTCTGGTTCTCAGTGTTCTGATCTAAATAATAGGGTAATCCTTGATTTGGAGCTTGTGGAGGTGTTGAGCAAATGAAATCACACCCATGGTGATTTCATCTGGAACTCCTTCTGTTTTAAAAGATAGAAGCCAACTCAAACTGGCTTCAGTGAAGAGGGGACTTTATTGGCTCATGTTACTAAGAAATCTGTTTGGGGGCACAATTGGCTTCAGGTGCTCAAATGCAGTGTCAGCATCTGATTTCTCCCCAACTCTCAGCTCTTCTGCTAAGAGCTCTACTGTCCTCATTCTCAGTCTCCAAACGGTGGTCCCCAGCAATTCCAGGGTCTCACACCTTCAAGTTCAAATCCAGCCTCCCAGCAGCTGGGATAGACTATGGTTGGCTCTATGTGTGTCATTTGGCTTGGAGGATGCAGCCACATTGGACAATCAGACCTGAGTCCAGTGCCAGTCAACCCCTGTGATGAGTAAGACAGCTTGGTCAGGCTTGGTTGTATGGTTAACATTCAGAGCTGGAAAAGAGTAAGGGTTGGAGTTAGGGGGAGAAGGTCGAGTTTACCTCACAGATTGAGAATGGGAGAAGAGTGGTCTGCCAAAAGATATCTGGGGTACTATTCACAGAAAGAGAAGTGGATGCTGGGAGGCTAAAATGTGCACTATAACTGGGATTGGTTTTGTTTTTGTTTTTGGTTCCTTGGGTCTTCTTTGCTGCCTGCAGACTTTCTCTAGTTGCAGCAAGCGGGGGGCTACTCTTCATTGTGGTGCCCTGGCTTGTCATTGTGCTGGTTTCCCTTGTTGCAGAACACGAACTCTACAGCATGGGTTTCAGTAGCCATGGTGCACAGGCATAGTTGCTCCGCAGCATGTGGGATCTCCCAGGACCAGGGATCAAACCTGTGTCCCGTGCACCAGCAGGCAGATTCTTAACCACTGGGCCACCAAGGAAGTCCTATACCTGGGATTTTTATATCACATGATATAAAGCATGCATTGCAGCCTCCCTCTCTGCCGTGAAGTCTTCTGTCTTCACCCCAAAAAGCTCCTGCAAGCGCCCAAGGACCAGCTGTCTCACCCTACTTCCTGGCTCTGAACTCCTGTAGCCCACAGGACCTTATCACTCACCAGCAACAGGCAGAGTTGGGTCATCAGTTATCTTATTATGTATATGTCCTTTCTCTTCATCCACTTGGCAGGATCCTGGAGAACAAGGGTCACATCTTATTCATCTTTGTGCCTCCTAAAGCACTTTGCCTGATGCTTGGGTCATAGAAGACGGTCCATAAACCTGCTGACAGATCAAACACCTAATTTACATGCTTCTGGAAGTATGGAAGTAAATAGTAGCTTGCTGCTGCTGCTGCTAAGTCACTTCAGTTGTGTCCGACTCTGTGCGACCCCATAGACAGAAGCCCACCAGGCTCCCCCGTCCTTGGGACTGTCCAGGCAAGAACACTGGAGTGGGTTGCCATTTCCTTCTCCAATGCATGAAAGTGAAAAGTGAAAGTGAAGTCACTCAGTCGTGTCCAACTGTTAGCGACCCCATGGACTGCAGCCTACAAGGCTCCTCCGTCCATGGGATTTTCCAGGCAAGAGTACTGGAGTGGGGTGAATAGTAGCTTGATTCAACTATAAAACTACCAAAAATTTCCAGGAAATCTGTGCCCTCTACACCATTTCTGAAGGATCGCAGATAATTTCCTGAACTAATAATGATGCTGGGGTCAAGATTTGCTGGGATCTTCTTTGGTCCGTAGCCCCCAGTAGCTGGTATCATTCTTTTTTAAAATAAAGGATTGAGTGAGGGCCCAAGGAATCTTCGTGTCAGCTGCCAGTACCCCTGGTGGGTCCTGTGCCAGCAGAGCAGACATAGAAGCCTGGAGGATGACAATCATAGGAAGAGGAAGCAGATGTCTGTCCTCAGTGGCTCCCACCTCAGGCAACAAGGCAGAGCCCCAAGGTCCCTTCAGTGGGACTAGCTGCTGGCTCCCTGCCCTGTGCTGATCTCTATTCACTCTCTATCCTCATCCATAACCCTGACATCCAGCAAGGGGAAGGAGAAAGGAGGACATGGAAAATCAGTCGGAAAAGATCTGCTTGTAGCTTGGATGTTGAAATAACATTCCTCCCGGGTTAATCTTTGTCTGAAGCTCCTGTGGCTCCGATTTCAGAATCCCTTGCAGGCCTTCTTGGCCAGGCATTTTGCACTTTTGTCTCTAATCCCCTCAAATCGCCCTTTAGGCCAAGTGACTTGTCCAAATCCGCTCAGCCAAGCCAAGATTCCCTCACCTGTAAAAGATATGGAGAAGGAAACGGCAATCCACTCCAGTATTCTTGTCTGGAGAATTCCACGGACAGAGGAACCTGGCAGGTTACAGTCCATAGGGTCGCAGGGAGTCAGACACGACTTAAGTGACTTAGTAACAGATACGAGGATTAAATCAACGAGCTATAGAGATCCTCCACCTCCTGTTAGTGTGAGGCTTCCCCGGTGGCTCAGAGAAGGATATGGCAACCCACTCCAGTATTCTTGCCTGGAAAATCCCATGGACGGAGAAGCCCGGTAGGCTATACAGTCCACGGGGTCGCCAAGGGTCGGACACGACTGAGCGACTTCACTTCACTTCACCTCCTAGTGTAGTGAGGAAAATCAAATCAGTTGCGGGGAAAGAACCAAGAAGTTAGTAAAGGAGGGAGTGGTAGACGAGGTCAGAAGAGCGGTGGGTGGGGCAGCTGAGAGAAAAATCAGGCTTGGCGGGTAGCGACTGGGGGAGGGACTGGGAACGGAAGCAATGAGCAATTAATCCTCCACTCTTAATAGCGGTTGGCTCTCGCTGGGCGCTAAGCGATGCCGGGACAACCGGGGAGGCGGTGCGCCGGGCCTGAGGCCCCGCCCAATCTCTCCTAGCCCCACCCACCCCTAGGCCCCGCCTCTGATCCCACCCCTGCTCCCACCTCGCTCTGCCTCGGCCCAGCCCCAACTTCTAGCCCCGCCCCCAAAGCCCGGAAGCGAAAGCTGTTCCTCCTCTTCCGAGCGGGGTCACGGCCCAGCCGGCGGGAGCCGGGTTTGGAGAGCCCGGGGCGCTAGGAGAATCCCGGTAGCCCCGGCTGGAGCCATGTCCCGGAACCTGCGCACTGCTCTCATTTTCGGCGGCTTCATCTCACTGATCGGCGCCGCCTTCTACCCCATCTACTTCCGGCCCTTAATGCGGCTGGAGGAGTACAGTGAGTGACCTCTGACCCCACGCGGCGTCCCGGCCCCGGTGACAGTGATCTCTGACCCCACGCGGCCGACTGGCCCTAGTAACCCCCCGCTTTCCCTCATCATCCCCACGTGGGGCCATGGACAGAGGTTGGTTCACGAGTCAGCGAGACCCGGGTTCGACTTTGGCTGTGTGCACTTTCGTGACCGGGGTCAAGTGACTCAACCTCTGAGACCTTCACCATCCTCAGTAGTAGTTATCTGTGTGTGTGTGTGTGTGCGCGTGCGCGTGCGTGCGTGCTGGGTCTCTCAGTCGTGTCCAGCTCTTTGCTATCCCATAGACTGTAGCCCGTCAGGCCACCCTGACCGTGGAATTTTCCAAGCAAGAATATTGGAATGGGTTGCCATTTCCTACTGGGATCTTCCCAATCCAGGGATTGAACCTGCGTCTCTTTTGTCTGTATAATATCTTTAAAACTGCCTGGCATCTGATGAGACTCAAAGGTGGTAATAAAAGCAGTTGACATAGTAGGTCAACACTAAATCCTAGTTCATACTGGTATTGACTGGAGGCTTTATAATGTGTCTTCATTAAGCACGTTGCCAAGATCTCCTGGAGAAGGAAATGGCAACCAGCTTCATTATTTGTCTTGAGAATCCCAGGTACAGAAGGGTCTAGGGAGCCCCAGTCCATGGGGTCACAAACAGTCGGACACGACTGAGCAACTAATACTGGATCACTTAATTTATACAACCTCATTTTGAGGCAGGTTATTTTTAAGTGTTTTATGGATGGGAAGTCTCAGAGAGGCTGTATTACATGCCCAAGGACACACAGCTAGTAAGTGGCAAGAATAATATTCCAACTTCCGCCTTCGTTTCCGGGCCTTCTTCCACACCCTGAAGCTGGGAATGGTGATGTTGTGGGGAGGGATGGCCCCTCATTATCCTGAGCTTGAAGGTGTTTTAATTTCCACTTCATTTCCACTCCCAAAGATGTCATTGAGCGGACATGTTTCGAACCTGAACTGTTAACCTGGATTTTTGAGTTTTTCCTCTCCTTTCTCCTCAAATCTTTTTTTTTCACATTCTGCTGTCTTCCTTGGTTTTAAGCCGGCTGCTCACATGACAATGGCGAATATCCTGGGAGTAATTTTCTTCCTTAATCATTCAAGTCCTGTCATTCTAAAAGCCAAACTCTCCTTCCTTGAGACCTATACCTCAGCAAGGATTAGCACTTTGATACATCTGAAACCATCTGTCAGAGAGAAAATATCAGGCATTAGAGGCTCATTTTGTTCTCCAGGAAACCTGAATCATCCTGAAGATGGAAGAGGGCCAGCCTTGCCCCTTGACAATATTAGCGGAGGCTGAAAGCTTGGCGATCTAAAGCCGAAAGCTCCGTGTGAATGCTCTGCCCATTACAAATGCTACAACATTTTGTTTCTGAGACAGAGCGTTTTAAGCACACACTCAGATTTCCTTGCAGCTTCTTTTTTATCACCTGGTATTGAAATGATCTCTGCATTCTGCCTTTCAGCCTGTCTCTGTGCACCCATGTGTGGGGTAAATAAAAGTGGGGTTGAGTGAGGCCTTGTATAATCTGTGTTATCCCTCCTTACAGAATCCTTGCTTCACTTTTTTATGATAGCCTCTAGAGTTGAACTTGAGTCAAGAGGGTCTGCTTTGGATCCCCCTAGCAAAGTTTCAGTCTGGGAAGACTAGAGCAGTGGTTTTTCAACTAGCGGTGATTCTTGACTCCCAGGGACATTTGGTTCTCTATGGAGACATTTTTGCTTGTCACAAAATGGGTGCCATGGGATAGGGTGGGGTGGGTGAGTGTGCCACTGGCATCTAGCACATAGAGGCCAGACTCCTAAAGTTTGTGCAACACGTAGGACAGCCGCCCATAAGAAAGAATTACCCAGCCCGACATGTGAATGGTGCCGAGATTGAGAAACCCGCCTCTGGTTCAGGGTGTGGGTTTGTGCTGTGTCTCCCAACAACAGTCTTACAGGTCCATAGACTATGGTTATCTGAGTCACTTTAAGACAGACAAATTAGGCCTTTTAAGTGAGCACTGAGTGTGTGGCTACAATATCAGCATTTTTAAATGTGTAAGGCAGTCAACACCTGCCCACGTTTCTGGTTCAATTTTAATTAATTTGGACACTCTTATCTGAGTTATAACTGAGTCCTTAAACAGGTAAATGATACTGTATAGCGAATATGTATTGAAAATGGATTATATGTCTGACATCCTTCCAAGCTCCTTTTATATATTAACCCATTTGGTGCAAATAGCAACCTTTTATGGTAGTTGCTATGTGATCATCATCCCCATTTTATACATGGACAGACTGGGGTATAAAACAGTTAACTTGTACAAGAACCCACAACCAGTGAATCCCAGATTTGAACCAGTGCCATTCACTATTACACCAGGGCACCATACTGCCTCTCTAAGAGGATAGAGCCTGGCCTGTTTCCTCATCTGTAACAGTGAAATTGCAGGACTGAATTTACATGTTTTGGAGTGAATTAAATGAGATAAAAGGTGTAGAAATACTGATTTTTTATTTTTGTTTTGGTTTCTCAGTTGTGTCCAACTCTTTGCAACCCATGGACTGTAGCCCACCAGGCTCCTCTGTCCATGGAATTTTCCAGGCAAGAATGCTGGAGTGGGTTTCCGTTTTCTTCTCCAGGGGATCTTCCTGACCCAGGGATCAAAACTGTGTATCGTGCATTCACAGATGGATTCTTTGCTGCTGAGCCACCAGGGAAGTTCATATTTTTACATTAGGAATCCCGTAAAAACATTTCAAAAATAAGGAGCTCCAGGGGCAGGGAAGTGAGACAAGGAGATTTAAGCAGATGCTTAGACCCAGGTGAGGCGTTCGTGACCAGGTCATGGAGATGCACTGTGAGGACGGAGCTTCGATTCGTTTCGGCACGTTCAGTTAGCATTTACTTAGCCTTCTTTCTATTTTTTAGAAACCTGTGTTTTAACAGCAGTGTGCCTGGCGCTGTTAGGTGCTGGATATATGTGGCTGGACGAGTCAGAGCTCTCCTCTCATGTCACCGCCCCACCCCTGTCCAGCCCCTCTCCCGCCACCCACGGCCTGTGCTCTGAGTTGGTCTCCCTGCCCCACCAGCACCACAACCATCCCGCTCTCTACCCTGCAGCCACCCTGGTCTTTCTGGTTACACTATCGTTGCTTATCTACCTTCTTTGCATTTGTGGTCAAAGAATTCAGACCATGTGATTTTGATTCTTTGATGCTGGTCAGGATTTGCTTTGTGACTTGGTACAGGTCAGTTTTTGTGAATGTTCCCTGTATGCTTGGAATGAGGTCTCTTCTTTAGGGGTACAGAATTCTGTGTATGATGGTTCCAAATCATTCTTAATTCTATTACTTATATGTCTTGAGGCCATATTAGTTGTTGCTCACAATCTAGAATGTTCTGAAGAATTTTTTTTTCAATTATCATTACGTAAGAGTCCTCTTTATCCCCTAACATTCCTCCCCAATTCTGTTTTATCTAATATCATCATAGTTACCAGCTTTCTTTGGGTTAGTGTTTTCCTGGTATATATATTCTCTTATATTTAGCATTTATTTAAGTCTTTTAAGCATTTACTTAAGTCTTATAAGCAGCCCAAACTGGGATTTTTCAAAAAAATCCAGTCTGATAATCTTTAAAATGTTGGATTGTTTTCCCTATCTTATGTTTTCTATTTAATCTTGTCTCTTTTTTTTTCTGTCCTTTTCTGCTTCAAGGCTTCTTTATTTAATTTTCTTGCCCTCTACTAGTTTGAAAGTTTTACATTCTGTTTTTCTTTTTTTGTTTTGACAATTTAGAGCTAGTCAATATCTTTCAGTTCAGTTCAGTTCAGTTCAGTCGCTCAGTCGTGTCCGACTCTTTGCGACCCCATGAATCACAGCATGCCAGGCCTCCCTCTCTATCACCAACTCCTGGAGTTCACTCAGACTCACGTCCATTGAGTCAGTGATGCCATCCAGCCATCTCATCCTCGGTCGTCCCTTTCTCCTCCTGCCCCCAATCCCTCCCAGCATCAGAGTCTTTTCCAATGAGTCAACTCTTCGCATGAGGTGGCCAAAGTACCGGAGTTTCAGCTTTAGCATCAGTCCTTCCAAAGAAATCCCAGGGTTGATCTCCTTCAGAATGGACTGGTTGGATCTCCTTGCAGTCCAAGGGATCTCTTTACCTCCTATGAAATAAACAAAGACCTTAGAAGGCCTTAGCTCTTGTTCCACACTCCCCACCCCTCCTGCCTTGTGTTTCTTGCTCCCCAGACCACTTAGGACCATCAGCGTTTTACACAATCACTGATTGTTTCTCTAGACCACTTAGGACCATCAGCATTTTACAGTCACTGATTGTCTCTCTTGACCCACATTCTTTATTCGCTGATCTGTGTGTCTCACACCTTTCTAGTTTCAGTTTTCTTCATTCTGAAATACATCTTTGTGTCTCTTTGGTGAGAATTTGTAACTGGGAAAATACATGCGTGTGTGTCAGAAAATATACAGAACTCCAGGTTTTGCACTGTGCCTGTTGAAAAACCTGTTGTTGTGCCATTTGCTCTTAGAATTTGATCATCTCACTTGCTTATTTTAAAACACTTGAATAACCCTCTGCTGTCCTCAGAGTCCAGCTGGTGGAAAATCATTGAAATGTTTTAATCAGGAGAGCAAGGTGATCAGATTCAGCCTTTCCAGGCATCTCTGACTGTATCTGGCGGAGGGGCCGGAAGGGCCAAGGTTGAAGGTAAGAAAGCCAAGACCCAGGCAGGCTGTGCTTCCTGTGACTTCAGGAGAAATGACGGTAGCCTGAACCCAGAGTGCCGGTGGTTATGGGACTGGGCAGAAGGACTGAGTTCAGGAGCCAGGTTTAAGAAATAAATCCTCTATAGGGATTTGTGACTGATTAGCTCAAGGGCAAGCCAGGGAGAGGAAGGAGACTGGCCCTCAGCTTTCTGGCTCCAGCAGTTGAAGAGATGTGGTGCTAGGCATTAAGGAATACATGAAGTCTGTTTGGGGGGCGAAGGGACAGGCTGGTTCAGTTTGGGATGTATTGAGTGTTAGGTACCTGGATGTGCTCCTGGAGGTTTCCCCTAGGTGGTGGGATGTGCCAGTCTGGAGCCGAGCCACAGGGTCTGAGCTGGAGCTAGAGACAGCACATCTTCAGCATCAGATGGGAAGCAGAGTCACTGCAGCAGGTGCGGCTCCAGGCAGCATTCCGGGATTGAAAGCGACCCGCTGGTCCAGGATGGAATGCAGCTGAACACTGGCACTCGAAGGTCTGAAGGGCGAGTGGTCAGGGGAGGAGGGGCCTTCTAAGGAGACTGACAAGGATTGGCCAGAGTAAGGGCATTAAAACCGGAAGAGGCTGCGGTCATAAGCCCCAGGAAGATAGCTCTTCATGGCAGAGGGTGTGATCAGCAGGGCTTGGCTGCTTAGAGACAGTAAGGAAGATAAAAACTGAAAATATCCATTGGATTTAGCAAAAAGAAGGTGAAGCTCAGTGGCTGTTTTGTTAAGAGTGCTTTCAGTGGTTTGACAGTGGGCAGAAGGCAGATTGCAGCGGATGAAGAGTAAATAATACATTAGGTTGACTGTATAAAGACGTTGGGCTGTCTGAAGAGGAGAATGAGGAATTGTATTCGCAGCTGGTCGAGGGGGCTAGGGGAGCAGTGGTTCTGTTTTGTCTGGGACCATTGGGGAGCCAAGAGGGTCTCTGGATAAAGAAGGCTGCTGGAGGAGGTGGGGGAATCTCGACGTCAGATGGAGGAGGAGCCTTGGGCCCAAGGCAGGACACTTCTCCCACCAGCTGAGGAGGACGGGTGGGCATGGATACAGCTCGATGGCAGTGTGGCTTTGGGAGGTTGTAGGTCCTTCCTGGTCGCCTTGGCTTCTGTTTTCGTTGTGACGCAGGAGGTCGGGTGACTACACGTGAGAGGCAAGACCCCAGGCAGACTGCCCCCGCTCCGGACGCATTCTTCCTCGGGCTTGGTGGTCCACCTCCACCAGCACTCCTGGCTTTGCTCTTTTGTTCCTACCTTTCATCCACTCCTTAGCCTCTCTTGTTGGGTCTTTTCCTTCATACCTCTTTGGTCCCCAGAATTCTGGGCAGGCCAAGGAGAAGCCCACAGTCCTTGGAAGGCCTGGGCAGACACCCAGTCCTTGACAAGGGGAGCGAGAGGCTGGCAAGGAGCCCAGGCCATGTAGGGCCCAAGAGCCGAGTCACTGTGGGACCTTTCAGCTGGGCCAGCTTGACTGATGCTGGCTGGCCTGGATAGGGGGTAGGTAGGTTCCTGGGCCCCTTGTGAAATAAGCCTCAAGGCAGTAGAAAAGAGGCAGAAGGCCCCTTATGTAAAATAAAGCCAAGATCTTCTGCGATTTAAAAGCAGACAGGCCACTATTGCAAGACTGCCATCTTGAATTTCATCTTGACATTCAGTGTGATCTTCAGCTCTTTAACTAACTCAACCAGACTTTGGCAAGTGTTAGGTAGCATACAAAGTCAGTTCGACTCGTGATAGCTGATACTGAAATGAGCCCCGGGAGATGGCAATTGTCAGTCCGAAACCAGAGTCTTCAGTTAGTTCTGCAGTCCTTCTGCAGGGGAGTCCGGATGTTACTTTTTAGCTTTCAGCCTGTCGGCCCAACATGGTTTGTGGGAAGAGCCCATGTTTAGGGAAGCGTGCAAGTGATACAGCTTGAAGCCTGATTGCCTTTTGTCTTAGAACCAGTCAGGGATCCTGAATGTAGCCTTTTAAAAATAACAGCATTTCAAGGCAACCTATGAAATGAGACAAAATAAGATCATTTCCTGTGATCCTGTACATTTTTAACTAACTTTAATTAGATGTGGAGAAGCATAAAACCATAGGGTTTTGCCAGGAAACTTGTGCTCATTCAGCCCCCACGTTTAGGGGCCTTGTTCAGGGTCACTTAGCACATTCATTCGGAGAAGGCAATGGCACCCAACTCTGGTACTCTTGCCTGGAAAATCCCATGGATGGAGGAGCCTGGTGGGCTGCAGTCCATGGAGTCGCTCAGAGTCGGACACGACTGAAGCGACTTAGCAGCAGCAGCAGCACATTCATTACTGGGTAAATACTCGACCCAAACTCCCCAGCCTTGTCTGCTGCTTAATGAAGCCCAGTTTCACCTGCATTTAGGACAGAGGAGTGTCTGCCAGCAAAGCCAAGGTGGAAGAACCATGAACCCTCAATTTTTCCTCTCTCCTTATGCCCCCATCCACAGTGTGTGATAGTTGGAGCAGGCCTGTGAGAAGTCACTTGATGAGGAATACCTCTTACCTTAAGAGGGCGTTTTCCCTATTCCATGGCAAGTGCTCAGAATATGCTTTTTATTCCTTTCACCTTGAGTAAAATGAATTGCACAGACTAAAGTCTTTTTTTCTAACAGGCCTTACAGAGCTGCCTGGATTTCATCACACACCCTGGTGAGAAACAGAGGTGTTCCCAGCATTGGGAGGAGCCCGTGCTTCTGGTGGCCGCTTGGTGCCCTCAGCCACTGGCTCACACTCCCTCCCATGGCACACACATCCAGCCTGGGTCACCCCGCAGACTGCAGCAAAGTGGGAGCACTAGAAAAGTACTTTTTCATTTTATATTTGCTATTTTTAAAAGAGACTTTGAATTAATCATCATGAAATAGTGTTGTTGGACTTCCTTATACTTGTTTTGCAGTTGTGTTTTTTTGTTGTTAAAAAAAATGCAACTGACAGAGAAAACCTAAGAATAGTGGAATGAATCCCTTTATGTCCTTCACCTAGATTTACCAGTTGTTAACATTTTGCCACATTTGCTTTCTCTTCCAAAGGGTATGTGACATGTCTGTACACACATACATACATAGAATACGTGTATGTTCACGGATTGTACACATATTACTATTACTGTTATTTTGCTGAACCATTTGAGAGTTAGGTAGCAGGCCTTGTGAGCTTTGATACCTAAAACATCAGCATGTATTTCCTGAGCACAGGGACATTCTCTTACGTAATCACAGTTATCTAATCCAGGAAATTTAATGTTGACACAATGCTTTTATGTACTATACAGTCCCTATTCAGATGCTGACATCTGGCCAGTTACCTCAGGTGGTGAGTTGCTTGTATTTTAACTGGTTCATTGGCAGGAGGAGATGGAGAGGGTATTCTTGAGGTGGTGGTCTCACTGCAGAGGGTCCCGAGGTGAGATTCTGCACGTGCTTTTAGGCTTTTGTCTGCTAGTGCTCCCCAAGAGCATCGTCCCTGACAAGACCGCTGAGGGGCTGGTGCGTGGTGTGCTGCGTCCATCTGCTGTGAACGTTAAATAAAGTAATAAGTCACACAGATTTCACAGTATGGACATTTAATATAAGGATGGGTTTAAGACTGTAAAAAGTCTTAAACTTTAAAACTTAAAAAAGTCTTAAAAGGTGGGTTTAAGACTCTTGCTACCGTACAAAAATGAGCCCATCTGCGTGTATTACTAAGTTCTGAATAATATAACTAAGGATCCTCGATTAAAACTGCCAATCAGCTCACTGCCTTAGCACCAGGGGGCAGAGTTGGGCTTGCTGAGACACTGGAGAGGGGACTTAGCTAACTGACATTGCAAAGCTCCTAGCCCAGTGCTGCGTATTTGCATTTTAATCATTTCACTCCTGATAGAAATATGCTTACTACCGAAAAGTCAGTAGTTAGCTTATCCTGATTCGCCCGCACAGGTAAGCCCCTGACTTCTGTATTGCCCTTTACCTGAAGCCCAGAGACGTCTGCTGTTTCTCTAATGACGGCAAAATAGACACCTCCTGTCAGCCTCATCAGGACGTATTTGCTGAGTCCCGAGGGGCCAGTTTGTTTGCCTTTAAGCATATCCCACATTCACAAATAAAGTGTCTTTGTGTCATATTGTGAATTTATATAAGACTGTTTTGGTCTTCAAGGACTATGGAACACTAATGGATAAAAGAACCAGGGTTTGTAGATAGGATGCTAATACCAGTTATCACTCAGTAAGAACTAGTTCTACAAATCAGTTTGAATTGCCCGTCCAAGCCAAAAAAAGAGGTGCTTGCATAAGGACAAGGATTATAAAGAGATTATGGTCTATTTAAAATAAATCCTCAGCCTCTTTCCCACCTCATTAGCAATTAGCAAGGAAGTGTAAAGACAGGGATTTCTTTCTCTTCTCCTGGTTCTCTATTGCAGTGTGAGAGGTGAGAACACAATTAGGCATTCTGTTGTCACCGGAAGTCAACTTCCTTTGATGCTTGGCAGACTGCCAGTTTCTTTGGCTTTGTACAACCTGCCTCTTGTAGAACGTGTTCCGGTACACCAGGCTATCTGATTCTCTTAAATCTGTACATCTAGAATGCTTTCGGGCAATCAAGTTTTTTTTTTTAAAAACTCATCTCTTCCTTTTTCCGTAATACTGGAGAGTGGACCTTTTAGGTATGAAAAATGATACCTATTTTTGTTCCTGGCACTATTGATGACAGTGTAGTCTTGTACTAGTTGGCATTTTCTAAGAGCATGTTTGAGACACATCTATACTTGGAGACTTCCATGGTGACAGCATGGTGGGGCTCAATCCTACAGGGATTCAACTTCTTAGGAAATAAGACGGTCTTTTGTGTTGAGTTATTTTAGAAAGTCTGACACCTTCAGGCTCCATTATCACCCGCTCTAGATGGAAGGCATCCTTTGGCATCTCTTGGTCCATAGGGACTTGGTTGTCATTTACCTGCTACTTCAGAGAGGCCCAGTGAAACTGTCACCATTGTCTATAAGGGGCTTCTTTGTGCTGTATCTTCTCTGTCTCACTTAGAATTGGATGTCAAGATTCAGATGATCCCTACTGCCCAGTGTTTTAGTTGCCAAAGCAAAACTTAGCATTGATAAAACCTCAGATAGGTCCCTTAGGATTGACACTCTGTCGTATCACCAGAGAAGCAAGTTCGATCGATATTCAATTTGGCAACACCCTGTTTCTTTTAACTTTGTGAGAATCCAGAGGCCAGAATAAAGAAAATGGCCTAATATTAAGAAGAGTTAAATATGGATTTAAAAGAAACACTCTTAGCCTGATTAAAACAGAGGTTTGATTACAGCACTTAATTACTATAATATACTAGTAAACATCCTTTGGTTCCAAGTCTTTCTGCTGAAAAGCCACGATTTGTTTGTCAAGATACTTAAAATAATAAGTCTTTGTTTTTACAGCCCTTGGGTTTATTTGAAACCACTTAGAAAGATGTGTCAGAGTGCTTGAAGCCCACAGACATAAAATGCCCAATTTCTCTTGGCCCTCGCCTGTTGGACACCTCCAAAGAGATCAGCTAAGCTGCTGTCACTAGAACGCGCTTACTAATTGGTGCAGCACCTGCAGTCAATTAGGGAAGCTTCAATTATCCAAACCAAAGCCACCCACCCAAAGATTAATTTTCTGCTCTATTTCCTATCAAAAACATAGCATATTTAGCTCTAGGCCTTCAGTGGAGTACATTTTAGGCACAAACTGCATCGTTTTCTTGTTAATTGTACTTGTTCCATCAATTCAACAGCCCTGCCCTCATCGCATCACACCCACTAGTTCTTTCAAAATTGTTCTTTTTCTGTTGTTTTTGTTGCCTTTCCAAACTGCTGATATCACCGAGAAAAGATGTTCATTGGGAGTTTTTCTTCTGAAGTATGGCTTGCTTGCTTTCCCTGAAAATATCCAGTCTTTTTGCTTGATAGGGTCCAACTTCCATTACCTAAAGGCTCTGGGCAGTGGCAGCTCTGAATTTAATAGCACTCAGATATATTGTTCTCTTATTGTCCCATGTAGATACAAAGAGTTCCACCATTCTGCCCCCCACCCCCTCTCTAAAGAGTAATTTTTCTGTTGTGTTTCTCAGAGAAGGAACAAGCCATAAATCGAGCTGGTATTGTTCAAGAAGACGTGCAGCCACCAGGTAAACTTAAAAATCAAGACAAAAATCTCATGTGAAATACTGCATTGTTGGGGGGAGGTATGTGCTTTGCAGAGAAATCTTTTTCACTTTGAGGCTAGATTGTGATTGTGTTATTATTTTTCAGCAGTTGCCATTTTAGAGGTTGCCACCCTAAGACTTCCTCTTAATATTTCACTCCGGAATAGTTTTTGCAAGTTTGCATGTTTCTGTTGAGTTTGATAAGTGGGCATAAACATGTAACAAGTGTGCAATTAACTATGAAGCATAAATAGCTGTTTTGCAGACTTATTTACCAAGCACCTATTTAAACACTACCCTCATGGGAAAATACTGTTTACTTGTGAGCTATTTTAATTGACGCAGGATTCTGCTTTGTACAGAAGCTCAGAAGTTCCCTTTATGGCTGAATGGTTAGTTACTTTGAGACAATCCAAGTTGGCTGAGAATGAGAGGTTTCTAGCTTATTAGCCAAAACTCTTGTGGCAACGGTCTTTTTTTAATTTATTTTTTAACTAGGCCAGATACATATCTCCCTACTGTGGGGCAGTTTCTGAGCCATTTAAAAATCTCTCTTGGCTGCCACGGCTGCCCAGCCGTTCCATTCTGGGGTTCCGGCAGCTTGCCTGGACTACCTCAAACTCCGTGGAAATTGCAGGACTCCATTCTGATGTCATCTTCTTTGTTTGGGGTTGAGGGAAGTGATAGGAAATTTTAAAACGAATCCTGTTTTTAACTCATGTTTCTTTCTATAGGGTTGAAAGTGTGGTCGGATCCATTTGGCCGGAAATGAGAAGACTAACACTACCTCTAATTATGAAAGTAGACAGAGACTTCATGCTTTCAGTCCTGCAGCAAGTGCAGTAAGCCACCTGGCTAGAGAACACCGGCTGGAGCAGAAAACTCTAGCAGGCCATAAAGAGTCCTGTGCCTGAGGATCACGTCCCTTCTTAAAAGAGCCCTGGAACAAATCATACTGTTAGGAGGGTTTTCATGACTTGGTTTCCTTTCTAAAAATGAAGCTGTCTCACTCAGCTGGGCTTGAAGGCTATCTACATATTATTCAGTCCCTACCTCTTAGCCAGCCAAGCTGTGATATGAATACAGGCAACCAGTAGACTGGGGAAGATTCTAGACTGTTTTGCCATCCTCCAAATAGGAAATTTCAGGGGAAAACTACCATACTGAGCAGCCTCATAGGGCTCTTTGAAAATGTTAAAGTTGATAAAACTCTTTGAGGACAAGGTACATTGTACTCTTTAAGAATAAATAGTTCAGCTTAACTATCTCATTAGCAAGGTTGCTGCATGTTGAGAAATAAATTTGAAGCAAACTAAATGGGTCTGCATGCCTATTAAAAATCATTGTTGAATTGACTGAAGTGAAAATGTGTATATTAAAATGATTTCTCTTACTTCATAATGGTATAAGTGTTTTTGTAAATCCTTTTTTATAGGCTTATTAATTATACCAAGAAGTACTGTTTGACTGAATTGTATTTGACCAGACATTTGACTATGTGGTGTTTGTCAAGTAAAAATCTTAGCAGTAAATAGCAAATATGTTGAGACAAATGTTTATTGAATACAGTTCTCTACCAGATAGCTCGCCACGTGCTGCAGAGATGAGCATGAGAATACTTGTTTCCTTCTCTGGTCTCTGTCTGACCTGTTATCTAGATTCTGTGCTTTCAAAAAAGACACATCTTTTTCATTTTTGTATTCCCCCAGAGTGCCTTGCACATTGCTGTGTGCTCTCTTTTAGATGAGCTGCCTGATGACATAATTTTATTATTGTGAACTGGGAGTAGGCCTAATAGAATACTGGCATAATTATGTTAATTACTGTCAGAAAGAGATAAGATTGATAGTTCCAAAGTCATCGTTTCTGGTCAGCATTCCTTAACATTTAATTGACTCATAGTTAACAACCCAATAAAAGAAGTTGACTCATTCGGGGTACATTTAACCACTCTTTTCCTTGGAGGGGGCACCAGGAGGTGTGACTTAAGAATCAAGCATCCTGTGGGTGCTTAATTGAGATTTCTCTGTGACTGAGGCCAGTGCCCGTACCATCTGCTTTGGAAGATACCCAGCTGAAATGACTGCGTCTGAGCATCATAGATGACGGGCCTCAATGGCCTGTTTGTCGGCTGGAACAGACTCAGTTTAGTCTGAGTGGGCTCTTTGTCCTGGCCTTGACCCTGCCCTTGGTCTACCTTTTTGCAGAGATTAAAGAGGTTTTCTGTCCTGCTCATCTGCCTTGATGTTTATAAAAAGGATCACTCTTGATGTTATCAGAGGTGTAGTGTCAGACTGTGCTGCCCACACTTGACAGAAGCCCAGGTTGTAGGAGATGGTACTTAATGAGGGTTGAATAAGGCCTGGTAGTTCATCCATCGGAGAAGGCAATGGCACCCCACTCCAGTACTCTTGCCTGGAGAATCCCATGGGTGGAGGAGCCTGGTGGGCTGTAGTCCATGGGGTCGCGAAGAGTCGGACACAACTGTGCGACTTCCCTTTCACTTTTCACTTTCGTGCACTGGAGAAGGAAATGGCAACCCACTCCAGGGTTCTTGCCTGGAGAATCCCAGGGACGGGGGAGCCTGGTGGGCTGCCGTCTATGGGGTCGCACAGAGTCAGACATGACTGAGGCGACTTAGCAGCAGCAACAGCAGCAGTTCATCCATGCCACTCCCAGGTGTGGCTTCAGGGTAACAAGGAAAGCACTCGAAAGGGGATCTTAGTCACAGTCATATACAGTTAGGAAACAGAGTCATTAAGTTCATTTGCTTCTCATTTCACAATTTGCAAGAGAGACATAACATTTCCCAAATATATTTGATCACAGAACATTTTTTACCAGTTATCTTCTGGGCCTTGTGACTTCTGGGGACACTCGCCAAATAGTCTCATGACCCTTTATCGCTTGAAAATTTTTGAGAACTCCCAAGTGTTTTTTCTTAAGTGGATTGTATCTCTAGATGCTTAATTTATTAGAAATTAAAACAATTTTTTAATATTTAAAAATATCCATAGGAGACCTAAAGTATATGACATTTTTGTGTGAAAAATTTTATTTTCCAAAATAAAGTAATAAGCAAATTTCTTTAATGCCTGGCTTAATAGAAGATTTCAGATTCTCGTGTCTACTTCTGCGTCTGATCTATTGCTATATCACATGTCATGTGACCTCTGGAAAACTACACCGTCATAAAAAGGCAAAAAGCCTTTGGTAGGATTGTAAAAATATTTTTGATCATGCAATACCCCTAGAAAGATCCTGGAGACCCCTCCAGGTACCTGAACCACACTTTGAGTCTAGTTTATTTTTTTCTTGGTCTTACGCCTTTGGAGAAACATGTATCTGATTGCATTAGTTCCCTCAGAGTTGCCTGTTGAGGGAGATTATAACCGGAGGGGAGTAACATAAAATTTCCTTTGTTGTTGCCAGTTGAAGTTGTTGGATCCTTCATTTTCAATGTCAGACAGTATCCTCTTGAGGAAGACTGGTTGACTTTTTTAAAATCTCAGCACCAGAAATAGCCACACTGCTGAACAGTTGGTACATTTATCCTGTGAACATTGATTTGTGTAACTTGTTTCCCTCTTTGTATTGGCTGATAGGAGGCTCCACCACATTTGTGGTCCAACTTTTTGAAAAGTACCTTGTGGAATGTATTCGAGCCATTACATTCCCTTTGTTCTTTTTTCCTCTGAGCTTATTTTCATTTCTGCTTTCTCACTTAGTTTTCCATTTTATGTTGTATGTTAGACCGGTCATTTTAAAATGAGCTGGAGCACAGTGGTTATTTAATTGAAAATACACTTAATAATCTGTTAAGGAAAAATGATGTAAATTCACAGATAATGTGGAATATTAAAGGGCCTTAAACAAGGTTCAGGGTAACTTCTGACACTGGGTACATGTAAACCCTGTGTCCCTGCAGTTCTACTATTTATTTATGCAGTAGAAATGCATTTGTAAAGCCACCAAGAGGCATGGACTAAAACCCAGCAGCTCTGGAAACTCCCCAAATGCCCATCCACGGTAAAAAGAGTAAACTGATACAGTCACACAATAGACTACAATACAGCAATGAGAATGAACAACAATGCAATGAATCTCACAAGCGATGCAGAATGAACAAAAGCAAGCTGCAAGAGTACTTTGAGATTTCATTTAGATAAAGAATAGAAACAGGGTAAATTAAGCCATGGAACTGGGATTCAGGGTAGAGACTGCTCCTAGGAAGAAGCAGTGGGGTAGTGACTGGAAAGAGATACAGGAAGTCTTCAAGGCGCTATGTTCTATATATATATATATTTTTTTTTATTTGGATGCAAGTTACATGGGTATAGTGAGATTTTGAATACTTCCTTGAGCTGCACAATTTCACTTTCGTAAATGTATGCCGTGCAGGAAACTTTCCAGAGAACCACATGGTCCAGGAGGAGGAGCACAGAGTTCAGGAAGGATGATAAAACTTCCCCTTTGTTGTTGGGGATGTTAGGAATACCATATGCAAAGTACCTAGTGAATGCCGGGAACTGGCAGCGGTCAGAATAATGACA
Organism: Capra hircus; assembly: GCF_001704415.2. Lineage (NCBI taxonomy): Eukaryota > Metazoa > Chordata > Mammalia > Artiodactyla > Bovidae > Capra > Capra hircus. The sequence goes on from NC_030813.1 coordinate 45,836,863, forward strand.
GCTTTCATTGATGGACTAGCTGACATTTCAAGAGAGCTGTGAAAAATGCCTGGGATTCAGACACAGGTGCAGAGTCAGCAAAGCTAAGCATACCTTTGAGAGATGGTTTGACTGGGATGCACGCTGTGGGCGGAGCCCACCCCACCAGCCTGGGCTTGACATCCAGTGGGAACTCACCAGTATTTTGCATGGATTGAATGAGAAATGGAAAGAATGAATGAGGGAACAAATGAAGGGAATGGTGTTTACGACCATGTGGTGAACACTCTCCAATGTCCACCGACAAGCTACTTAATTTTCAGACACCTACTGGAAGCAGGAAGTGGTCTGAACACTTTCAAACAAAGCAAGAGTGCTTTCCCCAGAGCACTGTGGGACGGCCACCTGTGAACCAAGTGCAGAAACAAAGAATAAACAGTGAAAAGCGTCAATAGCAGTTTTTATCTTTTGAATCTGAATTTTAAAAATTGGTCTTTCCTTAACAAAGATTTACTGTGTCTTACATCCTACAATGGATAAGAATTCAAACTGTATATATATATATATATATATGTATATATATATATATAAAATATGTATATGTGTGTGTATAACTGAATCACTTTGCTGTACACCTGAAACTAACACAATATTGTAAATCAACTATACTTCAATTTTCTAAAAGGTTGGGCTTTCCTTTTGTACTTTTTTGCTTTTTAAAATTTTTAAATAAAATTAATTTTATTATATGTTATAGGTGTTCGGTGGATTGGTGGTTAGAACAAACAACTGGACTTCACCCCAGGTAGTTTGAAAAGCACTAACAGGAGGATGGATCTGAGATGTTCTCAGGTCTGGGTTCCTGGGCTCAGCTGCTGGTGACCCGGGGTTCCCAAGCATCAGCAGCTGAAACATCCAGGTTTCTTAGCCCTGGGCAGGTCTCCGCGGACAGTGATTTCATTCTCCCAGACCTCCCTTGCACCTGCTGAGTGCGGAAGGCCCTCTGCAGTTTATTCTGCCTGTTGATAACAAAATACACACCTCATTGGCAGCCCCCGTGTGGGGGAAGGTAGCCTGCCGCACTGCTCCACTGAATGTGGTCTGAAGGGGGGGCATTAACTCCACCGCGCTCTTTCCTGGTGTAGGCAAGCCAGGCAGTGAGTGGCAGGAGGTCGCCCTCCCCTAACGTCCCCCAGCAGATTGGCAGCAGAGGAAGCGGGGCAGGGTTTCACTCTTCTGCTTCTGCTAAGTTGTGTTTCCCAAACTCTGATCTTCTGAATACGATGCAGAGAAATGAAGTGTCACAGCTTCTTACAAGAGTCAGGCTACCGTGCACAACAGTATCTGCCTGGGTTTCTCTATCTCACCATAAATGATTAAAATAAATGCCAAAAAAAAAGGGGGGGGGGTTCTTTGTCCAGAGCTTTTTGGTGGCAAGTGACAGAAAATCAAACTCCAAATAGTGCAAAAAAGAGAATTTGGTCATGTAATTGAAAACTCCAGAGTCACAATCATTTCCTACTGTCATGATCATATCTTGAACTATAAAAATCAGTAACTGACAATCATTTATGAATGTAAAGAGTAATTATATCCAGCATCCTCAAGAAAGAGCCATGCTGGATATCCTAAGTGGGTACAGGTTTTCTCTCCTTGTTGACATAGCTGCTCTTTTTTTTTTTTTTTTTTGACATCACTGCTCTTGCTCTCTTTGCCCAACATCTTACTCTCTCTCTCGTGGGGTCATCTACTCCCCTCTAAGTCTTTTGTTCATCTTTCTCCCACTCTGTCTCCCTGCTTTGGGTAGAGTTAACTTCAACCCAAGCACAGGAGCAGGCATATGGCCCAAATTTGGCCAGTCAGAACCTCTGTGCAAACTCTTGGCCAGCAGAAATTGGATCTGGGATGAACGTGGAGCACAAACCAGGTAAGGCAGGTCTAGCTAGAGTTACTCTTGCCTGTTGGCTTGTGTGGTCAAACTAGAGGAGAATCTCTTATTCACCAGATTTTGCAGCCATCTTGCCACCATTAGGGTAGAGTTGATCTAAAACTAACACAACCTGGAAGGAAATAACAGAAGGGACCTCCTGATAGCCCAGTGGTTAAGATCCCAACCTTCCAATGCAGGGGGTTGGGTTCGATCCTGGTCAGGGAACTAAGCCCACATGCTACACAGCACAGCCCAAAAATTAAAAAAAAAAAATTTTTTTTTTAAACAAAACAACAGGAGATGGAAGCCAGGTTTAATACTGTTGTTCACATCTCTTGGGTTCATTTGTGTCTGAAGCAAGGCTATCTCTAGATTAATAAATAGTGTTAATGAATTTCCTTTCTGCACCAATTTAGATTGGGTTTTGTCACATGCAACCAAGAGAGTCTTAACAAGGCATCTCAACTTTTTATTTTAATCATTTTTTCTAAAATGTATTCCACATGTTATTTTCACCTTACATAAAAGATGTTGAACATAATTCAGCCCTCCTTTATGACTTGGGCTTATTATTATTATACAGTTGTCCCTAAGGGACTATTGGGGTGGGTCAGACGTTTACCTACTGTGCTTGTGAGATTTCTGGCTTTTCTCTTTTTCTTATCTCTGCCCTGCCTTATAGTTATAAGGAGCAGGCTCTGGCTTCATCTCGGATTTACTGCTTCTAGTATGCAGTGAGGTTGGGAAGCATTAGCCAAAATTCTGGAATTTGGCATCGAATGAAAGTAAACTCCTTTAATGTGGATTTAGAAGCACTGGTGAGGATAAAGTGCAAGGGCTTTGTGACATTTTGGCTCCCTGAAGTGTTTTTGTTTTTCTTTTCTTTCTTTCTTCTTTTTTTAAAATGGTATTTGCTTTCTGTTTCTGCATTGTTCTGGATAGATGAGTTTTCTAGATGTTCCTGCTGGCTGAGAATTTTACCATAACAAAATTTTCACACTAAAAATTGTGCCATGTGAGCAAATTACGTAGGGCTGAAATGTCTTATAATTTAGCAAAGTTATTTAGTTTCTTCAAAGAAGGCACAGTAACCCACAGCAGTATTCTGAACCTCAGGCTGATTTTTAACTTGTTTTTCTTCTTTTCTAAAATAGCCCTTTTATTTTCAACCTCTAATAGCATACACTGACTTGCAAGGGGAGGAGGGAAAAAAAAAAATGTTTGTACCAGAGGGAGCAGGTTTACTTAAGGCAGAAGTGGAATCAATTTGGGCAACTGTGAGTTGCCAATTCTGAACTTTCCTGCTAAGTACATGTGCCCTGGAATACATTGGAGCCACTTAAGCCCCATAAATGTGGAGCTGGAATACAGGATAAACACGTGTAGGGGGCACGGAGCTCACTGCCCTTGCTAAGTTGAGTGAAAAACCAAAGGGACACACTCCCTCAGAGAAGTTCAAATGAAGGCAATTGTTTTCAGAAAAAATATAACCCATGTCTGGGTTCGAAATTCCTAGTAAAACAGCAGCTCTGGTGATTTATCTTGTGGAATAAGCAAAATCTGCTTTCTAAAATGGCTATTTTTTATTTGTGCTCCCATTTGATGTGGACTCACATTACAGACATAAAATGTCCAAGCAAAAAACCATTATTTAGTTTTCGTAATGAAGAGAGACGGACTTGGTTTTTGCTGGTTCCTGCCTTTCGAACGTTTGGTCTGTGGCTTTGGAGAACAGTTTGTTGTTAGGCAGCAGCTTGAGAATCCCAGAGGGTGACTTCTGTCCTTCACTGACTCAACATGTGATTCCTCAGCCCGCTGGGGCTCCCGATTCATATTTGCACCAGCTTGTGCGAGACACAGTCATTTGCAGTGATGATGAGAGACATTACAAGGAGTGAGTGTCAGAGGATGAGGCATAGCCAGTCCCCAAGGCCCTGGCCTTCAAGGTGTGTTTCCAGTAAAGGGGTGGGAAGACAAGGAGGGTGGTTGCATTTCTAGTCTCTAGAAGACCTAACATGATTACACCAACTAACAGTGTCATGGGCTCAGTTGTGTCCCCTCAAAATTCATAGATTGAAGTCCTCACCCTCAGCATCTTAGGATGTGACTGCATGGGAGACAAGGTCTTCAGAGAGATGATTAAGAGAAAATGAGGTCGTATGGGTAGGCCCTAATTCAATATGCATGCGTGAGTGCGTGCCCAATCGTGGTTGACTCTTTGTGACCCCATGGAGTATATCGCCCACCTGGCTCCACTGCCCATGGAGCTTCTCAGCAAGAATACTGGAATGGGTTGCCATTTCCTACTGCAGGGGATCTTCCCAACCGCAGGGATCAAACCTGCATTTCCTGCCTTCGCAGGCAGATATTTTGTCATTGAGCCATGTGGGAATCCAATCCAATATGACTGGCTTCCTAATAATAAGAAGGGAAGCCTCCAGAACTTTGAGAAAATAAATTTCTGTTGTTTGAGCCAGCCAGAGACTGGTCTCTGTGCGCTCACAGGGCAAGTCAGAACTGCTAGGGAGTTGACCCCGGTGAACAGCCCCCAGCAGCAGAGGATGGCAGTTGGTGGAGAAACAACCCATACTCTTGCCCTGCGGCGGGGCTGAGCCCCAGATGCACACAGAAGCGGCTGACACACTGACACCCCTTAGCTGGTATCCTTCTCTCTTCTGTCCTACTTCTCCCTTCTCATATCACCTCCCAAATTAATGACATGTCTTTAAATCCTCATTTCAGCATCTGCCTTTAGCCTACAGGAACCTAAGCCCATTTCCTGGTTCAAAGTATTAGAGTTGCAAGCCACTTTCTTAAAAAACAGCCTTTGGAAGTGACCAGTAGTTTGGTTAGTTCAGTTCACTCCCTTAGTCGTGTCCGACTCTTTGCCATCCCATGGATTGCAGCACACCAGGCTTCCTTGTCCATCACCAACTCCTGAAGCTTACTCAAACTCTTCCATTGAGTTGGTGATGCCATCCAACCATCTCATCCTCTGTTGTCCCCTACTCCTCCCACCTTCAATCTTTCCCAGCATCAGGGTCTTTTCAAGTGAGTCAATTCTACACCTAAGGTGGCCAAAATATTGAAGTTTCAGCTTCACCATCAGTCCTTCCAATGAATATTCAGGTCTGATCTCCTTTAGGATGGACTGGTTGCATTTCCTTGTAGTCCAAGGGACTCTCAAGACTCTTCGCCAACACCACAGTTCAAAAGCATCATTCTTCGGCGCTCAGCTTTTTTTATACTCTGACTCTCACATCCATAGATGACTCCTGGAAAAACCATAGCTTTGACTAGACAGATCTTTGTTGGCAAAGTAATGTCTCTGCTTTTTAATATGCTGTCTAGGTTGGTCATGGCTTTTCTTCCAAAAAGCCAGCATCTTTTAATTTTATGGCTGCAGTCACCATCTGCAATGATTTCGAAGCCAAGAAAGTAAAGTCTCTCACTGTTTTCATTGTTTCCCCATCTATTTCCCATGAAGTGATGAGACTACATGCCATGATCTCAGTTTTCTGAATGTTAGGTTTTAAGCCAACTTTTTCACTCTCCTCTTTCACTGTCATCAAGAGGCTCCTTAGTTCTTTGCTTTCTGTAACTGTGGTGTGATCTGCTTATCTGAGGTTATTCATATTTCTCCTGGCAATCTTGATTCCAGCTTGTGCTTCATCCAGTCCAACATTTCTCATGATGTACTCTGCATATAAGTTAAATAAGCAAGGTGACAATATACACCCTTGATGTACTCCTTTCCCGATTTGGAACCAGCCGGTTGTTCCATGTCCTGTTCTAACTGTTGCTTCTTGACCTGCATACAGATTTCTTAAGAGGCAGGTTAGGTGGTCTGGTATACCCATCTGTTTAAGAATTTTCCACAGTTTGCTGTGATCCACACAGTCAAAGGCTTTGGCATAGTCAATAAAGCAGAAGTAGATGTTTTTCTGAAACTCTCTTGCTTTTTCAATGGTCCAGCAGATGTTGGCAATTTGATCTCTGGTTCCTATGCCTTTTCTAAATCCAGCTTGAACATCTGGAAGTTCATTGTTCACATACTGTTGAAGCCTGACTTGGAGAATTTTGAGCATTACTTTGCTAGTGTGTGAGATGAGTGCAATTGTACAGTAGTTTGAGCATTCTTGGGCATTGCCTTTCTTTGGGATTGGAATGAAAACTAACCTTTTCCAGTCCTGTGGCCACTGCTGAGTTTTCCAAATTTGCTGGAATATTGAGTGCAGCACTTTCACAGCATCATCTTTTAGGACTGGAAATAGCTCAACTGGAATTCCATCACTTCCACTAGCTTTGTTCATAGTGATGCTTCCTAAAGCCCACTTGACTTTGTACTCCAGGATGTCTGGCTCTAGGTGAGTGATCACACCATCATGATTATCTGGGTTGTGAAGATCTTTTTTTTGTATAGCTCTTCTGTTTATTCTTGTCACCTCTTCCCAATATCTTCTGCTTCTGTTAGGTCCATACCATTTCTGTCCTTTATTGTGCCCATTTTTGCATGAAAATTTCCCTTGGTATCTCTTATTTTCTTGAAGAGATCTCTAGTCTTTCCCATTCTATGGTTTTCATCTATTTCTTTGCATTGATCATTGAGGAAGGCTTTCTTATCTCTCTTTGCTATTCTTTGGAACTCTGCATTCAAATGGTATATCTTTCCTTTTCTCTGCCTTTCACGTCTCTTCTTTTCTCAGTTATTTGTAAGGCCTCCTCAGACAACCATTTTGCCTTTTTGCATTTCTTTTTCTTGGGGATGGTCTTGATCACTGCCTCCTGTACAATGTTAGGAACCTCCATTCATAGTTCTTCAGGCACTCTGTCTATCAGACCTAATCCCTTGAATCTATTTGTCACTTCCACTGTATACTCCTAAGGGACTTGATTTAGGTCATACCTGAATGGTCTAGTGGTTTTCCCTACTCTCTTCAATTTAAGTCTGAATTTTGCAATGAGTTCATGATCTGAGCCACAGTTAGCTCCAAGTCTTGTTTTTGCTGACTGTATAGAGTTTCTCCATCTTTGGCGCAGAGAATATAAGCAGTCTGATTTCGGTGTTGACCATCTGGTGATGTCCATGTGTAGAGTCTTCTCTTGCGTTGTTGCATGTCTAGTCTCTAGAAGACCTAACATGATTACACCAACTAACAGGTGTCATGGGATCAGTTGTGTCCCCATCACAACTGAGTAAGTAAGTAAGAGGGTGTTTGCTATGACCAGTGTGTTCTCTTGGCAAAACTCTATTAGATTTTTCCCTGCTTCATTCTGTACTCCAAGTCTAAATTTGACTGTTACTCCAAGTATTTCTTGACTTCATACTTTTGCATTCCAGTCCCCTGTAATGAAAAGGACATCTTTTTTGTGTGTTAGTTCTAGAAGGCCTGGTAGGTTTTCACAGACCCATTCAACTTCAACTTCTTCAGCATTACTGGTCAGGCCATAGACTTGGATTACTGTGATACTGCATGGTTTGCCTTGGAAATGAACAGAGATCATTCTATCGTTTTTGAGATTGCATCCAAGTACTGCATTTCAGACTCTTTTGTTGACTATAATGGGCTACTCCAATTCTTCTAAAGGATTCTTCCCCGCCATGGTAGATATAATGGTCATCTGAGTTAAATTCACCCATTCCAGTCCATTTTTGTTCACCGATTCCTGTAATGTCAATGTTCACCCTTGCCATCTCCTGTTTGACCACTTCCAATTTCCTTGATTCATGTACCTATGCAATATTGCTTTTTACAGCATCAGACTTTACTTCCATCACAAGTCACATCCACAACTGGGTGTTGTTTTTCTTTGGCTCTGTCTCTTTATTCATTCTGGAGTTATTTTTCCACTGATCTCCCCATACCCACAGGAGATGCTTAGAGGGCTCAAACAAACCTTGTGCACAGCAGGACCCAGTGACCCCACAGAGACTGAAACAGAACTGTGCTTGAGTGTCTCCTGCGGAGGTGCGGGTCAGCAGTGGACTGCTACAGGGGCAGGGGCTCTGGGTGCAGTATACCTGGGTATGGCATAAGCCCTCTTGGAGGAGGTCGCCATTAACCCCAACATAAAGCCGCTAGAACTTACACAGGACTGGAGAAACAGACTCTTGGAGGGCACAAACACAACCTTGGACCCAGGAGAAAGGAGCAGTGACCCCACAAGAAGCTGACCCAGACTTGCCCATGAGTGTCTGGTGGAGGCATGGGTTGGTGGTGGCCTGTTGCAGGGTTGGGGGCACTGAGTGCAGCAGTGCTTTCATGGAACCCTTTGAAGGAGGTGGCCGTTATCTTCATTACCTCCACCATAGTTTAGCCTCAGGTCAAATAACAGGGAGGGAACACAGCCCCACCCACCAACAGAAAATTGGATTAAAGATTTACTGAGCATGGCCCTGCCCATCAGAACAAGACCCAGTTTCGCCCTCAGTTAGTCTCTTCCATAAGCCTCTTATCCTTCTCCATCAGAGGGCAGACAGAATGAAAACCACAATCACAGGAAACTAACCAATCAGATCACGTGGACTGCAGCCTTGTCTAACTCAATGAAACTATCAGCCATGCCTTGTAGGGTCACCTAAGACAGACGGGTCCTGGTGGAGAATTCTGACAAAATGCGGTCCACTGGAGAAGGGAATGGCAAACCACTTCAGTATTCTTGCCTTGAGAACCCCATGAACAGTATGAAAAGGCAAAAAGATAGGACACTGAAAGATGAACTCCTCAGGTCAGTAGGTGCCCAATATGCTGTGGACAGGGAGGCCTGGTGTGCTGCAGTTCATGGGATCACAAAGAGTCGGACATGACTAGCGACTGAACTCAACTGAACTGAAGAATTTTAGAACAAGAGAACTAAAGGAAGCTTTTTATCTGGTGGATCCCAAGACTTCTTGGAATGGGTTAGAGATGGAGTTTCATCAAGGTAGCAATGAAAATCCAAGAACTGCACTCAACCTTCTGATAGCCTGAGAGAAACCATCCTTTTACCATTGGCTTCCCTGGTGGTTCAGATGGTAAAGAATCCACCTGCAGTTCAGGAGACTTGGGTTTGATGTCTATGTTGGGAAGATCCTCTAGAGAAGAATACTCACTCCAGTATTCTTATCTGGAGAATTCCATGGACAGAGGAGCCTGGCGGGCTACTGTCCATGGTGTTGAAAAGAGTCTGACACTGCTCATCGTAACACTTTCACTTTCAGCTCCAGACTGTGTGCCACCTCTAGACTCCTATTCTCATACTCCTCACTTCATCCAGGAAGATGATGGCATACTGTGGGTAGTGTGGGACTGTTGCTTCATCTGAGGAACACCTTGCTGGAGCCAACATTTTCCTTGAAAAGCACAGTGAATGTATTTTACCCATTAGGAGATGAATTAGCTGCGATGACAGAATGCTGACTATTTAGGACAGTTAATGAGCTTCTCTGTAGGAAACAGCTGCATGGCATCCAAGGAATAGAGTGTGGTATGATTACACGCCAGCACATACCTGGCATGTAGTAGGCACTTAGTGCCCAACTCTTTAACCTTAGGCAAGTGACACGACTCCCTCTTTTTCCTAAAGTGGAAAATGTGGGGAGGGGAAGTCCATGATTTAGTGGGAAAGTCTGGTTTTTGGTCTTAGCTTTGCCATGGGATCCTGGGTGAGTCCCGCCACTCCTCTGAGCCTCAATGTTCACATCTGTAAATAGAGAATTAATTATAAGGTCTTTAAGGTGATTTTTAGCTAAAAAACTCAGAATCCGATGGCTTCAGTGTTTCCACATACCCCTTTCCAGCTCTCACAATCTCTGATTTAATTGGATTTAGAATTGATTTGTTTCTGAGATGGATTTTTTTTTTTAACCTGAGTAAAAATGAAATGACACTTTCCTTTCAGCTGGACTAATCCCAAGCCAGCAGCTCAGAGATGAGGAAAGAAGTGTCAAGTAGACAAAAGGAAGTGAGGGCAACCATGGCAGGGGCTTTCTGAAACCTGTCTCCTTTCAGCCAAAGGTGATCCTTGGGCCGATTACTCTCAACCATGTGCTTGCTGATAGGAAAGGAAGACTCACAGCCTTGATCTGACAAAACTCAGGCAAGGTGATGAGCAATCTATTGTTAAAATGTGGATTTCCTCAAATACTTGTTTTTAGATTCATTTTTGAAGAAAGCAGACTGCTTCGGGGTGTCTTGTTCCTGATCAAGCTCTTCCTAGAACTGTAGGCAGGATGTCATGTCTCCATCCCCAGCCTGGCCTCACTCATGGTGGGTGGTGGGTGCTCCAGGGGCAGAAACATAAGTTTTTGAAAAAATGCTTCATACAGTAAATCCTGCATTAGAATTTAATTCTTAATCTGTTTACAATGTGTGTGTGTGTCTGTGCGCCTGTGAGGGTGTGGTAGTTAAATAATGCAGTTGATTTCTGTTTTACTTTTAGAAGTTATATGCCCAAATGATCAGACACCTGGGATAGCTATGTGCTTATCCTAACAATGCCACCCTAGAGAAATAATTTTGAAAATTCTCTATTCATTCTTGCTTTTAGAGTTGAAGACAGTTTTCAAATTGTCCTCAGTGGTAGAGAAACAGTCTCTTAGGAGTGATTTTGAGTTTAAATAACCTTAAGTAATTCAGAGGAAGACTTGTGGATAAGGTAGGTTCTCTGGCACTTTAAAAACATGCCTGATAAATGTGGAAGGAAGGAGAGACTTAGAAAATCATCATTTCATAACTCCTAGGGAAATCATAGATTCAGACAATGGTCATCAATGCATAAACTCATTAGATAAAAGATTAATGGGGAACTTGACCGCAAAGGGATCAGGCTGAAACTATCTAAACTAATGATTAATCTTTGTGTCACTGAAAGGAAGACATTGTATGCTTCCCAAAGTGGTATAATGTGTAACAGCACATGGTACCTCCAGGAGGGATCCCTGCCACAAATGCCGGTGGTGCCTCTAGAGCCCATTTCCATTCACAGGAGTCACGGAGAATAAGTAAAATCACTCAAATGGCACTACAGGAAGCAAAGAAATGAACCTGAATGGGGGTCATTTTTCAGGAAAACTGACCCAGTTTCTACAAATTAGTGGTGGGAAATAGAGATGGTGGCAGGAGTATTTACGGTTAAAAGAGAATGGGGTGGGGGGGGGAGATTAAAAGCAAATGAAGAGACATCAAATGAAAAGAATGATTTTTTTTTAAGAAAACAAGTATTTAGGGGACACTTATGATAAATGGGGAAATTTGCTGGGGACTGGGTATAAGGCAATATCAGAGAATTCTTGTAAATTTTGTTTGGTGTGATCATAACTTTGTGGTTATGTGAGACAGAATTAACATGTTTTAGAGCTGCACATTGAAAAATGTAGGGGTGATATGACCCAATGCCAATTTTGGTTTGGACTACATCAGCTAGAACAAAACCAAATAACTTCTAGATGGATTAAGATAAAGGACATGTCACAGAATTAATCATTGCATCTGAGTGATGAGTGTATGGGACTCCATTGTACTAGTCTCCTCCGGTGGGAGGAGGAAGTGGGGGAACTTTCCAAAGCTGGTCATTCTCAAGGTGGGGAGCCAGATGTCACAGGCTCCCTGTGGTCCGTCCATGTCAGTTAATTAGACATATTACTTTAAAAAGAAAGGAGGAGAAAAAGAGAGCTGCAAGGAGAAGAAGGAGGCATATCTCCTTATACGGGATGAAATGATCATCAGGATATAATTTTTAGTGATAAGACAAGAGACAGAATAATGGGCTTAGAATGCTACCATTTGAGTTCTTAAAAAAGTGGGGAGAGGGCAGGGGTAAATCTACCTTCCAGAAGGACACAGAGGAAATCAACGGTTGTTGCTCCCAAGAAGAGAAACTGGTGGCTGGGCCAGGAAAGAAGGGAAATTGACTTGTGCACCATGTGCCTTCTGTACTTTTTGGATCTTGTAGTATGCATGTATGTATCACATATTTGAAAGTAAAATTTGAAATAAAAGCAGCCAACAAAGAGATTGCATTTATTCCTCTGTTTCAAGCAGGGCGTTTCCAGTCTAGAGGAGGTCTTAACCATTGAGGGATTTTAGGTTTGAGGAGATGATGCTTCATTTATGCCTCTCCTTCTCAAGGAACACTTCCCATAGAACGTGCCGAAGGAATGGCCTGGGCAACACCATTTACAAGGCAGGCAGACTCAGCTCACTGACCACGGCTGAAGAGGACATGGGTTTCCTCCCCCTCCTCCACATTCTCTTCAGCCTCATTTCTTCTTCCTCTTCTCTTTCCCCTTCCCCTTCTCCTTCTCTTCCCTCTTTTAATTAAAAATAATTTTGCTTAGTTTTGGTAAAATGTACATAACATAAAATTTACTATGTTAATGATTTTTAAGTGTAAAATTCAGTTGTTAACACATCCACATTGCTGTGCAACCAACTTCAAGAACTCTTCATTTTGCAAACTGGAACTGTGTACATTTTTAAAACATTTTTTTATTGACATATAAGTGATTTACAATGTTGTGATAGCTTCTGATGTTCAGCAAATTGTTTCAGTTATGTGTGTGTGTGTATACACACACATACTCTTTTCCATTACAGTTTATCGCAGGATATTTTTTAGGTTCTATTTACAAATTTTTTTTTAATTAGAGGAAAATTGTTTTACAATGTTGTGTTGGTTATCACAGGATATTGAATATAGTTCCCTGTGCTATACAGTGGAACCTTATTGTCTATCCTATATATACTAACTTTCATCCACTGATCCAAAACTCCCAATCCATCCCTTCCCCACCCTTCCTCCATCTTGGCAACCACAAGTCTGTTCTCTTATCTGTGAATCTGTTTCACGGGTCATATTTCAGATTCCACATATAAGCAATACCATATGGTATTGGTCTTTCTCTTCTTGACTTATTTCACTTAGTATGACAATCTCTTGTTCCATCCATGTTGCTGCAAATGGCATTAATTCATTCTTTTTTATGGCTGAGTAGTATTCCTTTGTATGTTGTTGTTTAGTCGCTAAGTTGTGTCCAACTCTTTGCAACCCCATGGACTGCAGCACTCCAGGCCTCCCTGTCCCTCACTATCTCCAAGAGTTTGCCCAAGTTCATGTCCGTTGAGTTGGTGATGCTATCCAGCCATCTCATTCCATTGTGTGTGTGTGTGTGTGTCCATTCATCTGCTGATGGACATTTAGGTTGCCTTCATATCTTGGCTATTGTGAATAAGGCTGCTACGAACATAGAAGGTGTATGTATCTTTATAAATGATAATTTTGTCTGGATATAAGCCTAGGAGTAAGGTTGCTGGATCTTATGGTCACTGTGTATTTAGTTTTTTGAGAAACTTCCATACTGTTCTCCGTAATGGCTCCATCAGTTTACATTCCCATTGCGAAATTGTGTACATTAAGCAGTAACTCCCTGTTCTCTCCTTCCCCAGTCCCTAGGGAAGTTCTGCTGTCTGTCTCCATGAATTTTATTACTCTAGGTAGCTCCTTTAAGTGGAATCATAGAGTATTTGCCTTTTTGTGACTTACTTAGCATAATACCTTCAAGGTTCATCCATGCTTATTTCAGAATTTCCTTCCTTTTTAAAGCTGAATGATATTCTGTTGCATGTCTATATCCCATTTTATTTATTCATTTATCTTTTGATAGGCATTTGGGTTGCTTTTAGCTATTGTGAATGCTGCTGCTTATGAATGCATGTTACAGTTATCTCCTCAAGGTCCTCTTTAAATTCTTTTTGGTATATACCCAGAAGTAGAATTGCTGAATTTTATGGTAATTCTTTTTAATGTTTTGAGAAGCTTCCATACTGTTTTTCATAGCAGCTATACCATCTTACATTCTTATCAACAGTGCACAGGGATCATATTTCTTCACATCCTGCCAACAATTGTCATTGTCTATTTTATGTAGTAGCCATACTTGTGGGTATGAGATGGTTTCCTTGTGCATTTCCCTGATGTCAGTTTCTTTTTCTTGACTTGATGCCTTATCTTCAATCCTGCTCTCTTGCTATAGCTCTTAACAAGTCTGTCAGTTTCTTGAAGGTTTTTGTTTTCCAAATGTACCAAAGAATTTTTTATTGGCTCTCTACAGGTTTTGGAGGCCAAAGACTTTTCTGACAGCATGTTATAAAGTTTCATTTAGGCAGTCAGTTTCACATGAAGCAGTAGAATAGCTGATTCAAGACAGCGAGGGTGAGAAAGCCGATTCACTTTGGCTCTAGAATGTCTGCTCCTCAGAGCTATCTTTGAAGTAGGTTTGCCTTCTTACAGTGAATATTTGTTAAGATTTTAGTTATTGCTTTTTATAATGTTGGCAAATTTTGGTATGCTCCAAGAGGCTCTGAGTGACTGAAGTGTGGGTGGTGGTCTTTAAAACCTTCCATCTCTCATGGGCTTCCCTGATGGCTCAGCAGGTAAAGAATCTGCCTGCCATACAGGAGACACAGGTTTGATTCTGAATCAGAAAGATTCCCCTGGAGAAGGAAATGGCAACCCACTCCAGTGCTCTTGCCTAAAAAATCCCATTGACGGAGGAGATGGCTAGCTAAAGCCCAAAGAGTCTGATATGACTGAATGTGAGCATGCACGTCCTCACACACAGACACGCACACACACACACACACACACACACACACACACATTATGAAGGAAGACGTCCTGTGACCATCTAAGGGAAATCACTCCAGGAAGGGTGCACAGTAAGTGCAAAACCCTACGGCAGGAACTTGCCTGAGTCCCCTGACCACAGCAAGGTGGCCAGTGGAGCTGGAGCACTGCTGAGAGAGGGGTGGGAATAGGGCGGTAACCATGGTGATTAAAGGGGCTGCTCCTTTCCTGGGGCTGCCATAGCAAGTACCACAAACTGAGTGGCTTAAAACAATGACGATGTGCTGTCTCATAGTTCTGGAGGTTAGATGGTCAAAAGCAAGATGTTGGCAGCGTGGGCTCCTTCCAGAGACCGTGAGGGGGAGTCCATCCCATGCTCCTCACCTAGCTCCCGGGGGCTGTGGGCAGTCCTTGGCATTCCTTGGCTTGTGGGTACATCACTCCCATGCGTGCCGCAGCCTCCACGTGTGTGGCGTGCTCCCTGTGCATGTCTGTGCCCTAATTTCTCTCTTCTTATGCAGACACCAGTCATACTGGGTTAAGGGCCCTCCCTACTCCAATATGACCTCATCTTAAGTAATTACATCAGTAGCCTCCCTATGTCCCCAAATAAGGGCATGTTCTGAGGTACTGGAGTTCGAGCTTCAGCAAATCTTTTTTGGGAAACACAATTCAACCAATAACAAAGGCAAAACTTTGCTGAACTAGGGAGTTAAAAAAATGCATTATTTTAACCATAAGAGAGCAGAGCCCTCATACTGGATAGAGGTCCAGAGACCATACAACTGCAGCTTCCCTGGAGCCTAGAAGTTTAAGGGTCTGAGAACCAGAGTGATCAATGAAGCCAGAAGTCAAAGGCCAAAGGAACACTTGGCAAGCCCACAGACCCCTACCTATATGAGTCATGGGAAAGGGGGCAGGGGTGGTCCACTGTTCCAACACGTACCAGAGCCTATTCTTTAACGGGTGGGCTGAAGTGTGGCATGGTAGAGTAGATGTCAGGAGCAAGGACTGCCTAGGTTCAAATTCAAGTGTTATGTGATCTTAGGCAAGTTACTTTTCCTCTTTGTTTCTTGGTTTCTTTATCTGAAAATTGAGGAACAATGTAATCTGTCTCAAAGGGTAATCATGAGGATTATATCTGTCAACCCAGAAAAAGAGCTTAGAACCTTAGTGGGGTGCCTGGCCCCTCATCACTGACCTCCACAGGTTAGTAGATACTCCCCTGGCTGGGGCCGGGAGTTAGTCCTGCTCAGATGCTCCTTTCCAAGTGGGAAGATGGTTAATTCAAATGGAAGTTGAAAAGAGGTTAATGAAGATGGAGATGCTATTTTCAGAGGCTTGGGCAGAGTGAAGGGAACCAACAGAGGATTATGAAACACCCGAGGACCAGCAAGAACAGGATGCTAGAAGAGGGGAGGGGGGTTTGTGGATATGAGTGTGGAAGGGACTGAGGCCGCCTTCCAGGTGCTGTAGCCGTGGGGAGAGGAAGTAGTGCTGCCAAGTCAAGGCTGGCAGGGAGGGAGTGAAGGAGCAGCACCTTCTGCCTCCCTCTCCTTCAGCTTCCCATTCTCTGCTGGTGATTTCCCATTCCTCTGCTGGTAATTTCCCATTCCTCTGCTGGTGACTTCCCAGCATGCATTTTCCCCTGACTAAACCCAACTGGAAGCCAAAGGGCAGAGGAATCCAGCAGATTCCAGGTTCTAGAAGGACAGAGGATGGGTCTAGGGTAAATACGGAATTAACAGCCCCTCTACCCAACATGAGGCTTCCCAGGTGGCACCAGGAGTAAAGGATCCATCTGCAATGCAGGAGATGCAAGAAATAAGGGCTCAGTCCAGGTCAGGAAGATCCCCTGGAGGAAATGGCAATCCTCTTCACACTCTTACCTGGAGAATTCCATGGACAGAGGAGCCTGGTGGGCTACAGCCCATTGGGTCGCAAAAGTTGGAGTTGAGTACACGCACACACATCCCCCACAAAGACTGTTTCTTATTGGGAATCCAGGGCAACATATTGAAAGTGTATGTTCCCTGAGCCACATCAACTGGAGCTCACCCCAAATTTCATGTGCTCCCTATGGAGCAGCTCAGGGTCTCCTGACTACTTTGGGCCAGCGGACTGGCAGCAGAGGGGATGCATCACATTCTGGCCCAAGCAGTTAGGAGCCAGTGGGACTCCTCCATCTTTCTCTCCCTCTCACACAGAGAGACTGTGGAGGCCACAGTTTCAAGACAGTGCAGCTTCAAGATGGAAGAGGAATGACCACCCTGCATCAGATTTAGCCTCAGAAAGAAGAAACTCTTTCCTGGGGTAAGCCTGTGAGATTTGGGGATGGAGTATAATCCATCAGTTCCAACATGCAGAAGAAGATGAGGACTGCCCTGATGGTCCAGCGGCTAAGACTCTGCGCTTGCAATGCAGGGGGCCCAAGTTCGATCCTTGGTCAGGGAGCTATATCCCTCATACTACAACTAAGAGTTTGTGTGCCACAGCTAACACCTGGAGCCCCAGATAAATAAACATTAAAAAAAAAAAGGAGGAGGCGATGACCCAGGCCAGGAGGTGCCCTGGGGAGTGGAGAAAATGTCCCTGATGAGACTTGGAAATATGCTGGAAAGAACTTAAAAGAAAAGAAATCACCCCACCCACCTCTATCCCAGAAGGCCCCTGGACATCGACTGTTTCCTGGGATCCTACCTGTGTCCTCTGAGTGAGTAGGCCTCAAGAAGGAGCGCTTAGGGGCAAGGACTAGGGGGACTGAAGGTGCAAAGTGGGGATGGGGAGCAATAAACCAGGGTCTCAGTTTCCTGGGTGGGGAGGGTAGAAGTAGGAGAGGGGAGGGGTACTTCCCTGGAGTCCTCAGCCTGGCAAAGGCTCTAATTAGAAACGACACGATTCAACAATGAAGCATTTTTTCTCTTAAGGAGCTGAGGTGCTGTGGTAAATATACCCTTTGAAGATCTGTTTGTGCCATGAACATCAAAGAGTAAGGAGGGTCCCTCTCTGAAATTTAAATGTAAGGCTTTACCTCTCAACAGCTTGCTGCTGTTTCAAATTAATGCCTAGAACATCACAGGGTTCACAGAGGAAGCAGGAGGCCAGATGCATGAGCTGTGCCCAGAGGGAGCAGACGGCCGGGGCAAGTCCGGGGGTGAGCATCCACACGGCCAGCAATAGGACAGCTGGGCCCACGTCTGGTCAGAGCCCAGAGTCTAGGGGGACCCAGGGGTCGGTGGTGGGGCTCCTGGCCCTGGAAGCCCCACACAGAGAGATTCAGACCCAGAGACAGAGGTCTGTCGGCAGGACCTGTCAGTTCCGTCAGCCTTGGCCTGAGTCTTGGGGCTGAGAACTTGGTTGGGGACCTCACAGGACCCTGACATGGGCAGCGGGCAATGTCAACATGGAGAAAGTGAGGCGAGGCTGAGAGAAGGCACCAGGAGAGGACAATTCTCAACCGAGTGTGGGAGCTGTGTCAGATCCCTGCCCAGCAGGGAAATGCGAGGCTCAGCTGGCACATCCCCCAGGCTCCTAACTGAGACGGTGGGTGCATGGCCCTTGCCCAACACAGCCATCAGAACCAGGGTACTGATGCAGAAAAGATGCCAAGGCTTAGGCCACACCCCAAGCCACTTCAGTCAGAGTCGTGGTGGCCTGGTGGTCCCAGGTATGTATAAAGCGTCCCAGTGATTCTCAGGAGCAGTCAAGCTATGTGAGGCCAGGGGTTCTCAGTGTGGGGCCCCCAGGTCAGCAGCAGCCCCTAGAAATTTGTTGAGAATGCAGATTCTCAGGCCCTGCCCTATTGCATCACAGACTCTGGGGGTGGGACCTGGTGAGCTGTTTCAGTGAGTCCTCCAGGTGATTCTCACAGACACTGAGGTTGGAGAACCGCAGCATTTTGGAGGCAGAAAGAACCGCCTGTCTGTCGGTCTCTCTCCTGCGCAGACTGACTCTCCCTCTGCAGCAATAATCGTAGTAGCAGATGCTGTGTTCTGGCCGCAGAGAGCTCTGACGGTCCTATCCAGTCTCTGAGGCAGGGGCTTTATTTCTCTCCAACATAATCCGGAAATAGCCCGGCAAGTGACGATGCAAAGAAAGGAGGGGACGGACGGCTGTGTTGTGTGTTGGTAGCCTCTGTCTTCTCCTCGAGCCCTTGTAGTCTCTCAAGAGCAGCATCACTCTGGCAGGTTCTGGGTGGGTTGCTAAGGGAGGCTAAACTGCTCTGCTTCTCCCCAGTGGGCTGTGCCTTTGAAAGAGACCCAGCTGTTCCATTTCAGCTCAGCTTCAATTTCCCTCCCAGCCGGGTAGCTCCCCTGCCTGATTTGGAGCAGATGATCTGGTAGCTGCAGATTCTGCACCCCTTCTCGGGACTGAGGGCCCCCTCTGCCCTGATCAGAGAGATACAGAAGAAAGTGCTAAGGAGTACAGCGAGGCCTGGGAAACTGCCTGCCTTGGTCTCCCCACGCCAAATGCACAGTGAGGCAGGAAAGGGTAGCCGAGGAGAAGGGAGTATGAATCCATTCTCTCCAGAAACTTCTATCAGCACTATATGAGCCAGGATTCTCTGGAGAAACAAAACCAAGAGGAGATTTTACATGTATAAGATATTCTGAGAGAATAATACATAGGAGCAGAGGACAGTGAAGAAGAGAAACAGCTCCAATAGCGTTGGAATTCCTGGTGCCAGGAACATTTCAGCTCTCCCCTTCTTGTGATTTTCTTATAAGAGCAATCCAATTCCATCAGTTTGCTTGATATGTGTATATTAGATTTCTGTTGTCAGCATGTCAAAAGGCCTGAGTTATACAAGGAAGGAACTGGGCGGGGTGGGGGCAGGGCAGGCAAGGCCCCGAGGCCCACCGTGCAAGGAGGAGTCACCAGGCTCCTGCAAGAGCACAGCTGGCATCAGAAGTGAGCTCCTTCTCACATTCAGTGCCCTTGCCCTTCTTTTCCCTCACTTGTCCTGGCTCTGGGTAGTAATCCCAGTATTTGGCCACAAATGGAAGTTTTTAATTTGGAGACTCAAAATAGAATTGCTCACTGACTCCTTTGTTTGTTCATTTATTCAACAAACAGTGATTGGAAGCCTATTGGGTGCCTAATGTTGTGATCAGCACTGGAAGCGGCAACAGATGAAGCTTTGTCCCTGTGGGGCTGACTGTCAGGCCAGAAAGACAAATGCTAAGAAAGTAATAACTTGACTGATGAATCCTGGAGAAGCAGAAGTATGGGTGTGTTGGTGTATGTAGCTGCAGGATCTGGAGCAGAGGCTTTAACTGAGTGAAGAGGAACTAAAAAGCCTCTTGATGAAAGTAAAAGTGGAGAGTGAAAAAGTTGGCTTAAAGCTCAACATTCAGAAAATGAAGATCATGGCATCCGGTCCCATCACTCCATGGGAAATAGATGGAGAAACAGTGGAAACAGTGTCAGACTTTATTTTTTTGGGCTCCAAAATCACAGCAGATGGTGATTGCAGCCATGAAATTAAAAGACGCTTACTCCTTGGAAGAAAAGTTATGATCAACATAGATAGTATATTCAAAAGCAGAGATATTACTTTGCCGACTAAGGTCCATCTAGTCAAGGCTATGGTTCTTCTAGTAGTCATGTATGGATGTGAAAGTTGGACGGTGAAGAAGGCTGAGTGCCGAAGAATTGATGCTTTTGAACTGTGGTGTTGGAGAAGACTCTTGAGAGTCCCTTGGACTGCAAGGAGATCCAACCAGTCCATTCTAAAGGAGATCAACCCTGGGATTTCTTTGGAAGGAATGATACTAAAGCTAAAACTCCAATACTTTGGCCACCTCATGCAAAGAGTTGACTCATTGGAAAAGACTTTGATGCTGGGAGGGATTGGGAGCAGGAGGAAAAGGGGACGACAGAGGATGAGATGGCTGGATTCCATCACTGACTCGATGGACGCCAGTCTAAGTGAACTCCGGGAGTTGGTGGACAGGGAGGCCTGGCGTGCTGCGATTCATGCGGTCGCAAAGAGTCAGACACGACTGAGCGACTGAACTGAAAGATGAATACAGTTCAGATTGCAGGGAGAAAGAGGGAGAGAATGTATATATTAGAGAAGAGAACATCATCCCAGGTAGAGAGCAGCATGTGCTCAAATACTCTCATATCCATTCGATAAATGCTTGTTCAAAGTCATCAGGGATTATGGAGATAAATTTACCATCCTACCCTCAAGGAATCAATCCTAACAGGGAAGGAACCAGACAAGCTAGGGGACTGTGCCCACACAAAGCAATGCACTCTATGGGGTATAGAGCAGGCTGTTCAATTCAACCAGAGTGGATAAAGAAAGGCTTCCAGGAGGGGTGGTGCCTGCATGCGCTGGATTTTGAAAGACAAGTAGACATTTGCCAGTCAAAGAAGCGATCAGAGCAAGCCAGGAAGAGATCAGCCAGAGAAAAACCGAGAGGTAAGGAAACACAGGTAGATGCTTCAGATGATCATTAGATGCCCAGGTTAGCCCATGCAACTTAATACAGACCTGAAATACCATACAGTTGCAAAGAAAAACAGTAGAAATAATTCTACAGTGGAGTAGCACCCTTAGCATCTTTCATTGAGTCCCACGCACCAACTTTTCTTCCAGGCTGAGAACAGATAGCTATTTCTCCAGTGGAACACAGGATGAAACAGTTGGCTTACATCTGAGGATTTGTGCTGCATGAAAAAATATACGTCTTTAAACTAGAATGAAATTCAGGGCACCGAGGTATTTTCTCCATTAGTCTAAGAAGCAGAAGGAATTGAGATGGACCAACAAATCTCCAGATTTATGTCTCATAGTTACCGTTCTCAAACTACCACACAATTGCACTCATCTCACACGCTAGTAAAGTAATGTTCAAAATTCTCCAAGCCAGGCTTCAGCAATACGTGAACTGAGAATTTCCTGATGTTCACGCTGGTTTTAGAAAAGGCAGAGGAACCAGAGATCAAATTGCCAACATCTGCTGGATCATCGAAAAAGCAAGAGAGTTCCAGAAAGACATCTATTTCTGCTTTATTGACTATGCCAAAGCCTTTGACTGTGTGGATCACAATAAACTGTGGAAAATTCTGTAAGAGATGGGAATACCAGACCACTTGACCTGCCTCTTGAGAAACCTATATGCAGGTCAGGAAGCAATGGTTAGAACTGGACATGGAACAACAGACTGGTTCCAAATAGGAAAAGGAGTATGCCAAGGATATATATTGTCACCCTGCTTATTTAACTTCTTTGCAGAGTACATCATGAGAAACACTGGGCTGGAAGAACCACAAGCTGGAATCAAGATTGCCGGGAAAAATATCAACCTCAGATATGCAGATGACACCACCCTTATGGCTGAAAGTGAAGAGGAACTAAAAACCTCTTGATGAAAGTGAAAGAGGAGAGTGAAAGAGTTGGCTTAAAGCTCAACATTCAGAAAACGAAGATCATGGCATCTGGTCCCATCACTTCATGGGAAATAGATGGGGAAACAGTGAGAGACTTTATTGTTTGGGGCTCCCAAATCACTGCAGATGGTGACTGCAGCCATGAGATTAAAAGATGCTTACTCCTTGGAAGGAAAGTTATGACCAACCTAGACAGCATATTAAAAAGCAGAGACATTACTTTGCCAACAAAGGTCTGTCTAGTCAAGGCTATGGTATTTCCAGTAGTCGTGTATGGATGTGAGAGTTGGACTGTGAAGAAGGCTGAGCGCCGAAGAATTGATGCTTTTGAACTGTGGTGTTGGAGAAGACTCTTAAGAGTTCCTTGGACTGCAAGGAGATCCAATCAGTCCATTCTAAAGGAGATTGGTCCTGGGTGTTCTTTGGAAGGAATGATGCTAAAGCTGAAACTCCAGTACTCTGGCCACCTCATGCGAAGAGTTGACTCATTGGAAAAGACTCTGATGCTGGGAGGGATTGGGGGCAGGAGGAAAAGGGGACGACAGAGGATGAGATGGCTGGATGGCATCACTGACTCAATGGACATGAGTTTGAGTGAACTCCGGGAGTTGGTGATGGACAGGGAGGCCTGGCGTGCTGCGAATCATGGGGTGGCAAAGAGTCGGACACGACTGAGCAACTGAACTAACTAGAACTAGTTACCGTTCTCTCTGGGGCAAGGCTAACTGTAAAGAAAAGCAGGCAATTGTCTACACATTTAAATCATTGTTCTCTCTTTCTTTCTCTTCTCTTTGACCACCTAGGTATGAAAATTACATATGATGCAATTTTACTATTTGCAGAAAGTGATAGTCACTTAGTTGTGTGTGACTCTTAGCAACACATGAACTGTAGCCTGCCAGGCTCCTCTGTCCATGGAATTCATCAGGCAAGAATACTGAAGTGGGTAACTGTTCCCTTCTCCAGGGATCAAACCCAGGTCTCTTTCAGGCAGATTTTTTACCGTCTGAGCCATCAAGGAAACTCTTTGCAAGCGGCATACATAACCTCTTGGAAGAATACATGCTAGAACCAGAATGCCAGTTCCACTTTCTGTGTATCCTTGAGCAAGTTACTTCTCTTTTCCTCAGCCTCCTCATCTGTAAAACAGGAATAATAAATGAGAAACAAATGAGTCGACAAACATAAAGTGCTTTAGCACATGATTGCACACAGGAAACACTTTTAAATAAGAGATTTTGTCATTGTTTTCATCGGTCTATTATTTTAATGTGGACCATTTGTTTTTGCAAGTCTTCATTACATTTGTTTCAATATTACTTCTACTTTATATTTTGGTTTTTGGCCATGAGGCATGTGAGATCTTAACTCCCCAACCAGGGATCAAACACACACCTCCTGCATTAGGGAGGCAAATTTTTAGCCACTGGACCACCAGGGAAATCCCTTCGTCTGTTATTTTAAATAGTCTTGGAGTAGCAGAATTACCACCTTTCAGACACTTTTCTGTTTCTGTGGGAGAGGCAGGAGGGGGCCCGTTTTTGCCCACAGGAGCCATTGTTGAAGGGCTGATAGGGGAGGAAGATAGGAGACCAAGCCTGGGTCAGGGTTTGAGGAGTTGAGGGGTAGATTTGAGGGGTATGGAACCCCAGAATGAGAACTCGCCCCATGCCACCTCTGGATCAGAGCTCCAGTAGAGATCAAGTATGTTTCATTCCTTGATATTGGTAGTAAGGGGCGGATAAGGTCAGTTGGCTGAGGTACTCCCAGCATCTCTTCATTTGGCCCATATCTGGGGCAGCTTTGCCCAGAACAAAACACTTTGTCAGGCCTGGCCAGAGGTAATCCCATGGGAGGTGGGTTTGTCTTTGATGTGTAACTCATTCCCCAACCATCTCCAATATCCAGTTTGTCCGGCCTTAGCCCTGCAAGTCTAGGATCTTTGTCCTATGAACTCAGCTGTGGCTCCCTCTAACCTGTTCCTCCCTCCCCCAGCCCATCAAGACCCCAGGCCAAATCCTTCCTCCCCATTCAGACCCTTCAGCCTGAAGTCTTGCTACTCAAGGTGACTTCAGCAGCCTTGACACCACCTGGAAGCTTGTTCAAAATGTGGAATCCTATTGAACAAAATCTGAATTTAATAATTAATAAGATCCTCATTATTTGCATGTTACAGTTTGAGAGACACTGACTTAAACCTACAAGATGGATTCCTCTTCTGACCTCTTTCCCATGGTCGTCGCCAACCTCTGAAAACTGGCCTCACCAGCTGTGCCCAGAGAATTATCATCACCTTCTTACCATTGTGCTGGAGTTCATTTCACACTTTCAGCCTCTCCATCTGCTATACATCAGCTGTCCTCTTTCGGCCCTACCAGTCTTGAGAGCACATCTCCTTTCCCTTCAATTTCCCATGGCAGCACACAGAACCTCTACTGAAGCCCTGGGCTATTATACTGCAGCACGGCAAAAAATAATAATATTATTGTTATACTTTAAAACAGGGGCTCCCAACCTCCAGGATCTAATGCCTTTAGATCTGAGGTGGAGCTGATGTAATAATAATAGATATAAAGTACACAATAAATGTAACACACTTGAATCGTCCCAAACTCTCCCCTGCTCCCTGTTTCAGTCCGTGGAAAAACTGTCTTCCATGAAACTCGTTCCTGGTGCCAAAAAGGTTGGGGACTGCTGCTTTAAAATGTATTTTTAATTAAAGTATCACATCAAAATTTAAAAAGTTAATGAAAATTAAAAAATACTAAAACACAGTAATGCCTTGTTCTCCTCCATCCCTGCTTTGCTCCAGAAAGTCAACCGTTCTAGGATTTTTTCAGGTAAAACTTCCATGGGCTTCTCAGTTAGCTCAGTGGTAAAGAATCTGCCTGCCAATGCAGGAGACACAAGTTTGATCCCTGGGTGGGGAAGATCCTCTGGGGAAGGAAATAGAAACCCACTCCAGTATTCTTGCCTGGGAAATCCCGTGGACAGAGGAGCATGGTGAGCTACAATCCATGGGGTCTCAAAAGAGCTGGACGCAACTGAGCAGCTAAGCAACAATAAGCTTCCACAGACCACCATTTCTTAATTCAAACATTTTAAAACTTTTCTTCTTGGCTTCCTATTTTGGGACATGAGGTTTTAAAAACCCATCCCTTCATCCATTTCCCAAATATGGTTTTAACACAATCTTTGGTCAAACCAATATTTGATGTTTTCAATACTCAAGGTTTCCCTACAATCAAGAAACATGCCTTTCTGTTTGGGCAAATTTTCTCATGTTATGTCTTTAACAATTTCATCCTTTGCACTGTATTCTCTATATTCTCCATCTCCAGACTGTTCATTCACTCATCCTGTTATTTTTATATCAATCTTGCCCACTGCAGAGATATCCAGTGTTTCAGATTATATATTCACTTTTGTGTACCTTTTAATTTTTCTGTAGTTAATTGCATCATTTGATCGCTTTTCTTTGAACCTATGACTACGTTCCCCACATCATTATCTTAGCCCCCACACAATCTTCCACTTGGTTATAGTGATCAGATAATCTATTGTCCTTTCCCACCAGTCTTAGGTTGGGCTGCTATAACATATTACCATACACTTGGTGGCTTAATAGGGCTTCCCAGGTAGCACAATGGTAAAGAATCTGCCTGCCAATGCAAGTGACGAAAGATACTTAGGTTCGATCCCTGGGTTGGGAAGATCCCCTGGAGTAGGAATTGGCAACCCACTCCAGTATTCTTGCCTGAACAATTTCATGGCAGAGGAGCCTGGCAGGCTAGAGTCCACGGGGTGGTAAAGAGTAGGACATGACTGAACAACCCTAGCACACACACAATAAGTGGTGGCTTAAACAATGAACATTTATCACAGCTCTGGCAGCTGGGAAGTCCATGAGCAGGGTGCCAGCAGATCTAGGTCTGGTGAGATCTTTCTTCCTAGTTTGAAGACGGCTGTCTTCTTGTATCTACACATAGCAGAAAACAGAGAAAAGAAAGTAAATAATCATGTTTCCTTAAAAGGGCACTAACCCCACTCATGGGGCTTCGCTGTCATGACTTAACCACTTTGCAGAGGCTCTACCTCCAACTGTCATTAGAGTGGGGGCTTAGGATTCCAACAGGTGAATTTTGGGGGGACAAACATTCAGTGCCTTCAAATATTCTCTACTTTCCAACTGCCCGATTGTAAATCTGGGATCTTCTGCACCACGCTTCCATCAGTTCCTTTTAACTCTCTCCTGTGAATCTCATTTCCTGATTTTCCTCTTTTTTTTTTGTTTACTTCCTCATTTCAACTAAGAAATATCTTTCAGTAGTTTCCTGATACAAGATACACTGAGATAAATTTTTTGAGACTCTGGATTTTTGTAACTGTCTTTATGTACACATGTCCACACATAATGGTTTGGCTAGGTACAGAAATCTAGGTTGCAAATTATTTTTTTTCCTCACAATTCTGAAGACATGCTCTACTGTGTTTAAGTTTCTAGTGTTGCTGTCCAGTGCTATCTTTAGTACTTATTTTGGGGGTATGACTTTCTCCCCCTTCATCTCTCAAGAAGCTTTTAGTGTTTTTTCAGTGTTTTGCCATTTCACAAAGATATATTTTTATTCACTGTGTTGGGCATTCCAAGGGTCTTTTTAATCAGGAAGCATGTTAGTTTAGGGAATGCACTTCCATTTGGGAAACTTCTTATATAATGTCTTTAATAATTGTCACTATACTGTGTTAACTATTTCCTCTTGATCTGGAATTCTCATTCTTTGGAAGATGATCCTTTTGGGTGAGTTTCCTACTTTTTAAAACTTTTTTATTCAACTCATCATCTTACCTTTTTCCTACTTTCAAGATTAGTATTATATTTTGGCTTTCATATTTTTCACTTCCTAGAGCTCCTTTTTTACTTTTTCTTCTAAACGTTCTGATGATACTTGACTACTTGTTTTTACTTAAGACTGAAAATCTCAAAGCTGATCGGAAGCTCAAAACTGACTAAAATCTCTGAAATGAGGCGAGGGTGCTTGTCTACTGGTGGGTTCAACTCATGGGTGGTTTAAGGGGATACCTGTTTATTTCCTAGAGAATTCCTAATGTCAGTATCTGTAGACCTGTTCTGAAGATGAGCAAGAAAGAGGGCTGAGGATATCACCATTCAGATTTTCACTTTGTCCCTGTTTTTAGCATCTCAGTCCCACTCACCCTCCTCTGTGTGTGTCCTTGAATCCACGGCCTCACAGAGTAATTTATTTTCTAGAATTTACATCTCATGTCTCCACTGGAGGAAAGGTTAAAGGTGGTTTCTTCCATGTCTCTGATTAATTTCTTCTAGAATTTATATCTTATGTCTATACTGGAAGTGGGATTAGGAGTGGTTGCCTGGGCCTCTCTGATTATTTTTTTCTAGAATTTATATCTCATATCCACACTCGATGTTGTTGCTGAAAGATAAACCTGGAAGTTCTAACTGCTCCTTACTCTTTCAAAGGTGTCTTCCATTTTAACACACAACCACACCCTCCCTTCTTGCATTCCCAATGACCTTCATCCCAGAACAGAATCTTCTGCTCTGGGATTGCACTGGGTCCTCTTTAGTACCCCCATCTCTGGCACTCAGGTTTACCTCCCGGATTCTGCCAAGTGGTCAGCCATACCTCCTATTTTCTTGTTTGCCAAGTGTAATTGTGTTGTTCCCATTCCTTTCTGCCTATAAAAGTTTCATTTTTGTATAGCTCCTCAGAGCTCCTTTCTATCTACAAGATAGGATACTGCCCAATTCAAATTGATGTTTGTGCAAATAAACTCTAAATATCTTTAATATGCCTCAGTTTATCTTTTAACATTAGTAAACAGTAGAAGATATTCTTGGCCCTCATGTTTACCCACTGCCCTGATTTATCTGGCTCTCAGGTGGAAA
Organism: Capra hircus; assembly: GCF_001704415.2. Classification (NCBI taxonomy): domain Eukaryota; kingdom Metazoa; phylum Chordata; class Mammalia; order Artiodactyla; family Bovidae; genus Capra; species Capra hircus. The sequence goes on from NC_030813.1 coordinate 45,864,711, forward strand.
AGTAGACTGATGATTATTACTGTCCCAGAGCTTCTGTATTATAATATTTCCCACAGACAACTTTCTGTGAGTCCCCAGTGGGCGCTGAATAAAAGCAAAGCAGCCTGACATGCAAAGCCCTTCACAATCGGTCTAGGGGCCTTTCTCATTTTTCCTCCCATTTAGCTTTCACTGTTTTCATTCTCCAAACCACCTGGGCTCTTCCCTAGCTCGGGGCTTCTGCTTGATCGAGCATGCATGCGTGCTCAGTGGTTCAGTCCTGTCTGGCTCTTTGTGACCCCATGGACCTCCAGGCTCCTCTGTTCATGGGATTCTCCAGGCAAGAACACAGGAGTGGGTAGCCACTCCCTTCTTCAGAGAATCTTTCCAACCCAGGGATCAAACCCCGGTCTCCTGCATTGCAGGTAGATTCTTTACTGTTTGAGCCACCAGGGAATTTTGTGCTAAACTTCCTCTATCCTCTATCCCCTTCCTCTATCTCCCTTCCTCTATCCTCCTGGTGAATTTCTACTCATTCCTCAAGATCCAGTCCAAAAGGCACTTTCTCTGTGAGCCTTGTTTAATTCCCATAAGCAGAATTCATTTTTTCTGCCTGGTTGTTCCCTACCATTGAGAACACAGCTCCGTCTTAACACTGGCCATGTCATAAGGGAATTTGGTGTCTGTGTCTATCCCAAGCTACATGAGATATTGTCATGTCTATTAAGCACTAAGAATCAATCCAAGGCAATTTAATTTTCTATGTTTTCTATAATTTTCTATGTTTATCATCTAAATATAAGACAATATAGGACAGTCCTTTCCTTGTAAGAGGCCGAGGAGGGTATGGAGTCCTGGAGAAGGGACATGCCTCCTTCTGTATTCCCTCTCAGTGTCTGAGTCAGGCTTACTCCAGGCAGCTCAAGTCTCAGGGGCTTACTGAATGAAGCTCAAGAACCAGGCAGTTATAAAAAAAATCAGAGCTCAAGGGACTGACTATTCCCTCATCTTCTCTCTCCTACAGGCTGCAGCTTTTATCCGCCTGTCTGTCGCTCCTCTCTTGGTGAAGTATACACCCTGGGCCCTGCCCAGAGCCCCCAGACCTTGCAGAGTGCCAGTGTGTGCCTAGAGAATTCATTTTGGAGCCATGAACAGCAGCTCCTTTCACAAGCAGCAGGTCAGAGTGCTAGAAAATCAAACTCTCTGGGCTCAGCTCTCAACCAGTGACTCCCGGGAGTTGCTGGGGAGACACCCCAACCCCCTTTCCTCCTGGCTGGGGATATGTCTGAGGTGTACATCTTCCAACTCCCTCCCCTGGACAAAGCGCCATCACCCACGTCCATGCACCTTTTATTGTCTACCTTTCCTTGCCTGAATCTCTTCCCCACGCCTCTCCTGGAGTTTCCTAGGACTACTGCCTAACTGTTTTGAGTGCAAATTTGCGTTCAGATTGTTGTCTCAGAGTCTGCTTCTGAGGGAACCCAAACTAAGAAACCTGGCCACCTTGTTCTCTGGAACTTTCGCTCTGTCCTCTTGCTACCGTTTGGTTTATCCTTTCTTCTAATCTCTGGAAGCTTGTAAAAAAACTTCACAGCTCTGCTCTTTGATGTCTTTTGCTTGTGTATTTTGAGAATTATTTCTGCTTTTCATAACTTGCACCATCTTCACCTCAAGCTACCGTATGCTACGTGTCCTTATATCTTGTTTCATTTGCTATTCCCGCTGCTAACTGCTTCACTCCTCTGATTTCTCATTTCAAATTCCACAGGAAGGAACTTGAGGGCCCAGCTCATCTTTGTTGCATAGGACACCAGCTGGCCCGTGGATTGGCTGCACTCAGCTCAGCTGATCATGGCTAGTCCAGTCAGCTGCGCCAGAGGAGGGAGACTGCGTAGGAATCTTCTATATGGACAAATGATGCTTTCTCAATTTTACTGTATTTTTTTCCGTCTTTTCTTTTCTTTTGGTCACACTCCCTGGCATATGGGGGTCTTAGTTCCTCAACCAGGGATCAAACCCATGCCCCCGATCATGGAAGAGTGGAGTCCTAACCACTGGACTGCCAGGAAATTCCTTTTTAATTTTATTTTGTTTACGTTTTAATTAGTTAATTAAGGCCACGCAGCTCGGCATGTGGAATCTTAGTTCCCTGACCAGGGATCGAGCCCATGTCCCTGCAGTAGGATACAGTCTTAACCACTGGACTGCCAGGGAAGCCCCTCTCAATTTTATTTTAGATATAACTTCAACTTCTCCTTCCCGATCAGAGTGTTCCACTAAGTCACTACTATACTGAGATTCTGAAGCTACCACAGGTTTTTATAAATTAAGACACTGCCACCCAGGAACTGGCCCTCAGTCAGGCTGTCGGCAAGATCTTCCCTGGGAAAAGTCTGTGTGTGTGTGTGCTAAATCACTTCAGTCATGTCTGACTCCTTGTGACCCTACGGTTCTATAGCCCGGCCAGGCTCCTCTGTTCATGGGATTCCCCAGGCAAGAATACAGCAGTGGGTTGACATACCCTCCTCCAGGGGATCTTCCCCACCCAGGGATCAAACCTGCGTCTCTTACGTCTTCTGCATTGGCAGGCTAGTTCTTTACCAATAGTGCCACCTGGGAAGTCCAAAAGGCTGTGGACACGGGGCCAATTTATTTTGGCAAGTTTAATACCCCTAGCTTTCTATGACCCCACTCCAGTACTCTTGCCTAAAGAATCCCATGGACGGAGGAGCCTGGTGAGCTGCAGCCCATGGTGTTGCAAAGAGTCAGACACAACTGAGCAACTTCCCTTTCACTTTTCACTTTCATGCATTGGAGAAGGAAATGGCAACCCACTCCAGTGTTCTTGCCTGGAGAATCCTAGGGACAGGGGAGCCTGGTGGGTTGCCGTCTATGGGGTTGCACAGAGTTGGACACGACTGACCCTACTTAGCAGCAGCAGCAGCAGCAGCAGCAGCAACAGCTTTCTATGAAAAAAATTTTTTTGTTTTAATGGTTACAAAAGAGTTTGGAAAATAAAGGGATAAAACACGAAGGAAGAAAATAAAAGCCACAGGAAATCCCAACACTCTGAGATAATCACTCCTTGCGTTTTAGAGCCTTCCCTTCTGTGTGCGTGTCTCTGCTTTTAGAGGAAAATATTTCTTCCCGTAATAAGAAAACCGTCCTACTTTTTCTACCTGCTTTTTTTCACCTTATCACTGAACATTTTTCCGTGCCATTAAATATGTTCGAACGGCCTCATTTTAGGTCAGCCTGGCCTTCAGACACCGGGCCTCCTGCCCTGAGGAGCTGAATTCTCAGCCCACCCCTTCCCAGGACACTCAGCTGTGAAAGGCACTGATTTACACAGGTGAACCTAATGAGCTCATCTCACTTCCTGCTACAAAATTTCAGCTAAACCTACACTGACGGCTGCCCCGTGGGGCCTGGGCTGTCTACTGCAGCAGGAGCATCCCCGAGGGCCATAGACTCTCTGGGGAAATCACCAGTCAGCCCTCCACAGTTTCTTCATTCCCCACATACTCTCTGCAAAGCCAGCTCAGGACACTGTAAACTCAAATCAAAAACTCAGAACTAGAAGCTCCCTTAGGGGGTTGCTCCAGCCCCCACGAACAGAAAGGAGGAACCAGGACAAGAGAGGGGAAGTGACATACCCACACTCAGCCAGGGAGCAGGTGGCAAGGTGAGGACTCAAGCTTGTGTCCCTGAGGCCAAGCCCAGTCTCTACTTTATGAGAGTCCAACGCCTGTTGTGAGCTGGGGGCTCTCCCCTTGGGCCCATCCACCCTGCAGGGCAAGGTCCCATGCATTTCCAAGCCCCAGATTGAACTTGCAAACCTAAATCAACCAGAATCAACCCTGGGGGATGTGGCTGCTGCCCCAGCCTCCTCCTGGACCAAGCCCTGGTTTCACATTCCTGGGTGTGGCGTGATTAGAACAGAGGCCCCTCTGGCTGTCTGTGGTGGCGTGCCTTGGAGCTCTGTAAACATTGCAGCAGCATCAGGTCTTCCTGCCTCTAGGGCCTATGCTGGGGAAGTATGTGGGCTCTGGAGAAGCAACAGAGAAGGAGGCGACAGCTTTGCAGATTGGCACTAAATCACTAAGACCTGCTCCAGGTCTGCAGGCTGAGTCACAGGGCAGATTGTTAGAGTAGCCCCAAGAGTCCCGAACACCTCTGCCCTCCCAGCTGCTCTGTCCTTCAGAGACACCCTCAGAGTTGACCCCCAGCCTGTGCTGGGGGTTTCTGGTTGCCAGGGGAATCTAGGGGAGGCTTTGCCCCTGCAAGATGGGAGGATTTGCCTCAGGGAACGGATCTTCCAGCTGAAAGCCAGCTCACTCAGTGTGAAATGGGAGAAGGATTATCCCAGCGCCCCTTATGCCATTCTGAGGAGTCCTGGGCTCTCGCCTGACTACAGAGCCCTGGGGCCTTTCACTGAAGCAGCAAGAATGGAATACCCAGGAAGCCTTATTTTCTCCTTTTACTGAGCCTGGCTCCCACAGGGGCCAGGCCTAAGGCAGAGAGGAGGTGCCCCTCAAAACCTGGCAGCCAAGCACTTCTTCCCTCCCACCGCTGTGCCTCAGACACGCAGGCTGCTTTCACTCACTGTCTAGCTGGGGTCTCTCTTCCAGGGGGAACATTTGGTAGATGTGAGCCTCCTCCAAGCATAGACCCCTTTAGCTCTCTTTCTGCATCTTAAAGCACATGTTGCCCTGTTTCATCTTCAATCCACTCGCTTCCCCTGCAGATTTTATGTGGCAAGCAGGACCAAAAAATTCCTGCTGGCTGCCATGTTTGTTGAAAACACACTGTTTTCTTACTGCCTTACAAACCAGAGGAGTAAGACAATGACTGACCCTGGGGAAATGACAGGTGCACAAACTCTCCAGTTTAATAATGATTGTGGATCATTCCTGATTTCCTTGATTGGAAGCAAAGCCCAAGGCCCACCAATGCTTCACTCAAGCATCCTCACCATCAGGAACTCTCTGCTGATGCTGACTCCCATCTCTGGGCTTGGAAACCAGAATTCTTCCTCTGTCATTTCTTTGGGTTTAGACAGGCCACTGTGATTTCCATGCTGCTAAAGACGGTATCTATGATCATCACTGCAAACTCGCAAATGCAGAGTGCTTCCACCATGACTGCAGGGAAAGGAAAGAGAGATGCTGCTGGAGGGGCCAATGGTCTTGAGCTTGGGTGCTAAGCAGAGGCAGGGAGAGTTGGAGAGCAGGGTGAAACTAAGGGACAGGGAGATGAGGGGTGAATGAAGAGAGAAGAATGAGTGTGCCCTGGACAGCCAAGCCCCAGACTCACCAATCCTGCTGCATGCACCACTAGGCGAAGCAGGCTCGGCCAAGGGCCACCCTGCCTAGCTCTGTTTATGCATGAAACCAAGAAGCCCCCAGGGCCAATTTTCCAGGCAAGACAGGCTATGTAATTTGTGGGACCCCCAGTGCAAAATAAAATTGTGGGGCCCCTTATTTAAAAAAAAAAAGAACTTCAAAGACTTACAGAGTATAAAACCAAATGTAGGGCCCTGCACAAGCGATTCCAGTGAGACTGGTGTTTTGATGGGTCACTGGGTTGATTGAGCTGCAGTTTATTAAGATTTAAAACAAACTGGGGGGTGACAGGATTAAACTGAGGGATGGGAGCTACATCAAAAACAGTCAATTATTGAGCACCTGATATATGTCAGGCTCTCTTCTAACAAAGCACCTTCTGTATGTTATCCAGTTTAGTCTTATGACAACTGGAAAGGGGAGGTGCTATCATCATCATCACCATCATCTCCCAGATGAGAAAGCCCAGGCACTGAAATGAATATATTGATAAAACCATTAAGTAACCGTCATGGAAATGGTTCCTTATCCATTGTGACCATAAGAGCTGAGTAATTTGCTCAAGGACGTAAAGCTCTTAAATAAGAGAGCTGGGATCAGAATGTGGCTCAGAGACTTCCCTGGTAGTCCAGTGGTGAACAATCCGCCTGCCAACTCAGGAGACAGGGGTTTGATCCCTGTTCCAGGAAGATCCCACATGCTATGGAGCTACTAAACCCATGCATCAAAGCTGTTGAGCCTGGGCTCTAGAGCCTGGGCTCCGCAACAAAAGAAGCCACCGCAACGAGAAGCCCGCACACCGCAGCTAGAGAGGAGCCCTCATTCACTGCAACCAGAGGAAGCCCATGTGTGGCAACGAAGGCCCAGCATAGCCATAAATGAATACATAAAAAGCAGTGCAGCCATAAATAAATAAAAAACATGCCCCAGGGCCCAAGCCCCTAGCCAGTTAACAACACTGCCTGTCTATAAATACTGAGCACAGCTCAACCAAACAGATCTTCCATACAAGGAACTATCTTACTGTAGAAAGAGGTTCTGACCGAGTTATTCAGAGAGGCAGGGGCTGGAGATGTTTGAGAAAGAGGCAGGAGGGCCATTTGTCAAGGGGAATCCAGCCTCACTGGGGTGCTGGATTAAATAATACCAATCCTAATAACAAGAGTTGCCACTCTCTCAGTAGTTGTGGTGAGTCAGGCGCTGCGCCAAGCACTTAATAAGCATCTTTAGGGCCTGGTCCCCGTTTTGCAGAAGAAAAGAAGTCCAAGGATCACAGAGCTTGGAGCTGTCACTCCCCAGTGTCAGGGAGGTAGACTGGAACCCAAACTGCCTGCTTCCAAAGGCCTTGCTTCCAACAGGCTGGCTTTCAAGGTCCCTCTCACCTCTAAGATGCTGCAACTCTAAATCTCCTCTGGGAACTGATTCTGTACCCGCCCATGCTATTTCATTTTAGCCTGTGTTGATATTTTTGCTGAGAGTTTGGAGCCTGCTGGAGGCCCAGGGATCTGTTCCCTGTCTTGAATCAGTCCTCTGGAATGTTGGCCCGAACCCTGGCCAGATCGTTTCAATTCTTTCTCCTTCGCATTCTACAATCTGGGTTTCCGGTAAGCTCTAGCGAAGGCCCATGCTTCCGATGTTTCATCCTTATTTAAGCAGAGAGCTTCATGAGTGTGGGCATATTGTCCAAAAAAGCTAGAGAACTTTTTCTCTGAGCCAGAAAGTGTGTGACAGCCCCGGTAGGCCCCCTACATACGATTGAGTTCTGTTCCGAGAGAGCATTCCTGAGTTTGTTCATAAGCCTAGTTACCCAACTATAGTTGACAATCGGTAATATGGTATTGCACTATAATAGGTTTATAATACTTTTCACACAACTGAGACATAGAAAACAAACACAAAAAATTAAAAATATTTTTAATCTTAAAGTACAGTACTTTGAAAAGTACAGTAGTACCAGCTATATTGCTGCTGCTTTTATGCTTGCTTCCAGACACACTGGGCTTGAACTAAAGATACTATACTACTGTGTTCTGTACAGTCCTATTCAGTAAAGTACACAAAACTACAACTACTTGTAGAAGATGCCCACATGGGACAATGTGCGCTGGACCCCTGAACTAACCTAAGGGATTGGACAAGTGAACACATGTTTAAATCTTTGAAAGCAGTTTTAGCTTTATGTGCTCAACTACATTAGTTTTCTGTGGCTACTGTAATCAAGTACCACCAGCTTGGTGGCTTAAAATAATAGAAGCTTATTCAGTGGCAGTTCTAGAGGCCGAAAGTCCAAAATCCAGGTGTCAGCAAGGCCACGCTCTCTCTGAAGTCTCTAGTGGAGATTCTATTCCATGCCTTCCTCTTAGCTTCTGGCGGTCAGCAATCCTGGGTGTCCCTTGGCTTGTAAACGTATCACTCCAGTCTCTGCCTCGTGTTCACATGGGTTGTTGCTGTTTGTCTCTGTCTATATGTCTCCTCTCCTTATGTGGACATCAGTTAACAGGGATTAGGTTCAACCCTCCCCTTGCTTATACCTGCAAAGATCCTATTTCCAAATAAGATCCCGTTTACAGGTTCTGGAAGTGAGCACTTCAGCATGTTGTTTGGGTAGGAGACAGTTCAATCCAAACATCACCCCAAGCTCAGTTGGTGAATATACTGCGGGGGACCCTTCGATAGCATGTCCTGCGTGCTGACTCGCTCACTGTGTAAGCCCTACCTGGACTCCATGAAGCAGGTTCCATTACTATTTCTACCATACAGACAACCAGAGAGGTTAAGCAGCCTGTCTGAAGTCACATGCAGCTCCTGAGCCTACACGAGAGGGCAGAGCTCAGCATTTCATCATCACCCTGAATAGCACTGGCCTCAGCATACGATGAGCCAGGAGAGGAAGTCTAAGTCCCATTATGTTAAGAACTTTGGACCCACTGAGACCAAAGCTTTCTACAAAGGGAAGCAGTGGCCCCAAACTGGACACCCTGGCTTAATGCTTCTCTCCTTTGTGTAAGATAATTTCCCTGAAACCCTCTTACTCCATCCCTAAGACAAGATCACAGAGACTGCCTGACCCATCTCAGAGAATGGCTCGAAGGAGCAATACCAAGACTCGTGGAAGGCCCATAGTCATGTTATGAATTCCCATTCCCTTGGCGCTTGCTTCCTTCAGGTCTTTGCTCAAATGCCACTGCCCCTTGAAGCTTCCCCAGCCACTGTATCTAAATGGTGCCGTCCACCCTACCACCGCCTTTTATCTCTTTACCTAAATCTCTGACTATCTGACATACTTATTTGTTTATGGTCTATCCTGCCTGTTTTAGGCTGTAAACTCAGAGAGGGCAGGGCTTTGTCTATTTCATTTCCCATCGCCACCCCAGTGTGTACAACAGTGCCTGGCACATAACAGGACTCCACAACACTTAACTGAATAGATGAATAGCTTAATGTGAATGGCAGTTTTTCCTCGTTTACATGATTGGAGTAGAAGAAGGACAATTTTTCCACTAGAACTTAAGCTCCAAGAAAGCAGAAAACCATGGCCGTCTGATTCATTACCAGAGTCCCAACGCCTGGCAGAAAACAAGATCTTTGATCAATATCTGTCAAGTGAATAGATGGGGGAAAGGCTGCTGGACAGACAGAAACCATGCCCTTCTGGCTTCTTGGAGGTGAGACGCTAGGGAAGACTGTGAATGGAAGAGAGCTGGACCTTCAAGCATTTTCGAAGGTGGAGGAAAGAAGAGGCGCCTTCTTCCAGCTCAGGGGAGCAGGAGGAATGGGCTGTGTGAGCAGTGGGGTGGTGATAGCAAGACTCCTTTGCAAAGTCAGGAGATCTCATTCGAACAAGGTTGGCCTGGAAGGGAGAGAGGCAGGGTGGTTGTATCTGCTCATGAATTACCCAAACACCAGGTGATGTGAAACGTGTATTTCCTCCAAGCGCTGTGCATCAGGGACCTCGTGCAGAAACTATTTAAAGGGTGGAATGATGAGCATTGCAGCACTGGGCTTCTTCCCCTCCGCCCTGTCCAGTTTCACCCATGTTCTCAGTCTCCAAAGAGGCCAGGGCGAGTCTAGAACTGCTTCCCAGGCAGTTAAACCACCTCCAATTTTCTAAGTCTGAATATGCCAAAGGATCCTGTTGTCTCCATCTTTGGGCCCAGAGGCAGTTTTCTCATCAAACCTAGAGAGCTTGTAAGAGAAAGTGACGTCTGTGATAAGACAGGTGGTCTCTCTGTATGAAGACTCTTTGCTGAGCAGCCTCAGGGGGTGCTGCGGGTTCCAGGAGCGGGGAGTTCCCTCCCCTCCAGCGTCTGGATGCCAGGAATTCTTTTAATGCAGGTCAATGCCTCGCATTTCACTTCAGAGGGACAGGCCTAACATTCAAACCGCCCCAGGAGAAGCAACAGACTGGTTTCAATGCACAAAGAAGTACAAATGACTGAGCGAAGACCTCAGCCCCTCAAGGGCAGATTTTAAAGAGCAATGAGAGGAGAGGCGATGTGATGAGAGAGGGAGGTATGGACAAGCCCGTCCTTCCGCTGACTACCCACGGGGCTTAGGACAAGCTCATTACCCTCTCATCTGTAAAAACACCAGCTTTCTGCTGCGGCCAGACTGAGCTGCCTGCGGCTTCCTCCGGGTGCCAGTCAGTTCCCAGCCCTAACTCTGGGCACTTCTTTGGCCTGGAAAGTTCCTCTTCCCTTTGTCCACCTGACTCCTCATCTTTCCTCCTTCCAGGACCTCATCCCAGGGTTGGATGCCAGCGAACACTGCGTTCACACGGTGTAGTCAAGCTCACTCTCCCTCCTGCCTTCCCCAGCTCCCACCTAACCACACACACACACACACACACACACACACACACACACACACACACACATACACACACACAGACATACACACACCAGATAGGCACAGACACACACACACCAGACAGACAGACAGACACACACACACACATACACACACACAGCAGACAGGCACACACACACACACATAGACATACACACACCAGACAGGCACACACACACACACACACACACACACACACATATCAGACAGGCACACACACACACACACACATAGACATACACACACCAGACAGGCACAGACACACACACACACATACACACACACACCAGCAGACAGGCACACACACACACACACACACACACACACCACACAGACGCACACACACACACCAGACAGGCACACACACACACACACACACACACACACACCACACAGACGCACACACACACCACCAGACAGGCACACACACACACACACACACACATGCCAGACAGGCACACACACACACACACACCAGACAGGTGCACAAACACACACACACACCAGACAGGTGCACACACACACACACATCCCAGACAGACACACATATATACACACACACACACACACGAGACAGGCACACAACACACACACGAGACAGGCACACACACACACACACACACACCAGACAGGCGCGCAAACACACACACACACGCACACCCCCAAGACAGACAGACAGACACACACACACCAGACAGGCACACACACACACACACACACACACATACCAGACAGGCACACACACACACACACACACACACATACCAGACAGGATGGACCTAGAGGGCAGGGTCATTTTCTTGTCCTTCTCCAGGCGCCCAATAAAGAATCAGCAAATATCTTTTCAATAACTGAGAATTACCTCCAAGAAAAAATTTCCAAAATGTGGAAATAAAGCAAGAAAATGACTGCATGCCCTTCCAATGGCATGCTGACGCAGTCAGGCTCACCAAGGGTTATTTAAATTCTCTGGGAGAACCTACCTGTGTTGACTATTGTTTATTATTGGCCAGAACCCATGCACTGAATGTTACCTGTTAACTTGCTGATTTTGCCCTGTAAAGATGGAGGTGATTTCTTCCTGTTAGAAAAGATAGCTTTATTGCCATGTAGAATATGAACCAGTTTCCTGCCTAACCTATGGATCTTATGCTAACATTCTTTTGCCTTTCCCCTCTGGCCTGTTAGTACATCAAATAGTCCATTAATCAGCTTTTCCATTCTTCTGTTTCCTCAGTACTTAATAAATCTTCAGTAAGACTTGTATTCATTTTATATTTTATGAGGGCCATTTTTTAAAAAAGAGCTGTGTTTTTAACTTTTAAAAAATCATATTTTGACATCTTGCAGGAATTTTGAGAGGTCTAAATAATACCATTCACCAACTGTTGTTTTTTCTTAAGAACAACGCATTGCTGTAAATGCTTTAATTCCTTATCTCATTGAATCCTCATCACAACCATATAAAGCAGATTTTTATTTCATAGACGAGGTGTCTAAGGCCCAGAGAGGCTTAGCAGCTTGGCAAAGCCAGGGACACGTATCCTGTGCCAGGAATTTTACCCACCTCCTTGTTTAATCCTCACGACAAGCCTATAGCCCAGGGATCAGAACCCTTGTTTTTGCTTATTAGAAAAAAAAGGCTTAATTGCTTATCCAAGGCACATGGCCAAGTCAGTATTAGAAGCCGCACATTTACCTGCCTCTCAGTGACCAAGTGACTTAGCTTATGTGGAGGTCTGTCATGTTCCACACATTACAGAAAACGTTAATTTCTCTTCCACTGGACAGTTTAGCTGTGAGGAGTTGTGGCTGAGATCAGTAGGTAGCCCCATGAAATTACATTCCTTTCCCTTCTTCCATAATAATAGATCCCACAACTTTTAGGTGTCCCTGACCATCCCAAACAAAGATTACATTTCCCCGTCTGCTTTGCAGCTGCATGTAGCCATATGATTAAATTTTAGCCAATTTAAGCAAAAGTGTCATATGGCTCTTTTAGGAACTTCCCTTAAAAGATATGTGAGCACCTTTTTCTCTATGCCTTCCTCCACCCACCTACCAGGAACACAGCTGTGATGTCTGGAGCTCTAGCTGCAGTCCTGTGCCAGGAAGGCAATACTGACCCTGGAGAAGTTAGAGGAATGAGCTGGAAGGAGCTGAGTCCCTGGAGGCATTACCAAGCACCACACCAGCCCTAGACTTCTGACTTCCCAGTTTTTATGTAAGGAAGAAATTAACAGCTGTCTTATGTAAGCTGCTGGTTTTTTTTTTTTTTTTTTTAAATCTCTGTTGCTTCCAACCAGAAGCAATCCTAACTGATACAGCACAAAGAAAGTGGAGAGGGAGCCTCAGAGACAGCGTTGGCCTTTAACACAGAAGTGGCCAGGGATGGCCTTGATTCTTAGAACCAACCAGAAAGGCCCTGGAGAGCCCAGCAGTTGGAGCTGTCAGGAAGACAGATGTTGAGCGGGTCTTGCCAGCCACCACTTGCCCTGACTTGCCCCCAGGTTCCTCTGCCAGGCCTGCCTGCCCATCCATTCCATGGCATCGTTTTCAGCTGCCTGCAAAGACATGACAGCTCCACACCGGCACCCTCCTCCTCCAGGTGGACAGAATTGGTGCATCACCAAACTATAATAAGGAAACCTCTGAAGCTCTGGGTTCTCTTCCCAGTGACTGTGAGGAGGAAACACCTTCTGTCCTGCTTCTCCAGGCTTTGCCCGCTCAGCAGTAAAACAGCAAAACATGTCTGTCGCTTTAGCAGAGACCAACAAAGCAGACACAAAGCCTCAGAACCTGCTAGAAATTAAAAGTTCAGCTTTGCTTCCTCCTGGGAATCTGAAGGAGAAGGCTGGATTGCCCAGCAGATGCCGAGAGGGCTGGGAGCCTGGGGGGCGGCATTGTCTGGCGAGGGCTGTGAGACCATTGCATGAAGGCATGGACAGAGGTGGTGTTTTCTGCCAGGACAGCATCAGCCTGGACTGCCAGGGGGCTCACTCTCACTCCCGGAGCCCCTCCCGGGTCCAGCTGTCCTGGGCAGGGTCCTGGCTTAGCCACACCCTCAGCAATGTGACCTTGGACACAGTGTTCACAGACCTCAGGTCCCCACCTGTACAATGGAAATTATGACGATTCCAGTCTCCGAAGGTGGCTCTGAAGACTAAATGAAATGTTCCAAGTAAAATTTTTAGATGCCTGGCACATCCTAAGTGCTCAGTAAATGCTGCTTGTTATCCTTGCTGGAGAATAATAATGATACAAGGTAGCTCTTTCTGCATGTAGGTGTTGTACCAAGCAATCTTCATATATAAACTCTTTTATCCTCACAGGAGGACACTACAATTAACCATCCCCACCCCCATTTCATTGATAAGGAAGTTGAGGCCCATTTGGAGAACAAACTGAGGCTTCTGTGCCCCTGTCCATGCCCTTAAAAAAGGGCAAAGGAGGGGTTCTTGACTCTTTACCCGCTGCTGGCTTTTTTTCCCCCCAGCTCCCCAGCTTCTTCCCACCGCAGATTAAAAAAACTTTTTTATTGAAATATAGTTGATTTACAATGTTGTGTTAGTTTCAGGCGTGCACCAAAGTGATTCAGCCCATTCTGGACTCCCATTTCTCTATCATGCTGCTTTTTTCCCCTCTGGTCCCTGTCATGAGGATTTATTTCTTCCATGGTTCCCTTCTCTCTCTTTCTGCTGATCAGCCGGCCAGGCCACCTTCCCCAAGAAGACAGGACAGTGGCTTCACCCCTGGCTGTGTGTCTCACCCACAGCCAGTGATGCCTGAAGCACGTGGCCTGCAGGCGGTCCTGAAAGGGCTATGGGGTCTGAAGACAGCTAAGACGTGTCCCCTTAGCTGACCCCTGAATGGGTCCCCTTCAGACGTGACGCGTCTCTCCGAGCCCCGCATGCCCAGGACCTATCCTAGGGCGAGCACGTGTGGAGCCCTTGCTGCCTGCCGGCCCTCTTCAAACACTTGATGCGCATCAGTCATCTCATTTAATCCTCCCACAATCCCTCCGGAGGTATCTGAATCTGCTGCAGCCACCACGACAAAGCACCATGGACTGGCACTGTAAACGACAGAAATGTGTTTTCTCACAGTTCGGGAGGCTGGAAGTCCATGACCGAGGTGCCGTCGGGGTGAGCTTCCTCTGGGCCCTTTCTGCTAGCTGGCAGACAGTCAGCTTCTCCTGTGTCCTTGCACAGCCTTCCCTCTGTGTCTGTGTCCTCATCTCCTCTTCTTCTTTTTTTTTTAAAATTACATTTTGTTGTCAATTGTGGGATATTTACAAGATTGTGATGACTTTTGCCATACATCAGTATGAATCGGCCGTAGGTCCCCCCTCTTGTGGCCCCCCCCGCCCTCCGTCTCTGCCCCTCCCATCCGTCTAGGTTGTCACAGAGCACCAGCTTTGGGTTCCCGGAGTGGTATAGCATACTCCCACTGGCTATCGATTTTACATAAGGTGATTTATATGTTTCAATGCTCTTCTCTCAAATCATCCCACCTTCTCCTTCTCCCACTGTGTCCAAAAGTCTGTTCTTTATATCTGTCTCCCTTGCTGCCCTGCATATAGGGTCGTCAGTGCCATTTTTTTAGATTCCATATCTATGTGTTAAGATACGGTGTTTCTCTTTCTCTTTCTGACTTACTTCACTCTGTATCATAGGCTCTAGGTTCATCCTCCTCATTAGAACTGACTCAAATGCATTCCTTTTTGTATCTGAGTAATATTCCATTATGTACATGTACTACAACTTCCTTATCCACTCATCTGTCACTCATCTCCTCTTCCCATAAGGACACCAGTCATATTGGACAAGTGCCGACCTCCAGAGACCTCATTTTACCTTAATTACCTCTTTAAAGACCCTCTCCAAATCCAGTCACATTCTGATGTACTGGGGCTTAAGACTTAAATGGATTTGAGAGATCTTCCATGACAGGGTAAGAACTATCATTATCATCCCAAATTTTAGTTGAGGAAACTGAGGCACAGAGACTGGGCAACCCAGCCAGGTCCAGAGCTAACACTGAGCAGAATGTGAGCGGTCAGAGCCTGACTGCAACCTCACATGGAGCCACTGGCCAGATCGCACCACAGCCCACAGAAACAGGTCTCAGGACATCAGCCTTTTTCTTTTTTGTTGAACTTTATTTATTTGTCAATTTGTTTATTATTTTTGGCTATGCTGGGCTTCATTGCTGATGGGCTTTCCTCTACTTGCAGGGGGCAGGGGCTACTCTCTAGGTGCAATGCACAGGCTTCCCTGATTGCAGAGCACGGGCTCTAGGGAAAGGAGGCTGCAGTAGTTTCAGCACGTGGGTGCAATAGTTGCAGCTCCCGGGCTCAACTGTTGTGGCACATGGGCTTAGTTGCTCTGCAGCATGTGGGATCTTCCTGGATCAGGGATGGAACCTGTGTCTCCTGCATTGGCAGACACATTAGACTTTTTCTAAAGCCAAGGAAATTAGGGCTCAGAGAAATCTCTTTCCCTGGTCATTTAGCTGACAGATGGCAGAGTGAGAAAACCAACCCCGAGGTATAAGCCCAATTTCTTTAAACTACCCCACCCCTACCTCCATAAATCTGCTCCCTTCTTAGGAAAAGGGCATGGCACTTGGTCCCAGCAAGGTAAGGAGGAGTTTGGGAATGCAAAGCCATTTTGACTTTGGCGTTATAGGGAGATTAATGAACATAAGGTTTCCTCTAGTGCCTCTGACATAGAGTTTTTAGGAAGGGCACCTGTGGTTCAGGACTGCCCCCCACAAAGCTGGGAAGAGGGCAGCAGAGCTCACCAGCCTCTCCTGGCCTTCTGAAGCCCCCACCATGGCTGCATTCAGTTCAGTTCAGTCGCTCAGTCACGTTCGACTTTGCAACCCCATGGACTGCAGCACGCCGGGTTTCCCTGTCCATCACCAACTCCCAGAGTTGCTACAATAGCTGCCCCTATAATACTAGCACCTTCCAGGTGATCACTGTGTGCTAAGCACCATCCTAAGTATTTTAAATCACCGACTTATTTGCTCCTCTCCACAGCTCTACAAGGCGGGAGGTGGCATCATTATTGTCTCTGTTTTATGCCTGAGAAAGTGAAGGCACAGCCATTGGCCTAGAGTCCCCAGAGGAGTAATTGGTGCAGGTTGGATGTAAACCCATGTAGCTGGCAGCTGGCCCAGCTCTGGCCTACTCCTTGTTACTGTGTGGCAGGCAGGGAGCTAATGAGCCAACTCTCCCTCCACTCATTCATGTGCTCACTCACCTACCTACTCTTGATTTCCCTGGTGGCTCAGACGGTAAAGCGTCTGCCTATGATGCAGGAGACCCGGGTTCGATCCCTGGGTCGGGAAGATCCTCTGGAGAAGGAAATGGCAACCCACTCCAGTACTCTTGCCTGGAAAATCCCATGGATGGAGGAGCGTGGTAGGCTCTTCCATGGGGTCGCAAAGAGTCAGACATAACTGACCAACTTCACTTTCACTGTCTACCTACTCTGCTTGCTCTGACCCAGGCCCAGTGCCCACTCTTCCCTCTAGGCCCCCAGGCTGGGAGGGCAGGAGGCTCCTTAAAGGGACAGCATTGACCCTGTATATGATGCAAAGCCAGGATTCACAGTCAGAGGAAGCCAAGGAAGGCTGGTGGAGGCAGTGGTGGATATGCTGGGTCTTGAAGGATATGCTGGATGTGCCAGGAAGAGGCAGAGGTGGGCCACAAGAACTCTAGGCCTGGTGTGGGTGGAGATGGGGCTGGGTGGGGAAGAGGAGAGCCCCGAGCGGGGTTGCTTGGGCAGCATGCTAAGGAGGGGCTTTTGACCCAGCTGCTGTTCAGCCACTAAGTCAAGTCTGACTCTGCATCCTCGTGACCTGCAGCATGCCAGGCTCCTCTGTCCTTCACTATCTGCCTGAGTTTGCTCAGATTCATGTCCATTTAGTCTGGGATGCTATCTAACCATCTCATCCTCTCTTGTCTTCTTTTGCCTTCAATCTTTTCCAGCAACAGAGTCTTTTCCAGTGAGTCGGTTCTTCTCATCAGGTGGCCATTGACCTAGGCTATGGCACTGTAAGGCCCCTGTGGGACTTGAATCAACCTGATCTTCCTACCTATCCTACCTAGACTAAAATTCCCAAGTCCCCATCACGGCCTCCCAGCCAGGCTCCAGCTTCTGCCTGGTCACACACTCCTCTGTGCCTCCCTCACTGCCTCCAGCTCTACCCACTGTTTGGCTCTTCCCCCAACGGGCCAAGCAAATGGCCTCAACAATGGACTTGGCTCTCTCTCCTTCTGGACTGCTCCTCCCCTTCAGCACAGTTCTGTTTAATTGGCTAATTACTTCCAGCCAAGCTTCATGCAGCTCTCAATAAATACTTGCTAAATGGATGAATGAACTCTACTTTATTATCATCTGATTCATTGAAAGTAAGTCTACAGACAGCTCTCAGCCGTCCAGCTGTGCTGGATAATTAACCAGGATGCACTGTCTCCCTTTGGGCTGCTCCCATCACTTGTTAACTCTCAGCCAGTCCTGAGCTGCCGGCACAACCTCCAGAGTGGGTCCCGGCTGCCGGCAAAGGCAGGCTGCTCAGTCATTGAGCTGCTCCTCAGCCCCAGGCTGCATCTAACAGTCCTGCTGCCACAAACCCGTCTCAGCGGCAGAAAAGAAACCATGAAATTGCCTGAATTCAGAAGCTGACAGGAAAGGAACGGGGCCTGTCAAAATCCAGCCTACACTGAAAGACAAAAGGCAACTCCTTCCAGCACCTCCGGTGTGAGCCTGACGCTGGTAAAGGGGAGAGGAAAGTCTCCCCCACTTCTGCCCTACCTGCACCTCCCTTTGCCTGGGATGGCGCAGCGGGTGGGGGAGGAGAGTCATGAGCGCTGGGGCTCAAAATGAAAACCCTGCCAAGGTTATTGGGGAAAGACGTTCCTGACAAATTTTGGATGGTCGTAATAGCAATAGTCCTTAATGAAAAAGACCCTCCCAAATCCTATTTCTTTCCCTGGAAGCAGAGTGTCAAAATAAGTGTTTTGATATTTATGAATTATTCCAGGCCACATGGGGAGCTTGGTTTCTTCCTCAGCTATTTCAGAACAATAACAAAAACAAAAAACCAACTGTGGGTTCCCAAATCTGGCCCCCCTAACTCAGGGCTTAAGTTTATTTCTTGTGTTATTATCATTCTTTCCTGTTGAATGGCAACATTAGCTAATTATGAATAAATCAAGGCCCCTTTCCAGTAGTTGCAGCTGAAAATTCTTTTTTTTCAAGATTGGGTTCTGATTGCACAGTGTCTTAATACAAAGGGGACAGAACAGCTAAACCATTTACTCCCAGAATCCTGGTGAAGAAATTCGGGTTTAATGAACCCTGAACAGCTACCCTCTCCTCCCCTCTGAGGAGAAAAGAAAATGTGGTTGTAAATTTTAAATCTGAGCCAACAACTGGTTTTGAAATTGTTATTTGGAGATAGTGGCGGTGGGGAACTCTGAAAAGCAGATGTCCTCACACCTCAGGGGAGAGATTTTTCTCTTAGGAAAAGCTCAGGTAGCCCCTGAGAGAAGCTGAGGATAAAATCTGGATGCCAAGTTTCCTATGATTCCGCGCATGTGGATGGATGGTGGGTTTTAAATGCCCAAAAGGTCCAATTTGCCAGGAGCTCCTTGGGGCTTAGGTAATTGTCTGGCAGGCTTCACGGGCTCTACCGGCAATGGGCTCAGGAGGTTTACTCCTTGAAGATTTCAAGGCACAGTGATTTCCCAATATTTGCAAATTGGCAAGCTGTGAAGTTTTTGAAAAGGCAGATGGGGGGTGGAAAGCCCAGAGCTCCGGTGGCTTGCGATCGCTGCCCAGAAGTAAGCGCTGAGCCGGTTCTACGTTTGAGCACTAGATGGCGCCAGCAGCCTTCCGGGGCTGAGCAGCGGCCCGCAGGCGCGGTCGGGTCGGAAAGAGCAGGCGCCTGGTCCACAGCAGGAGGTCTGACCGTGACTACAAGCCCAGAAAGGCCTGCCTTGGCTTCTGGACCTGGCTGTGTAAGGTGATCGGTGATGTGTCTAGTCCTGTGTGGCAGCACGTGGGCTGGTCGGAAGGTTAAAAACCATTGCTTTGGAAAGTCATGTGTTGCCTTCCTGTCGTTTCTTTCTCTCACTGAAACGTTTTGATCTTGCCTTAGCTCCTCAGCAGCTATCAGAGCTCTACCCTGAAAAATGTTACTCCTCTGTGTTTGGAGAACCTGCTTGTTGTCTCCTAACATTTGTTTTTGCTTCTTCCCCCACTTAATTAGAGGGCTCTGAGCAGGCAGGGGTCACACAGCACATGGGAGTCACCACTCACAGGATGGGGAGGGGCCCAGAAAGGCTCACCTCCCAGTTTGTGCATAGCACCTGTGGTGTGTCTGAGGTCAAACGTTATTCTCCCAAACTTGGGAGGTGTCTCCATGGGCGAAAAGAGTTAGCTGTTTGAGACCTCCTGTTTGGGTAGTAGTTATATCATATTAGCATTCTTGGTAAGTACCAAGACTTGTCTCTCTGTTTACCATTTTCCATCCTCTTCCATTCCAAGGGCACCTGCCGTGTATGTTCCATAGACGCCTTAGCAGTTACATTATTCATGGGGGAAAAATGTATGCTTGGACATGTATGACATGTATACACAAATGTATATTATATATATGCGTTTGTGTAAGACCGTACTTACACACTCGGAGAAGGCAATGGCACCCTACTCCAGTACTCTTGCCTGGAAAATCCCACGGACGGAGGAGCCTGGTGGGCTGCAGTCCATGGGGTCGCTAAGAGTCGGACACGACTGAGCGACTTCACTTTCACTTTTCCCTTTCATGCATTGGAGAAGGCAATGGCAACCCACTCCAGGGTTCTTGCCTGGAGAATCCCAGGGACCGGGGAGCCTGGTGGGCTGCCGTCTATGGGGTCGCGCAGAGTCGGACACGGCTGCAGTGACTTAGCAGCAGCAGCAGCAGCACTTACACAGTAGTACAGATGGCAGTACTAGTGGTAGAGAACCCGCCTGCCAGTGCAGGAGTTACAAGAGATGCGGGTTCAGTCCCTGGGTCAGGAAGATCCCCTGGAGGAGGGCATGGCAACCCACTCCAGTGTTCTTGCCTGGAGAATCCCATGGACAGAGGGGCCTGGCGGGCTACTGTCCATAGGGTTGCAAAGAGCCAGACATGACTGAAGCTACTTAGCACACACACACACATACTTACACACATACCCCTAATCCAACACCAGCATTGTGGGTTATAAATCCAGAGCCTGAGGAGAATAGACAAAGGGATCAAGGTTTCACATTGGGTTGGCAGTTTCTGGCCTCCGTCCCGGCCATCTTAACACACAGGCAAGTCCTTCTATCAGCACATGCATGTATTTTTAATTAACACAAATGATTTGTTAGTTAGGATCTAGCAAGAAAATCAGAAACCACTTTAGGTCTTTCAAACAGAGGGAATTTAATATAGGGGATCGGTTAGACAAGGCATAGGATCATGGAGAAGATATATATGAAGAGGAGATCACCCACCACAGGAGACCACCATCACCACCCTGGTGGGACAATGGGACGAGTGAGGCCACCAGAGCTCGGGTTTGTAGCTGGGGCTTCAGAGTGGGGACTACCTGGTGGGATGTGAACAATTGGGTGAAAAACTATCTGGAAGGAACCAGAGCCACAGAAAAGGTCCTGGGGCTATAGGAGATACACAGGAAACAGAGAGGAGAAACACTATGGCTTTCCCTTCCTCCCGTCTCCCAGTCTTCTACCAGAGCTTCCTATTGGTCAACCAACTTGAAGCTGGAAGCAAGGAAACCTGGGAATTGTAGTTTTCTTAGTGGCTCAAATGGTAAAGAGTCTGCCTGCGATTTGGGAGACCTGGCTATGATCCCTGGGTTGAGGAGATCCCCTGGAGAAGGGAACAGCTACCCACTCCAGTGTTCTTGCCTGGAGAATTCCATGGATGGAGGAGCCTGGTGGGTTACAGTCCATGGGGTCGCAAGACATGATTGAGCAACTAATACTTCCACTTTCACGCGGTACAGAGAAGGACAGGAGGACAGAGATGGAGCGAGAACACACTGGCAGTTCACGGGCAGAATGGCGGGGATGAGGGTGGAAGGCCTTCCTATTTTGTGTTTAATTAGCACATAGTAAGGTGAAGTGTGTAGGCTGCCTGCCTGGACAAAATCTTAGCTGAGTCTTTTACTGGTTATATAACCCAGGCAAGTTGCTGAATTTCTCTGTATCTTTGTTTCTTCCTTTGTACACAGGGAGTAATAACTATATATATAAAATGGGATTTGTGAGGACTAAATGAGTTCATCTATGTTAAGTACTTAGAGGGTGCCTGGCACAGAGAAAGCATTCCATCTCACCTTTTTCCTTAAGATCTGTGCCTGTTACATGTATGTGCATCTAGTATGTGTCTTCTGAATGCTGCACACGTCCCCGTGGTGTGTGCCCACCACATTTTATCCAAGGAAGCACAAGACACCTCCAGTCCCCTGTCTACTTGCATTTGGATAACTGGAATCACAGGTATGTGTAGAATTCAGGAACAAGATTAGATGGCTGTGAGTAACTGCTGTGTGAGTGTATTGAAACCCAGGCTGGCATCTTTAGGGTCAGCCTGAAAATGGGGTTACTTTGAAGCATTTGTCAATGGGATTTGAACTGAAGGCACTTGGCAACATTTGCTTGACTGAATTTTAACTTTGAGAAGTAGAAGGAAATTGGGCCTGTTCTTCCGTTACACGGTGAGCTACTTCACTAACTGAACCTTACTCCTCTGACCCCCACCGCTGCCGGAGAGTCAGGCATTGTCATCAGCCGAGGAAACTGAGGTTCAGAGGAATGAAAGAACTTTCCATGGCGGAGGCAGCATTGAAGTGAAGCCTGGGCTTGGTCATTCCTCCAGATTCCCCCTCTTAAGACAGTAGCAGGGAATCTGGCCCATGGAGGTAGAAGTCACTTTTACTTATGTCTGGGAGCTTGGGTTGATTCTACATGCTTGAAACGAGTGAGAAGTGCCAGAATCTGCTGTCAAGGGGCCACAGGCAGACCTTGAGATGGAGTCAGAGCCAAGAGCATGTGAAAAGTCACTCTGGAACCATCCAAGGGACACTGGGAATCTCTGGGCTGGTGTTTAGGAGAGGTAGACTCAAAGGACTAAGGTCATCGTGGAAGGACAGGTAATTGGTAGTCTTTTATGTTTTCACTGAGTGGTTGCTGGAATGCCCCATTGTGTCATTGTTGAATGACTGCCTTTGTAACTGAAATCTCTGAGACTTCTCCAGCTAGGAGATGTGCACTAATCATAGCTCCGTCACTATCAAGTGTGGTTCATCTGGGCAGTTTCTTGGCCTTCTAAAGATGTACATGGACTGTTTAGCTATGCCCTGTAGTCCCAGCAGGTCTGGAGTCAGTGTTAACAACAGATCCATTTTCCTAAAGCACCATTTCTCTCATGTTCCTGCTGGATTAAAATCCTGCAGTGACAGCCGTTACCTCCAGCTGCTTCTCGATCACTCAGTCACATCCAATTCTTTGCACAATGGCAGTGGACTGTAATCCACCAGACTCCTCTGTCCATGGGATTTTCCCAGCAAGAACATTGGAGTGGGCTGCCATTCCCTCCTCCAGGGGATCTTCCCAACCCAGGGCTTGAACCTGCGTCTCCTGCAACTCTTCCATTGCAGGTGGATTCTTTCCCGCGGAGCTGCCGGTGAGCTCCCATTACCTCTAGGCCAAATACCACATGTGGAATGGTATTAGTGTCCCCCACGGCCACTTCAAGTTCATGTGTTGAACTCATAATGCCCACTGTGATGGTATGAGGAGGTGAGGTCTTCAGGAAGTGCCTAGGTCACGAGAGTGGAGCCCTCATGATCGGGACCCCAAAGAGCTCCCTAGCTTCTTCCAGATATAAGGTTACAAAGAGAAGTTATCAGCCCACCACCAAGAAAGCCTTCTCCAGAGCCTGACAGTGCTGGCCCCCTGATCTTGGGCTTCCAGCCTCCAAATTGAGAATAGATCTCTGCTGTTTGTAAGCCACTCAGTCTCTGATAGTTTTGTTATAGTCGCCTAGATAGACTAAGACAGGCTGCAAATAAAAAACAGTGTGTATAGTTTCCTGTGGCTGCCAGGACAGACTTAGCGGATGAAAACAATAGAAATCTATTCCCTCGTAGTTCTGGAGGGCACAAGTCTGAGGTCAAGGCGTCAGCAGAGTCGGTGCCTTCTGGAGCCTCTGAAGGAGAATCCTTCTCATGCCCTTCTCCTGGCTTCTGGGAGCTGCTGGCAATCGCTGGTGTTCTTCAGCCTGCAGATGGAGCACTCCAGTCTCCACCTCATCTCCGTGTCACCTTCTCCTCTGCGTCTTCTCTCCTTTTGTTTCCTTTTTAACAGGGACACTTGTCCCTGTTGGATTTAGGGCCCACCTGAATCCAGGATGATCTCATCTCAAGACCTTGAACTTAATTCCATCTGCAAAGACCTGTTTTCCAAATAATGTCACATTCATAGATTCCAGGACAAGGACGATTCTTTGGAGGGGACACAATTCAACTCACTGCACCATGTTTTAAATGTGAAGACTTTATTCTTTTCACCCAACAGGAAGTCTAGAGGTCTGCAGCTGTCAGCCCTGGTTTGCGTCCTTGCCTGTCTGTGGTCCCCTTGCCGTGCAGGAGGCCACCTCGGATCCTGTGCCATGTCTGCACGGGGCTGGCAGCACCAGCCGCAGGCACGCCTGTGGTCACATGCTTTCTCAGAACCCGGTCAGCAGCAGACATCTGCTCTGGAGGGAAGGCTGAGAACATGAGATGTGGGCGTTTCCTGCTCTGAGGTGGAGGTGGGTGAGGCAGCAGAGAAGTACATGTGAGGGTTGAGTGAACCAATCGACATGGATGTCCCTCATGGGTGGGGGCACGCAGTGGTCAGCCCACAGTCCCTGCCCTCGGGAGCTAAGCAGTATTGTCTTACTTAAACCTCGTGACGACTTTCTCTTAAGGTCTGTTTGGCTATGAGAGAAGCAGACCCTGTGATACATTGCCCAGAGCCTCAGTCAATGAAGGACCTGCTGCCCCAGCTGTGGAGCCGTGGTTGGCAGGCCATCTTCAACTGTCAGACCCCTTGGGGACTGAGTCAGCTGCAGAGTGGCCTCGCCCTAAGTCAGGCCTTCCCAGGGAACCCCCAGCCATTGCTGATCCACAGAGATGTGGCTATCTGGGCCCAACTGGAATAATTTTGCAGGGTCCTTCTAACTCCAGAGCTTCCCATGGTATTATGGCCAAATTCTGCCCCCTTCCTATTCATATGTTGACCTATTCTTAACCCCCAGGACCTCGGAATGTCCAGACAGGTCATTTAAAGAAGACTTCATGGCGGGTCCTTATCCGGTATAACAGATGTCCTTATGAAATAAGGAGATTAGGACACAGACACACACAGAAGGAAGACTGTGATGACACTAGAGGAAGTCAGCGAGCTACAAGCCACGGGGAGAGGCCTCAGAAGAGACCAAATCTGCTGACATTGATCTCAGACTTCAAGCCTGCAGAATTGTGAAGAAGCAATTTCTGTGGTTTAAGCCACCCAATCTGTTGTGTTATGGCAGCCCAGCAAACTAGCCCATGGGGGTTGGCTGAGGCTGTGGGCCTGCATCCCAGCTTGGCCTCCTCCTCTGTCGTCTCCTGCTTCCTTCCCTTCCCATCCATGGGGTCCATCCCCAGGGTGGTCCTTACGAGCAAGGCATCCACTTAGCTCCCTCACAGAGTCGGCTTCCCGGGGCCCAGCCTGGGCCTGTGTGCACTCGAGCTGAGATAAGGGCAGGGTGCGCAAGGACACAGGGGAGAGATCTCAGCAGCTCCAGGGCAGGGAGTATGTGGGCCTTCTGAAGGATGAGGATGAGTGGAGGCTGGGAGGGAACAGCATCTCTCTCTGTCTATTTGTCTATGTCTCTCTCTACCTTCTCTCATCTTAGCTCTTCTTTGAGCCATGATTTCATTCTGCAGATGCTTCTGAAGACCTACCCACTCCATGGGCTCCTCTTTGCAGCTGTCTTCACCCCAGCCTGTCTCACCCAGTCACCCCAACATGTCCTCTCTGAGTTCCTTTGCTAAAATTCTCAGAGAATCTCATTTTCCCCCTCTGCTGTCCATTCTGTTGGGGTGGGGCCTCCCAGGCTCTAGGTGGCACAGTGGGGGAGCAAGGAAGCAGGGTGGGGCAGGTGAAGCCACGGCCTCCCTGACCGCCCTTTGGACTGTTACTGAAGAAGGGACCAAGGCCTCAGAGGCACTGCTCGCTCCCTGTTACCACCTGGAGACCCTTATCCTCTTACGCCTTATGTTGCCCCAATTCGGTGAGAATGAGAAGGGCCTTGGAGGCTGGCAGCTATGATTAGACTTCTGTGCTTCTTCCTTCCTCCTCTACACCCAAGCCATGGCGCTCAGCCAGGCCCAACTCAGAGCTGATGCTTGACGAACATGTGTGGATCCGAGGGGGCAGGCCAGGATTTCAGATCAGTTAAATTCATTTTCTTTCATGACCGTAGCCTGTCATTTGCATTGTGCCAGCATCTCTAAGAGGCATGAAATGAAAGGTGGAATCAGCTGGAGGCTATGGTTCTAGACAGTATAAAATGACTTAACAGCTTTTTTTTTTTAAAGTTGTGGTGAAACATACATAACAAAGTTGCCATTTTAACCATTTTTAAGTGTGTACTTCAGTGGCATGAAGTACATTCCCATTGTGAAACCGTCACCACCATCCATTTCCAGAACTTTCTCACCTTCTCTAACTGAAAGTCTGTACCATAAACACCAACTCCCCATTCCTCCCTCCCTCCCTGTCCCTGGCGACTACCATCTGCTTTCTGTCTATGAATCTGACTACTCCAGGTGCCTCAATGTAAGACCAGTCATACAATGTTTGCCCTTTGTGACTGGCTTGTTTCACTTAGCGTAATGTCTTCAAAGTTCATTCATGTAGCCTGGATAAAATTTCCTTTCATTTTCATGGCTGAGTAGTATTCCATTGTGTGTATATACCACATTTTGTTTATCTAGTCATCTAGCAATAGACACTTGAGTTGCTTCCATCAACAGCCACTTTAAAAAAATTAATTCAGCACTCACTGTATAGTAGGCATTGTACCTACTAATCACAGGACCCACTTATGTTGTGATGGGCTCATGGAGCAGAAGCGCCACTCTTGTAGGATGAGACTCCTGGGATTTTATGCCTGGTGTTGGGAGATGGGAGTTAGCTTTCACTGAGAGTGGATGATGTAAACCTGAGCCTGTCTATTATTATACTCTCCCCTCAGTACCCACCACAGTCATGAGAAGGTAGTTCATCTTCTGCAATAGGTACAAGTCCAATATCTCAGGAAAAGCAGATTGAGAAATGGACCCAGAGACACACAGAGAGGGAATATTACTGAGTCTCTGCATCCAATCATATCTGAAACCAACTCCATTTCAGGAACTCCCAGTTTGTGGAGTTCAACTGTACAACCACCTCGAGTTCCAATTTCTGCTGAAATTGGCTTGACTCGAGTTTCTATTGCTTGCAACCCAAAGTTCTGGCTAAGACTCGTTTCAGTCTCCAGAGGCTTCCCTTGTCACAGCTTATTCTCCCTTTTCTCATGTTCATTTTTTACAAATGGCAATAAGTCAGAATGTGTGTGAAGCTCTAATGACAAGAAGACTGATTGCAGAATTATTTATTATGGTAAAAACTTCAGAAAAAAAAACTTAGATGATCCGCAGTAAGGGATCGTTCACCGGTACAACCACCTCAGGTTCCAAGGTCTCATAAGTTTGTGGGTAAAAAGTGACATCTAGTGATGCGAATGCCCTGAATATGATATCTGCACAGTGGTCTGGCTCCACTCGGAGCTCCCCATGGTTATGACCGGGGGTCCCCATGATCCTGTTCAAGCTCAGGCTCACCTGTGTTTTTCCGCTCTGATTTCCTCCTCGAGACATTTCACCACTGCCCGGGGCTCTTTGGAAAGCACTGGCTCTTCACCCCTCAGCCTGTGTGTTATTAAAAGAAAACTACTGACAGCTTTCCCAGGTTGCTTGTGAGGGAAACAGCTGGAAAATAAATGTGGTGCATATGCCAAGAATAACCGCAGTGGTCGCCCCTGGGGGGCGGGGGGCTCCTCTCTCTAGCTCTCCTGTAGGAAGGCCTAGGCAGGCACTGGAGAAGACGGGAACCAGAAGACAGTGCCCTGCCTCCGCTCCCTGCCCACAGCATGTGCCCACGGACGTGTCGCTCTCTCCATTTAGAGACCAACCCTTTCTTAGCGGCTGCTCTCTCCTCCTGGGCCAAGCCCTCCTCTCCACCCCAGTTCCATGGGTGGCACAGCACAGATGGTGTTCTGCAACCTTGGCAGGCTTCCTTGCTTCCAGGGAGTTACCTGAGCACCAGTGCCCCTAGTTTCCCACCATCCTTTACCCGCCACCTCCCCGTAGCTTGTAGGCCTGGATGTGACCTCACTCCCTACTTCCCAGAGAGAATAGGCCTCGGGGGGACACCCCGACTCCTCTGTCCCCAACCCCCAGCTTCCCCTCCATCATCACAGGGCTTCACCTGAGCACGTCCTCTTTCTGTCTAGGGTACAAAAGCCCTAGCCCCTCAGGAAAGCCAGTACTACTCTTTTGGCTGCACTGAGTCTTCCTCGACGTGCAAGGGCTTCTCTAGTTCCGGCAGGTGTGCTCAGTAATGGCACACGGGCTCCACCAGTTGAGACATGTGGAAGCCCGCTACTGTTTATGATTCTCCCTCTTCTCCCTCCTATATCTTCTCTATCAGTCAGAATTCTCCAGGGAAAGAGAACTGCCAATAGGCTGTGTGTATCTGTACTTATATATCTGTATCAGTATTTGTGTATCTATTGTTGTTGTTTAGTCTCTAAGTCGTGTCTGACTCCTTGCAATGCCAACGACTGTAGCCTGCCAGGCCCTTCAAGCCATGAGATTTCGCAGGCAAGAATACTGGAGTGGGTTGCCATTTCCTTCCCCAGGAGATCTTCCTGACATTGGCAGGTGGATTCTTTACCACTGAGCCACCCGGGAAGCATCTATGTATCTGTGGAGAAGCTTATATTAAGGAATTGACTCAATGATCGTGACGGTTGCAAATCTGAATTCTGCAGGGCGGGCAGGTAGGATAGAGGCCCAAGGACAAGTTGATGTTGCAGCTCAAGTCTGAAGACATCGGTTTATTGGGGAATCTGGGTCTTTTCCCCTTAAAACCTTCAGCTGATTGGATGAAGCCCACATGTGTTACAAAGAGCAATCTGTACTCAAAGTCCCCTGACCCAAATATTCATCTCTTGTGAAAACTATCTTCACAGTACCATCTGGACTGGTGTTTAACCAGATGTCTGGGTACCATGGCCTGGCCAAGTTGACACCCAAAAAATGAACCATCACACCATTAGTCATAGCCGTGGTCAACAGTTACTGTGTACTCAGTGCACTGTACACAGGGATTCCCTGGTGGCTCAGACGGTAAAGCGTCTGCCTGCAATGCAGGAGACTCGGGTTCGATCTCTGGATCAGGAAGATCCCCTGGAGAAGGAAATGGCAACCCACTCCAGTACTCTTGCCTGAAAAATTCCATGGGCGGAGGAGCCTGGTGGGCTGCAGTCCATGGGGTTGCAAAGAGTCGGACACGACTGAGTGATGTCACAGTGTACTGTACTAAGGTCACGCTTGCATGTGTGCACACTCAGTCGTGTCCAACTCTTTGCAACCCCATGGACTGTAGCCCACCAGGTTCCTCTGTCCATGGGATTCTCCAGGCAAAAATACTGGAGTGGGTTGCCATGCCCTCCTCAGGGGATCTTCACAACTCAGGGATCGAATCTGCGTCTTCTGAGTCTCCAGCATCGCAGATTCTTTACCCACTGAGGAACTTGGGAGGCCCCGTACTAAAGTCATCACATACAATATCTTACTTAAACCTCTCAATAGTGTCATGAAGTGGAGCCTATTGTTATCCTCTTTTACAGAATGAGTACATTAAGTCTACAGAGAGTGGCAGAGCTCTGACTCAAGCCTATGTCTGACAAACTCAGGAGATTATGAGCCTCCTCTCCGAGCTACAGCACCTCCGCAGTGCACTCCTGACTTCCTATTTTTACAATGTGTAAAAAAAATCACTCTGATTAAACCAAAAAAAATGAAATCACTCTGATTAAACCAAACAAAAATGTCCCATTATTTCTTTCCCCTCTTTCCCAGAGAAATGTCTTTGGAAAGGTTGCCCACTCTTGGTGTCTCCAGTTCATAACTTTCTTCAATCCACAGCCTCCACAAGAAGGAAAGAGTATTGCCCAAGGTCAAAAGTGATTTCCATATCATGAAAGCCAGTGGGTGTGGCCTTTCACCTATGTATTTATCATAATATAGTAGCAGTTGTTCGTTGTTAAAAATATACTAGAAAACACTTTTGGTCAAGATGGTGCTGTGTAAATAACCATTTGTGGCACCCATTCTGCTATAAATGCATAGAAGTTATAAATAAAACTTAGAAAAACTGAAGACACAAAAAGGCACACCTGAGCTCACAGACTTGACAACCATCTTTGTAGATCAGAAAGAGAAGAGACTCACACAGCAGTGAGGGACGCTGAGCCCTGGCCCTGGGGCAGAAGCAGGCTGAGATGGGCCGGTTCTGGCTCCTGTGTGTAACTAAGCTAGTCTGACTCCCAGGAAACAGGGATCAAACATGGGGCCAGGGTTGAACTTAAGGCTGGAGGTAAGACTGCTGGTTTCTCTGCTTAAGATGAGAGACTGATAAAGCTTCTCTATCCAGGGCTCAAGGTTGTAGCATATGTGAGGATGAATGTCTAGGTGAGCAGTGACCAGGACAGCACAGGAACCAGGATCTGAGTTTAACCACCAGTTCACTGAGTGAGCCACACACTGCCCACTAGTAAAAGCTCTGTCATCAAAATAAGGCTAAGTTAGGCGGAGGGCTGGTAGAGGAATCTGTGAAACTTGAAAGGGAAAGGAGGAGTCGAGAGAAAAGAAGAACGAGAAGAGAGAAAAAGTTCATGCTTAAAACGACCCAACCAAACCAAAAATCCAAAACTCACAAAGAAATCTATCTTTTCAGATAATAACCGACAAATCAATATTAATAAATTGTTTGCTTCAGGTGAAACTTAAAAAGCAAAACAATCTAGAAAAAAGATTTTAAATCAAGATGTTTAAGGCCTTTAAATAAGAAAATGAACAAATAGTATGAAATACATAAGAATTAAAAAACAAGGGCTTCCCTGACAGTCCAGTGATCAAGATATTATCCTCCCAGTGCAGGGGGTGTGGGCTCCACCCCTGGTCAGGGAGCTGAGATCCCACATGCTGCAGGCCAAAATTCTTTTTAAATGAGAGAAATAAGATTTTTTTAAAAATTGTGAAACAAAAATAGGCAGAAAGGAACTTTTAAAAAAGATGGATATGGAAAAGAATTAATTTGGAATCTTGGAAATAAAAAATGCAGTCCCTGCCCTGAAATTAAAAAAAAAAAATCTAGTAGACTGGATAAATGCTAAACCTGATACAGTCATGAAAAGAACTGAAACATAAACACCAGGGAGTTCACCCAAAACATGGCACAGAGAGACGAAAGCTTGAAAGTATGTGAGAATAGTTAAGGAATACAGAGGGTAGTTTGAGAGGCTACCACATACAGCATATAAAAGTTGCAGAGAGAGATAGTAGAGAAAAATAATAAAGAAATAAAGATTCAGAATGGTAGAATCTGGCCCCCTCTTCCCAGACTCAAAGTGCATTCTGGGTGAAGCTGCAGAACACTCCAGATCAAAAATCTTAAAGAGATTTCCAGAGAGATGAGTTAGATTTCCCAGAAAAGAATCACAACTAGACTGACAGCTACTGTCTCATCAGCAACAGAAAAGGGTTAATGATGATAATAGTTAGCATTTGAGTGATACTATGTGCCAGGCACCACACTGAGTATTTTGTCTGTTAACTAATTTAATCCTAATAAGAATTCTGTGAGCTAGGATTCTCATCATCATCTTCTTTTTTTAAATTTCTTATTTTCATTACTTTTCTTTGGCCGTGCTGGGTCTTCGCTGCTGGTGGATTTCCCTCTAGTTGCAGCAAGTGGGGTTAGTCTCCAGTGGTTTCTCACTGAGGTGGTTTCTCTTGCCACAGAGCACAGGCTCTAGGAAGCGCAGCTTCAGTAGCTGCGGCACATGGGTTCAGGGCTCGTGGCTCTCAGGTTGCAGAGCGGGCTCAGCAGCTGTGGCTCACCGGCTAGTTGCCCCGCGGCATTGTGGGATCTTCCTGGATCAGGGATCGGACCCATGTTGCCTGCATGGCAGGCAGAGTCTTTACCACTGAGCCACCAGGGAAGCCTCTATCATCCTCTTTTTCACAGCTGAGGCAACTGACCAAAGGGGACGTTTTTGTCACTCCTGTCCAAGTTATCACAGTCAGTAAGAGGAGGAGTTGGTACCCAAATTAAGTGGATCTGGTTCCAAATGCTCATCACCATTGGTCTACACTGCTTCTCCCTGCAGAGAAATATATTCAGGATAATGAGGATGAATAAATGACAGTCTCAAATTTTAACCCCAGCTACCTTAGGAAATGTTTTGGCACACAGAGCTTAAAGGCATATATTACTCATAGACCTTCATTAAAATTATTAATGTATATTTTCAATGACAAGAAAAAATAATTCAAGGGGAAGGAAGGTATGAGAGTCAAGAAACAATAATGAATTGACCTCCTATGTTGGTTCAGTTCAGTTCAGTCGCTCAATCGTGTCCGACTCTTTGCAACCCCATCAATCGCAGCACTCCAGGCCTCCCTGACCATCACCAACTCCTGGAGTCCACCCAAACCCATGTTCATTGAGTCAGTGATGCCATCCAACCATCTCATCCTCTGTCATCCCCTTCTCCTCCTGCCCTCAATCTTTCCCAGTATCAGGATCTTTTCAAATGAGTCAGTTCTTCACATCACGAGGCCAAAGTATTAGAGTTTCAGCTTCAACATCAGTCCTTCCAGTGAACACCCAGGACTGACCTCCTTTAGGATGGACTGGTTGGATCTCCTTGCAGTCCAAGCGACTCTCAAGAGTCTTCTGCAACACCACAGTAAGAAGCAAAAATATTGAATTTTCTTCTTTTTTCTTCTTTATGAGATATACTTGACATATACTTGACATATTAGTTGCAGGTGTACAACATAATGACTCAGTATGTGTATATACTTCAAACTGATCATCACTATGAGTCTAGTTGGACTTTCCTTGTAGCTCAGTTGGTAAAGAATCTGCCTGCAATGCAGGAAACCCACGTTCAATTCCTGGGTCTGGAAGATCCCCTGGAGAAGGAAATGGCAACCCACTCCAGTATTCGTGCCTGGAGAATCCCATGGACAGAAGAGTCTGGAAGGTCACAGTCCATGGGGTTGCAAGAGTCGGACACGACAGTGACTGAACCACCACCACGAGTCTAGTTAACATCTGTCACCACACATGGTTCCAAATTTTTTCTTGTGATGACAACTTTTAAGATCTGGTCTCTTAGCAACATTCAGATATGCAATACCAGAGTACTATTAGCTATATAAAAATACTGCTCTTTTAAAGAAGAGATAAAATGTAAGCAAAATTAATGTGATAAGTAACAAAAAACTAGTTAAAATTGTTTCCTTTCATGCTTTATAAAGGAGAATAGAAATACCGAATGACTAGATTTTTTTAATTATAAAGATAATAATAAAAGAACCTATAGCTTCTTCACCAACAGAAAGGGAAAAGAGGGAATATAGAAAACTAAATCAATGCAGCCGAATGAATGGAAGGAATAAAAGGAAACAATAAAAAAATGGCAAATAGAAAGTACAAAATAAAATGCTAGAAATACCACCAAATACATCAGGAATTCTGGTAAAGGTAAATGGAATAAATTCACTGATAAAGAGGTAGGGATTATCAGATTGAATTTTTTAAAATCATGGGGCATACTAACAAAGTCACATAGAAAGATTGCAATAAGGATGGATAAAGATATAGCATGCAAATACTAGCATGAAGAAAGCTAATATTATGACACTTACATCAGACAAAATAGAATTTAAAGCAAAAAGCATTAGTAGTGCAAAAGAAGTATGGGAGATAATATTGAAAGAAATGAACCTTTAAGAATATATGGAAGTCATAAACTTGTATAGCGTTACCAGTAAAATCTCATAACATAAAAAGCAAAACAGGTCAAATTACCAGAAATATTGGAAACACCTATTATCACAGGTAGGTCATAGTGGAAAATTTTATCTGATCTCATAAAGACTGTTGCATAGAGCCAATAAAAAATATTTAAATTTAAACAAAAAGAATTCAATGCTTTTAAATCTGTATAAAATGCTTTACCCATGAAGTAAAGAATACATTATTATCACGTATATGTGGTATCCTTAGAAACTAATCATATATTCAGTTCAGTTCAGTTCAGTCGCTCAGTCGTGTCCAACTCTTTGCGACCCCATGAATCGCAGCATACCAGGCTTCCCTGTCCATCACCAACTCCCAGAGGCCACACTCAAACTCATGTCCATCGAGTCAGTGATGCCATCCAGCCATCTCATCCTCTGTCGTCCCCTTCTCCTCCTGCCCCCAATCCCTCCCAGCATCAGTCTTTTCCAATGAGTCAACTCTTCGCATGAGGTGACCAAAGTATTGGAGTTTCAGCTTTAGCATCATTCCTTCCAATGAACACCCAGGACTGATCTCCTTTAGGATGGACTGGTTGGATCTCCTTGCAGACCAAGGGACTCTCAAGAGTCTTCTCCAACACTGCAGTTCAAAAGCATCAATTCTTCAGCACTCAGCTTTCTTCACAGTCCAACTCTCACATCCATACATGACCACTGGAAAAACCATAGCCTTTACTCGACGGACCTTTGTTGGCAAGGTAATATCTCTGCTTTTGAATATGCTATCTAGGTTGGTCATAATTTTCCTTCCACAGAGTAAGCATCTTTTAATTTCATGGCTGCAGTCACCATCTGCAGTGATTTGGGAGCCCCCAAAAATAAAGTCTGACACTGTTTCCCCATCTATTTCCCATGAAGTGATGGGACCAGAAGCCATGATCTTTGTTTTCTGAATGTTGAGCTTTAAGCCAACTTTTTCACTCTCCTCTTTCACTTTCATCAAGAGGCTCTCTAGTTCTTCTTCACTTTCTGCCATAAGGGTGGTGTCATCTGCATATCTGAGGTTATTGATATTTCTCCCAGCAATCTTGATTCCAGCTTGTGCTTCCTCCAGCCCAGCGTTTCTCATGATGTACTCTGCATGGACGTTAAATAAGCAGGGTGACAATATACAGCCTTGACATATTCCTTTTCCTATTTGGAACCAGTCTGTTCCATGTCCAGTTCTAACTGTTGCTTCCTGACCTGCATATGGGTTTCTCAAGAGGCAGCTGGTCTGGTATTCCCATCTCTTTCAGAATTTTCCACAGTTTATTGTGATCCACACAGTCAAAGGCTTTGGTGCAGTCAACAAAGCAGAAATAGATGTTTTTCTGGAGCTCTTATATATTAGATCACAGTATTTTAGAAGAAATTAAAAAATAAGGTCCACATCCTCTGTCCAAAATGTGATTGAATGGAATGTCAAACTTCCAAATGTCTAAAAGCTAAGTAATGCACTCTAAATAAGAGAAAAGAAACTATCATGGAACAGAAAATAGTTTGAATGGAAAAACATTAAAAGTATTACGTATCAAAGCTTAAGAATACAGATGAGAGATGCTTAGAGCTAACAGATAAAGTGACAGTTGAAACTAATGTCCCATCAGCCACTCAGTTCTCTTCCCTGAAAGCCATTCATGTTCCCAGTCTCTTCTGGATCCTTCCATAGATATTCAAAGACACATGCAAGCACATACACATAGGCTTAGGAAGGTGCCATAACAATGTGTCCAGTATGCTAGCACTGGTATAGAAAATTTATAAGCAATATATACAAGTTTCAACTGATAATATATATTGGAGATTTCCCCCTTTAAAAAAAATGACTGCTTGGTATTTATTGTGAAACTTTAGAAACATTCCAGTAAAATCAGAAACAAGACAAGAATGCTCGCCTCCAACCAACTCTTCATTATTTTACTGGAGCTCCTTGCTAAGGCAATGACTAGAAAAATAAATAAGCAGTATACAAATTAGAAGGAAAAAGACAAAAGTCTTTATTTGCGAGAAGAACAATCATCTGTAAAGAAATCCCAAGGAAAACCCCAAGAAAAGCCACTGTCAAATTATTAGAATGAATAAATGAGTTTAACAAGGCTGCTGCATGTAGTCAACATTTTAAAAAAATGATTGTTTTTATATACACCAATAATCAATTCAGAATTTAATTGGAAAAAAAAATCCCATTCATACCACCAAGGGTCACATCCTCACATCACCATGAAAAACAAAGAGAAAAGAATATGGTGCCAGTAGGCTCCAGTTGGGAAGATGCCAATAAAGGATTTTATATAGGGTTGCTTCATGTGCCTGAGCCTGAGTCAGCGATGGTGGTGGGGGGAGAGATGGGGGTCTGTGATTAACCATCTACAGACTGAGACAAGAAAGAAGCAGCTGAATGGGGAGCTTCAGTGGCAAAAGCCTTTTAAATCTACCACACATGTCTGTGTCCCCAGCAAACAGCTCTTCAAGGACAAAGGACTTGTCCCACTGTCCCTGCAGCTCCTCAACTTGGCACTGTTTCTCACCTGTCACAGGGGCTCTTCTGTAAATGACCAGTGCGTGAATGAGTGAGTGCCACCCAGGACCAACCAGCCCAGAGCATCCTCTCCCCTCCACAGCATCACCTGGAACCCCACAGTCTGAGACCGAAGTCCTCCACTAGGCCCCAGAGTGAATGAGAAGGGAGAGGACGGTATGCGTGCAAAGTCGCTTAGTCATGTCCAACTCTTTGTGACCCCATGGACTGTAGCCCACCAGGCTCCTCTGTCCATGGAATTCTCCACGCAGGAATAGTGGAGTTGGTTGCCATTTCCTTCTCCAGGGGATCTTCCTGACCGAGGGATTGAACCCGCATCTCTTATGTCTCCTGCATTGGCAGGTGAGTTCTTTACCCACTAGTGCCTTTTGGGAATCCCCAGGGTGAATGAGAAAGGAGAGGAGCAGCAATTGCCTGCTCTCCTAATCAGTGGGACCCCTTCGGAAGATATGTGACCATCATCCAGAGCACGGGGCAGGGCGGGCAGTGCTCAGAGGTCTGCTCCCATTGAGCTTGGCTACAGTCCATAGGGTCTCAAAAGAGTTGGACACAGCTGAAGCGACTTAGTACACACTCACCTCCATCAAGGCTACCGGCTTCTGGGAGTGTAGGGCCCTGTGCTCTTGAGGAATCAGGACAATCTTTCAATTCTGCCCAGCAATTTAGAGGGAGACAGGGGGAACTGATTCTCTTTCATTTTGTGGCCAGGGAGAATAAGTGATCTAGCCTTTAAAGTGTCCCTCAGACCCACACTTTAAAACTATATTTTAAAAAAATTTAATTGTCTATTTTATTTTGGAGTATAGTTGATTAACAAGATTGTGTTAGTTTCAGATGCGCAGCAAAGTGATTCAGTTATACACATACATGTGACTGCTGCTGCTAAGTTGCTTCAGTCGTGTCCCACTCTACGACCCCATAGATGGCAGCCCACCAGGCAGCTCCAGGCAAGAACCCTGGAGTGGGTTGCCATTTCCTTCTCCAATGCATGAAAGTGAAAAGTCAAAGTGAAGTCGCTCAGTCGTGTCTGACTCTTAGCGACCCCATGGAGTGCAGCCCACCAGGCTCCCCCATCCCTGGGATTCTCCAGGCAAGACCACTGGAGTGGGGCCCCATTCCCTTCTCCAATGCATGGTGACTATTCTCTTCCAAATTCCTTTCCCATTTAGGTTATTACAGAGTATTGTGCTATACAGTAGGTCAATTTGCACTAGGTGGGCACATGAGAAGGAAGAAGGGAAGGAAACGAAGAATAAGAGAGGGGGAGGGATGGAGGAAGGAAGGGAAAGAGAACAAGAGACGAAGGGAGAAAAAGAAGGAAGGGAGAGAGAGAGAGAAGGGGAGAAAAACATTTGAATGTGTCAAATTGGTGGGAATCTTTTTTTTCTTCCAGTTTTATTGAGATATAATGGACAAGCAGGACTGCATACATTTAAGGTTACAACATAATGACCTGACTTGCATACATCATGAAATGATTACCATAATATGTTCAGTGAACATCTGTCATCTCATGTAGATACAAAATAAAAGAAATAGAAAAAAAAGTTTTTTCTTGTGTTGAGAACACTTAGGATTTTGGATCAGGGCCTTCTAACGTGTCTGCCCCAGCCATCCCTCTGTCTTGACACCTCACTGTCTTCTTCCATCCCTGTGCCCCTGGGAGCTTCCAGAATCATCCTCTCCAGACTATGATCTCCTAAAGCTCTGTCATGAATATCTGACTGTTTTTTTCCTGCCTCACATATTTTCTTTTGGGGGACTTCCCTTCCTTTCAGCACTTTGGGATTCTGAAGGGCTGTCAATCAAGGGCCAGGATTCTCCCACCACCTGAATGGACACAAAACTCAAGCTGACCAATCAAAGTACTTCATTCACGGGCCACGATGATTGGATCAATATGGATTCTAGGAGAGAGATGGTCTCCCTCCTTCTGAAGGACCTTGGCCGGAGCAGATGGATATCTCCTTTTCTATGACATGGAAAAACAGTGCCAGAGAACGAGCCCTCGCAGAGGAAAACAAAGCTTATAGCTGCTCAGAGACCGTCCAGGAGTGCCCTGGATTCAGCCATGCCTGGAGCCAAATAGCTACATGATTCCAGCACTTGGGCCTGTCCGTTTCCCTTTTGCTTCAACTCCTTTGAATTTGGGTTCCTATCACTTAAACCCAGAGTCTTGACCAACTCAGCCTCTAATTTCTAGGACAGCTCGTTTGGGACGTAATATGGCAACCAGTGAGGCTGGTTCCCCTGAATGTCCCACTTCTTCTCCAGAAAGCCTTGGCTCATATCTGCTCTATGTCAGGGCAATCAGACCAGGCTCCTGGTTTCTCTCAGAATAAACCTTTCTTTTCTTGGCAAATTTTTCTTCCCATATGGTCCATCAGGCTTTGATGCTAAAATAATTTGGAGGCACATCAGTTTGCTAGAGGTAGCTTAAGCAGAATTTCCAGTACTTGCAGGCTTTGTCTGAAGCCTTCCCCTGTATTGATACATAAGTGTCAACACTGTCTCCCTCCTCACCTCTCCATATAGGCTGCAGGCACACACAACCTCACCACCCCATTCCCTGAGTGCCTGCCTCTCAGCCTGATGCCTCACTTGAAGACAGCTCTTGTAGGTTCAGGAGCCCTGCTTGCAAAGCTCTGTGTGAGGCACCAGGGGCCCAGATGTCAGGCAACCCTGGGTGCTCTTTGGAGCCAGAGATGCTACCTCTCATCTGCGGTCATAGTTCAAGGAGCTGGGGTACAGGGATCTCTACCTTACTTAATCACCCCTTTTATCATGCGAGCGCTCTCTCCAGAGGGCCTCCCAGGTGGTGCAGTGGTAAAGAATCCGCCTGCCAATGGAGGAGACACAGGAGACGTGGGTTCAATCCATGGGGTGGGAAGAGCCCCTGGAGTGGGAAATGGCAACTCACTTGCGTATTCTTCCCTGGAAAATTCCATGGACAGAGAAGCCTGACGGGCTGCGGTCCATGGGGTCGCAAAGAGTCTGATACAACTGAGCGACAGGAACACACACATCCACTCCAAAAACCTGCCATATTTCCCTAGAGCTACCCATAGAAACTGCCCTGCTTCAGGCTAGCTTCCTTCCTGCACATTCTTTCTCTACCCTCCTCCCATCGTGACGGGTTGACTGACCTACTCCATTCCTTGTAAAAATGCCAAACTCGTCCTTCTGTACTTGATGCTCTCCCTGTCTACGATATCTTCTTTCTTCTTCCCACCTTCAATCCTTCAAAGCCCACCTTATGTTCCACTTCCTCCATGCAGTCCTCCCTGATTCTTTCTGAGTCTCCCAATCTACTGCTTCTAAGTAGCTTCAGTCGTGTCCGACTCTGTGCCACCCCATAGAAGGCAGCCCAGCAGGCTCCCCCGTCCCTGGGATTCTCCAGGCAAGAACACTGGAGTGGGTTGCCATTTCCTTCTCCAATGCATGAAAGTGAAAAGTGAAAGTGAAGTCACTCAGTCGTGTCTGACTCCTAGTGACCCCATAGACTACAGCCTACCAGGCTCCTCCGTCCATGGGATTTGCCAGGCAAGAGTACTGGAGTGGGCTGCCATTGCCTTCTCCCTCCCAATCTACAGTGTACCTTTTTCCTGAATAATAGTTGTTCCATAATCAGAATTACACAGTTATTGTCTAATTGTGTACATGGTGGGTCTGAATCCACCCGCCTTTCCTCCTAACTAGATTACATGCTCCCTGACCATCACTTAACCCATCTTTTATTCCCCTCCCTCCATCTCAGCATCTCGGCATACTAGGTATACAGTTTGGAGATAGTTTCTTACACTTACATGATCATAAGTATCACTTTGGGAATTTGTTTTAGAAATACAGATGTCTTGACTTGCCTCCTGGAGGTTCTGACTTAGTAGGTGTGGGGTAAGATGCTGGAAACCGTATTTTCAAAAGCACCCTGTAGAGGCTTTTGTTGAGGCAAGTTTAGAACAGAAGCAGTTTGAGCATATTGCAAAACCCAGATCAAGACATATCTGACAAACTCAAGTGTTTTTATGAGAACAAAGCATAGGATATTTGACATGTATGTGGGCCTGGAAATTCCAGGGTGTGAGGTTCTCCTGGTGATGTCTTTCCATTTTGGAGTTTATATTGTATGATGGCTGAGAGAATGGGCTTGGAGTCTGACAAGGGTTTGAATCTGCCTCAGCCACTCATTATGGGACTTTGGACATTACATTTAACTTCTTTGAGACCGTTTCCTTATCTTTTCATTGAAAATAACAATAGGAGCCACTTTCCAGGATTTCTATGAGATTGAAACAAGGTCTTCCATGAAAAGCACTCAACTGCACGCCTGGCGCAGAGCAAATGTTTGTTACATATTTGTAACAGTTACAAGTATTGCAGCTGGGAGATGTGCCAGGCTGGAGGTGGTTGTAAAATAGAGGAAACACTTTGTTGGTGGGGCACATTCTCTGCCCCTTTTGGGCGG
Source organism: Capra hircus (assembly GCF_001704415.2). Taxonomy (NCBI): domain Eukaryota; kingdom Metazoa; phylum Chordata; class Mammalia; order Artiodactyla; family Bovidae; genus Capra; species Capra hircus. Next base: position 45,905,159 of record NC_030813.1, read on the forward strand.
GACCACTTGAAGGGAAACCTTAGTCCTAAGGCCAGTGCTTACCCACCACTAGAGGGGGTGCAACAGCATGAAGCAGCTTCTGAGCAGACTGAGAAGTTGGGTTCTATTTATTTCGTTAACAATAACAGTTGCAATAATACTATTATGCTCCCAGCTTTCTATCTTTGCTGAGTAAGAGAAATTTTCCTTCCTCAGGCTTTATCCAGCAGCACAATTGAAAAGTACTCCTTGTCTTTGGGAGTTGTGTGCCCCCTTGTCCTACCTTTGATCACAGGAGATTGGGAGGGCAGAGATGGCAAGAAGACAGAAAGCCTAATCTTCTCTGCTCCTGAAGCCAGAGGAAAAGCGGTAACCAAGACTCAGGCTCCCAGGTGATATCACTTAAGACAGAAAAACCCAGGCTGTTAAAATGTACTGACTGTGTCTTATGTGAGACAGGGAGACAGGACTGCAGCCGAGTGGATTGGATGGGATTTCTTGTCCAAGCACTAGGTCAGTTGGTCAATGGGTGGATGTATCAATGGGACAATTGGTCAGTGGGCTTTCTCCTACTGGCAATAGACACTTCATTACCAATCATTCTGGGTCAGGAAAAGGACAGAGTCTTAGTGTGGGTACTGGGAAACTTTCCCTTTCTCTTAGGGGCCAAAGGGCAGTTAGACCTGTACTGTGATGGGAGAAGACTCCAGGAAGTGCCATTCTGGGGGAGGTTCATGGCACCACTTTGGGAACAGCGGTGCCATGGTTCCACGTCCCCTGGAGTTCTGCCAAGTAGGTGGGGGATGCCGAGATCAAGCAGTAGTCATAAAACCCTCTCTGGTTTGTGACTCTGTTGTCCTAAACTTCAACAAAACTTCACAGGAAGAATTTGGCGGTGGGAAACATTTAGCAGAAAAATTGTCCCCTCTTACTCTAGGGGTTTCAGCAGCAGCCTACCAAAAGAGAAGCTGGTGGGGGGAACCAAAGCAGCCTTCCTGGAAGAGGTGGTACTGGGCTGGATTGTCCGTAAGCTTATGTCACTGAGCCAAATACTTGTGATTGGTTTTGGAGGTCACATTGACCCCACAGTCCATCTCAAGATCCTTAGAACTGACATCTCACAGTATCTCACGAGGATGATTTCAAGGACAGAAATTTTGACTCAGAAACTGCTGTGGACTGGGTCTCCTTCCCCTCCTCATGCAGGGCCATCCTTCTGGCCTTGACTCCCCCTTTGGCAAAACTGCATTCTCCCTCCACACGCCCTGACACACACTCAGAAATAAGAGGGTTTCTGTGGATCCAGCCTTTTAGGAGCAAGATTTGCCAAAGTGGAACTAGAGCCAGTGGGTGGCCCATGAGTGAGCAATGGGACTGCACATGACCCGGTTCCAGGCTGGAAGGGGAGGCAGCCTCCCAGCCATTTCCTCCAACCTCAGAAGCGAGTTGGCGACTGGCAGTTCATATGAGGTCCCCCTGACATCTCCTGTCAGGAATGCAACTTGCTGGGGATTCTGAAGCAAAAAGCAGAGAGAAGTGTTTAGCAGGCAGGACCATCCACATGTGCCCCTGGAGCTTGGTCTGCTTAGCAAGTGAAGGCTCTGCCCTTGCCCAGCTTTCAGCAGAGCTTCCTGAGGCTCATGTGTGGGTGGACATGGGCCTTCCAGGACTCTTCGACCACCTGAGACCTGGCAGAGCAAGGCTCTGGCAGCCCAGCTTTGTTTTTAAACTCATAAATCCTTGAATCTCACAATAGTGGGAGGGAATGGTGGCAGAAGGCAGGTCCATAGTTGCAGTTTTGCTGACTGTGCCAACATTCATGGTTTGGAAACATTGTTGGATAAAGGAATCCAAGGATGGGATGGAGGAAGGGCGCAAGTTATGCTCAAAGTACACTTGTTCCTGATGCTAGCTCCTTGCTCTTAACCTTGTGTCTTGCTCCATACATATTTTTATGTCCTCTAACATGTCCCTGCCATATCCTGGCTGACAGCTCCTGCTGGTTGCTATTGCCCAAACCAGGGCTGGCTTAGCTCAATGCGCAAGGGGTGCCCTGGGTTTGGATTGTGTGCTGAGTGGGAATATATTCAATACATGGGTGCTAGAGGGCACTAGAACAGTGCTCCTTAAACTTTAATGTGCCTTGGAATTAATCGGGACTCCTGTTAAAATGAGATTCTGTTTCAGTAAGCGTGGGTGGGTGCCAAGCTTCTGCAGTTCTAGGAAGCCCCCGGGTAATCCCAATGCTGCATCAACATCACGCATTGAGAATGAAGCACCAGAGGGCTCTGCAGCTATTGCCATGGGCTCAGGATGTGGAGGGCTTCCCTGGTGGCTCAGATGGTAAAGAATCTGCCTACATTGTGGGAGACTTGGGTTCAATCCCTGGGTCTGAAGATCCCTTGGGGAAGGTAATGGCAACCCATTCCGGTATTCTGGCCAGGAGAATTCTATGGACAGAGGAGCCTGGTGGACTAGGTGGTTCAGTGGTAAATAGTCTGTCTGCAATGCAGGAGCCACAAGAAATGTAGGTTCAGTCCCTGGGTTGGGAAGATCCCCTGAAGGAGGAAATGGTAACCCACTCCAGTATCCTTGCTTGGAGAATTCCATGGACAGATGAGCCTGGTGGGCTATAGTCCATGGGGTGGCAAAGAGTCAGACATGACTGAGTGACTTAGCATATGCGCACAGGACTTGGAATTCCCAGGAACAGGGGTCCAAATACTATCCCCATTATAATGACCAGGTGATTCTCTACTGGGGCCACTTAGTCACCACAATCTATTGAGAGACACATAAGATCAATGTTTGTATGGGGCCTTAGGCGGTATGATTCCCTTTTACCTACTCTGGCTTGTCCTCGAAGTGTTCGATTCCCCTTTGCATCTTCGCAGCTTTTAGGGCCAACCAGTCTCCCTGGAATGCCAGGGCCATTGGTGGCAGTACTAATGAGCAGAGATCTCCTCCCCTCCATCAGTCTCAGCGCCAGGGTCATCTTTTCTGGGACCCAACTGAAAAGAGTAAGCACCTCTTCTAAAGATCCTACTCTGATCTGGATCATATTAATATAAGTATGATACCTGTTGCCATGTGACTGTGATGGCGCCTCTGTGTAGCTGTCATGTGTCTGCAATCCTTGAAGGCAGGGAATAATAACACAGTGTCTGGTGCATATTTTATGTTTGTTGAATCAATTATGCCTGATCTCTTTTTCTCAGGAGGCCCCAACCTTACTTCCTTGGAGACATTTCTATGTTAAATAGCACTAATTTTCTTCAACCTTCATTCTTTCTTTTCAGGGCAGTTAAAGACACAGATTGTCAACCTTGGCTTTGCTTTAGAATTAATAGGGGGTTAACAATTCTGACTCTAACCCTCAGAGAGTCTGACTTATTTGATCTGGGCATCAGGATTTTTAAAAACTTCTCGATGACATCCCACTCCAGTACTCTTGCCTGGAAAATCCCATGGACGGAAAAGCCTGGTAGGCTATAGTCCACGGGGTTGCGAAGAGTCGGACACGACTGAGCGACTTCACTTTCACTTTTCACTTTCACGCATTGGAGAAGGAAATGGCATCCCACGCCAGTGTTCTTGCCTGGAGAATCCCAGGGACAGGGGAGCCTGGTGGGCTGCCGTCTATGGGGTCGCACAGAGTCGGACACGACTGAAGTGACTTAGCAGCAGCAGCAGCAGCAGCAATGATTCTCACGTGCAGACTAATTTGAAAACCACAGGAGGCAGGAATTATAGGTTTAACACCCAGCACTTCAGCTCAAGTCAGCACTGCCATCACACCCCTTCTAATCACTGTCCCCCAGTGCTGGAGAGGAGGCTCTTATCTTGGGCTTGAAACTAAGCTCCTTCTGGATCAGGCTAACATAAGACTGATGTAGGTTTGAATCCCAGCTCCATCATTTAACTAGAGGTTTGACTTGAAGCAATTTTCTCAGTCTCCCTAAGCCTGATGTTCTAACCAATAAAATGGGATAAAGGCCTATTAGTCAGTTTCCAGTAGGTAATAAATGATCCCTAAAACTTAGTGGTTGAAAGCACAACATTTAAGCTTCCTGGCAACTATGCGGGATAGCTGGGCACTCTTCTGGTCTGGACTGGCTTTGCTGGGGCTGGATGGCCTAGGATGGGCTCCTCAGATGTCTGGCAGTTGACTTGATGTCAGCCAGGGTGGTAGGGGTGGCTTGTTGGGTATCTGCATCCCCTATCATCCAGCAGCTAGCCCAGGCTGGCTCACATGCTGACAGTCACGGCGTTCTTGGCGCTTCAGGAGACAGAGCATCACTTCACTTCTCATGCCTCTGTTTGCTAATGTTCTGTTGATCAAGGCTTGACAAGGCCAGTTCAGCAGCAGTGTGGGAGAAAATGCCAATAAAGCTCACCTTATTATACCTGTATAATTTGAAGAAAAGGTATAAAATAAAAGCCCCGTTGGTACTCCAGCTCCAGCAACCAGGACCTCCCTGGTCTTTTCCTTAATACTCATGCACTCAGAATAATAATGATCACAATATATTTTGAGCCCCAGGAGTTTAGTCAATGACAACAATTTCTTTGACACACAGGCCATAATTTTTGTTGCAGATATCTCCTTGCAGGTTAGGTCATCAATTCATCTTGGTGAAAATTTTTAGAATGGGTGTAAATGTCAATCCCCGTCCTCTCCCAGAGCTTTATTATCCACTGGGAGAGGCATGCAGGTAAATGGAATCCAGAAGTCAGCTTGAACTTCAGATTTATGTCTGTCTGCATGTGTTTTTTCCGCTTTTGCCTGTGTCAACCTGCACACAGAAATCCTTGCCCTTCAGAGTTCCACATCAGGCAGATGTGTTTGTAAGCAGTGGAGATTTTACTGGAGGCTTTACTAGGAAACGGCTTCCCAGGTGGCTCAGTGGTAAAGAATCCACCTGCCTGTCAATGCAGGAGACCCCGGAGATGTGGGTTTGATCCCTGGGTTGGGGAGATCTCCTGGAGGAAGAAATGACAACCCCTCCAACATTCTTGCCGGGAAAATCTCATGGCTAGAAGAGCCTAGCAGGCTGCAACACGTGGGGTTGCAGAGTCGGACACAACTGTGTGACAAAGCACACACACCGTCACTGAGGAAACAAGAAAAGGGACACCTGGTACCCATCACAGTCATCAGCTTAAACCTCCCATCTGGATGTTTCTGTTCATCAAGGCTCCTCTTCTGTTCCTCACCTCCAGGAGGGTTTTATCCCCTCATGGCACAAAACCTTTCCTGGAGCAGCCCCCAGCCTCACCAGCAACTATCCCCAATTCCCAGATTCTCTACCACCTCTTTGAAATGCAAAGTTACCAACTCTCTTTCAGCTCCCCCACATCAAAATATTTCTTCTTCTATTTGCAAATTAGACCCACCCAGCTTAGAAGTCAGGGTAGGAACCATCTTAGGCTTCTCAACAAGGCACTTTGAGATCTTATCCTTTTCTTCATCCCAAAAAACATACCAAATTATTTATTCTGATGTTCTCCCCAAGGACACTTTTGTGAGGAAAAATTTTCTCCATCTTATTACCACTACTTCTAATATCAAATATTTTGAATTTTGTGCAAGAGCAACATTAAAAGAAAACATGGAGGAAGGCTTCCTCGAGGATGTGACATTTGAACCAAGCTCTGATGAAATTCCTTCAAGAGGGATAGCTAGTAATTTCAAAACTAATAATTTCAAAATGTGTTCATTCCTCCAATCACTTAGCCCAATTCCACAAATCCAGGTTATATCCCTTTATACTATCCCCCACCCCATCCTGATATTCACTCTTAATTGGAGATTTAGACTAAAGGAGTTAACATGACTTTCTTTTCTGGATAGTTATCGAGATGGAGTAAGAGGCCCAAGTTCCCCCTATTCATGTCATAAGAAACGTGGAAAAAGCTTATTGGTCCTATACTTTCAATTGCTAACCTCAAATTGTCTATGTGTCATTGGTTACTTTGGTTTTTGTTTGGCAGGGATTTATTGTTGTTTTTCACATGCTTCGGATCTAGACTAATCTTGGCATTTAGATGTCTCTGTGGCCTCACAGAATAAAGATGCCTGGAATTGGTCATCAGAACAAGCCAAGGACTGCAAAGAAATTCCTTAATAATTGCTACATTATTTGATTCTTTGTGTCAAAAATGAGTTAGGTGAAAGAATTCATTCATCTTTTACTACACTGAGAGATGAAGGCACTTTTTCTCATAGGACTCAGGGCTAAAGTAAATTGTCTCTTAGACTTCTCTGCCACATTTAGCTGAAACTGAAATTCATGGGGAACAAATCTCCCTCTTAAGAATGTTGCCTCCTGAAACAAAAAGATGAGTGTAACAGTCCACTTGGAAGATGCACAATTTTAATTTCACGCAGGTTTTTGAAAGGGGTGTGTGTGCACGTGTGTGTTTTAGGTTTCTTTCAGTTGCAAGACGTAACAGCCCAGTTGAAAATGAGGTTGTTCATATAACAGAAAAGTCCACAGTAGATTAGCCTTCAGTCATGGCTGGATCCAGGTGCTCAAATGATGTTGCACAACTTCTTTTCCCTCTCAATCACTCAGCTCTGCCTTTCTGGTCAGACAAGTTCTTCCCACACAGTGTCACTGTGACCACCAGCAGCTTTAGACTTAATTCTGCCAGTTTAAAAATGCTGGAGAAATAAGTGTGCTTCTTTCCCAATAGTCTTTGCAAAAGTTCCAGCCTAAAAGGATGTATCCATCCCTACATGAATTCTGGTGACACTGATTGGCCAGACCTTGATCACAAACTCCTGAACCAAGGTCAGTGAGGAAAGCATCCCCCCTCTCCCCCCCGCCGCAAAACTACAGGGACTAAAATTTAGGGAATCACTGATTCTCCAAAGAAAAAATGGGTGATATTACCAGAAAGGACAATGAGTGGGCAAAAGCAAGAGATATCCATTAAAATGGAATGCCCACTCAGTGGTGAAATAAGTGGAAGAGGGGAAAAAGGAAGGCAAGGGGTAGGGTGCAGGCAAGAGCAATGGATAGGTCTGTCCTAAGTGAATCTGGGTTGGCAGGCTTGCTTTTCAAACCAGTTGGTTTGACGTTTAGTAAAAACGATAATGTCTCAAGACCTGGATGTCTCTCTAAATTTCATCCGAGTGTCCAATAATGGCTGACGTTTATGAATGTCACCGTCAATCAGGGTTGCTGCTCGACAACAGGCAGCCTGGTAAGCAGGCAGCTGTCTATCAAGACTGACAGAAAGAGGTTCGAAACCCAAGGCAGAGAGAAGTCAGGAACTTGGCCTGCGCGCTGCACCATGAGGGAAGGGGAGAAACCTCGGCAATTTGTTTTTAATATTTTGCTTGTTCTGGATACCAGGAAAGCTGCATATATTGGCTTCTGACTAATGAAAACAGAGGGGAAGCCAGGCTGGAAACCTGGCCGTGTTTCTGTGCACAATTAGGTTTGTTTGTTTAGGTCTCTTTTTATTTGTTTTCAGATGACTCAGATAGGAATACTGCAGGCCTTTCAAAGCGAAGTGTTCTTATGTGTATTTTGGGTCCAGGGCTTCGCCAAGTGCAGAAAGCCTTGGCTCCCTGAGGTTATTTTCCTATCCAAGGGTTTTTTAAACTTTCAAGTGGAGCTGGAAGAATGCCGTTGCGAGCCAGGTTGTTTTTCTTAGCAGACCCCAGCCTGAGGTTGCAGGGGGGACAGGGATCACAAACATTTAAACACAGAAGTCCCCAAACAGCATACAGGGCACCCATTGTGCGGATCCCGGGCACAGCCTCCACTGATGGTTTTACCATCTGCACACTTAGTCCTCTCTGGAAACCTCTTCATGAGTCTGCCTCCTTCTTTCCAGATAACCAGGCCCAGAGATGGACTTTTCCTTTCAGACTCTCTCTATCTGTCTAAAAATCGTTCAGCTTTTAAGATTTTCCGCTTTCATTGTCGCAGGTTGGAGTCTGCCGCCTCCGGTGAAATGCAGAGATATTTACAATCTGGGAAGCTGCCAAGCACCTGGTTGGGCTATTCTATCTAAGGGGAGTGACTCCCAGGGATGGCTGACTCCTGGCCAGTTGACCCAGAGCCCAGGGCATTGGAAGAGACTTGGGAAGCACCGGGCAGTAGCCTTTCCTCTCCTGGGGGAGCAAGATATAAGCAGGCAATGGCAAGGACCACTCCACGGTCCCTTCTTGAGGCTTCTTTCCAGGAACCCTGCCTCTGTGGGATGAGTCAGAGGACAGAGACAGCCCTAGTGGTCCTGGTTGTTTTCAAATACTTAGAGTTTATGAAGGTGGCAGGAGCAGGTTTCCTAAACTCCTTGGAAGCTGGGTCCCAGCCTAAGAATCTGACAGTGAGTCTCCCCTGCTCAACTTGTCCTTGTGAAAATGGAGGAGACCAGCCAACGTGCTGGCCAGAGAAGCACTTTATCCTGAGTCACTGCAATGAAATTTCTGTTAACTAAGATTTGCTTTTTCAATGCTCCTCTCCCTCTGAATAGGCCTTCCCAGGTGGCTCAGTGGTAAAGAATCTGTCTGCCGATGCAGAAGATGCAAGTTCAGTCCCTGGGTGGGGAAGATCCTCTGGGGTAGGAAATGGCAAACCACTCCAGTATTCTTGCCTGGATAATCCCATGGACAGAGGAGCCTGGAGGGCTGCAGTCCATGGGGTCGCAGAAGAGTCAGACGTGACTGAATGACTGAGTGACTGGGCACGCACGCTCCCTGTCAATGGGTCTATAAACTCTTCTGCTTCTAAGACTCTCCTCCTTCTGTGTTTGAAGTTTGAAACGTCCCCAAGCGTTTAGGAGAAACATTTGTTCTATTGAAATTCACACATTTCAGGAATTTCTTTTCAAACATTTTTAGAGCTATATCCCAGAGCCAAACCATATTCTGCTCTATCCCCTGCACCTGCTACTGCTTCTTTGCTGGGCCACAACAGGTGGTGCTGGAACCAGGGTCTTAGAAGGTATGTGGGCAGCAGTTTAGCAGGGAGGTGAGGGAGAGGAGAGGTGACTCTCGGCAGCTGGAGGTCAGTCCTGCAGGGCACCCTGGGAGAGACTATGTGGAACAGGACTCCGACTGTCAAACAGATGGGCAAGGAAGCGGCCCTTGTTGGCTGGTTCTGCACTTGGTGTGCTCATTCCCTGGTGCTTCCATGCACACCCCCACAGCTAGAGGATCTCCTTAGGCGGAGAGAGACAGGGAGCCCCAGGCCAGCATGGAATGCTCTGCAGGCCACATCCAGGGTAGGCTGAGAGGATATGGAAGGGGCAGCAGCCGCAGTTACAGCATCTGCTGTACCCTCAGGTGATGAGGAAGGACACAGTCATCAGAATGAGACGGGACTGTTCTCACTCAACCATTTACTAAGGCAGGCAAGTGGGCTACTAGGAATACCTGTTAACAATAGTTGGAAGGACAAGGGCTGAGAAGCAGAAGGTTTGGTTTCACTCTCAGTTTGCTGTTTATCCATTTACTTAGCAGATATTTACAGCTGGCCCACCTGGCTCTTTGCTTGCGGCTGGGGTTCAGCAGAGGGCAAACCAGGCTCTGGCTCTGCCTCGGGGGACCCAGTCTAGCAGGGGACACAGACAAGCGAGGAGTCAATGTAGGGGAGAGTGGCAGCAGGCCAGAGGGGCCCCTCATCGAGGCTGGTAGGCTCAGGTGACCCTTCCTTAAGAAGGGAGGGGAACAGTATTCCAGGGAGAAGGAACAGAATATGAGAATGTCTAGAGGTCCTAAGGCGGTACAGAGCCGAGACTGTTCTCTAGTCAGTGGTGATTGGGAATGATACCTGAGAAAAAGAACAAGACTCCATGTTATGGGACCTTGGCAGCCACCTCACAGCACTTATGTTGTACACTGAAGCAATGAGGAACGGCTTAATACTATCGTTGTTGTTATTATTCAATTAACATTTACTTAATTGTTTCATCGCCTCTCGAATCCTGCCTCTTCCTTCTGAGTTCAATTCCCTTCTTCTTGAAGAACGTCTTTTAGTAGCTCTTCCCTGACGATTATGACTGGTGAACTCGCTCAGTCAAGAGCGGATCCAGTTTTCTTGGGGCCTAAAGCTTATGCAGTTTGGAGTCTTCTTTAAAAGAAACAACACGGCTATAAAAACAAGACTAAGAATGAAAGTAAATATTGACAATGAGAAAAGAAATCTCAACAAAGTTTTAAAAGCTGACACCTAAAACAAACAGTATAAAATCCAGAAAAATAACAGTTTTTATTAATTAACTATAATTTTTTTCTAACTTCTTCTCATGGTGGTGGCATTGGAATGACCGTGGGCCTTTTGGGGTTTGAGTAGGAGGAAGATGAGTTGGCCTACATTTATTTTGGGTTTCATGGATATATTAGGTGGTTTGCAGTCATTTCCATGTGTAATTTAGTTATTGCAGGGTATACAGATTTTGGAATAGCTTCCAAAATCACTCCTACCATCCACATGCTGCTTTGCCTGGCACACAGTGTCAGAGGTTGGATGGAGATGTAAAAAAACCCTACAATGCCTGGCACTAAAAATATGTGGATGGTTGAGAAACAAGGTTTAAGATGTATAGTTATATATATAATGTTCCAGCCTGTAGCAAATTCTTCTAATATCAGAAATGTAAAACAACTATAAATGGAGGATTCATTCTTATTCAGCATCTAATCAACGTAGAAGTTTTTTCCATTATAAAGATATTTGAGAATACAATGTATACAATTACATAGTATATATTTACAACTTATATGTGAAAGAAATTTTGTAGTGGTTTTCCCAAAGTTGACCACAATCTTAAATGTTTATGTGACACTACCAAAAAGAGTTGTAAAGCTAAAATAAAAAATTTAAACTATCAATAATAGAAACCAAATTTGATTAATCATGTTAGAGAGGAAAATGTATTATCTTTCTAGTCTATCTATAGAAAATGAGATCATGAAATCATCACAGAAGAGGTGATTAAAGAATATGTAACTAAAAATAGAGTAAATCTAAATGGAGTATGGTATCCTGGACTGGATCTTGGAAAATAGAAAAGACGTAAGTGGGAAAACTGGCGGAATCAGTGAGTAAATGGTTGGATACAATCACATGGTTACTGATGATGTACAAGTTCAAGGATGAGGCAGGTATTTGAACATTGGACTTTCCAAAAGCCAACGCGAAAGCCAGAGCTGAGGAGCAGATATTAGCCAAGCATAGAGGTCAAGTTTCACTCTGTTGCATCTCTTGATAAAACACAGCCCCTCACCACCAGGTTCCGTTCAAGGTCGAATGCCCACTCCCAGGACTCCCATCAGCTCATGTGCTAGCCACCCTGGTTTTCAGCCTCTCTCTTTGTTTTTGATAGGAGAGCATTCATCTTTCTTTCCTGTGAACTCAGTTATGTATTTAAATTTCTAGGTGTTTATACATACATACATACATACATATATATATATATAGGAAATAGATAGGCAAACAGTGGAAACAGTGTCAGACTTTACTTTTTTGGGCTCCAAAATCACTGCAGATGGTGACTGCAGCCATGAAATTAAAAGATGCTTACTCCTTGGAAGAAAAGTTAGGACCAACCTAGATAGCATATTCAAAAGCAGAGACATTACTTTGCCAACAAAGGTCTGTCTAGTCAAGGCTATGGTTTTTCCAGTGGTCATGTATGGATGTGAGAGTTGGACTGTGAAGAAACCTGAGTGCTGAAGAATTGATGCTTTTGAACTGTGGTGTTGGAGAAGACTCTTGAGAGTCCCTTGGACTTCAAGGAGATCCAACCAGTTCATTCTAAAGGAGATCAGTCCTGGGTGTTCACTGGAAGGACTGATGCTAAAGCTGAAACTCCAATACTTTGGCCACCTCATGCAAAGAGTTGACTCATTGGGAAAGACTCTGATGCTGGGAGGGATTGGGGGCAGGAGGAGAAGGGGACAACAGAGGATGAGATGGCTGGATGGTATCACCGACTGGATGGACATGAGTTTGCGTGAACTCCAGGAGTTGGTGATGGACAGGGAGGCCTGGCGTGCTGCGATTCATGGGGTTGCAAAGAGTCAGACTCGACTGAGCAACTGAACTGAACTGATACATGTATATATGAGGGTTTCCAATTTAGTTTAGCTCACCAAGTCACAGGCTGATTTTTCAGCAAGAGAGTGACGTGGTGAACATGATGACTTAGAAGGTAATTCTAGCTGCAGTGTGGAGAATGGATTTCAGCTGTGGGGTAAATAAACGAGACAGAAAATTCTGATGGAATTCCACTGCGGAGATGATAAACGGCAATTTGAATAAGAGGAATCAGAGCAGAGGAGAGAAAACACTTTAGAGGAAAAGAACTTCTTATAGTAAAGGACTATAAAGAATAGAACTGGGTGATAAAACAGCTTTGAGAACAGGAGAAAGGGAATCTAAGACATGCCCAGTAGGGGGGGTGGGTGTGTGTGTGTGTGTGTGTGTGTGTGTGTGTGTGTGTGTGTGTGTTTTGAGAAGGACTGGGAGCAGCTGGGTGGATGGCACTGCTCTTTCTTTTTTTGTTTTTCTTTTCTTTGCTGTTTCTTGAAATAGAAACAGAAGCGGAGGAGAAGGAGAAGCCCTGTGAGGAAGATGAGCTCAACACTGAACGTGCAAAGTTTTAGATGCCTGTGTTTCATCTGAGCAAACATCACAAATTTGCAGCGTGAAATATAAGTCACACGCATGGGAGAGGGGTCTGATCGACCTGGCCATGTGGATTTGGGACTTGCAGTGGACACTGACTGTATATAAGCATTTAGAAGGCAGCCTGGTACACAGTGAGCAGGCACCTGTGATAGTGGCCTGTCACTAATGGTCACTGGAGCAGAGGAAACGGGCATTGATGAAACCGGTACAAGTGTACAACTGTGCTGAGCAGATGCAGAGAAACACATGTTGTCAGGAAGCCTGTAACAAGGGAATCTGACACAATCAGGAGAGTCAGGGAAGGCTTTTTGAGGAAGTGGTACTTGACCAGAGGCCTGAAGGATGAATAGAAGGTATTAGGCAGCAAGGGGAAGAAGGAACATTCTAGGCTGAGGGAATAGCAGGTGCAAAACTCTGTGGAGAAGGGATTTCAGGAAGGGACTATAAGAAGTTAATTAACTCTTATTATGGCTGACGAAGACCCAGGGAGCCTGTGACTCAGGAAAGGACTGTCACCTTTCTGGGAAAACAGACTAAACAATTTACAAGGTCCTCTTTTTATATGGTCTCAAATTTCAGAGTTCTGTTTTCCTCTTTTTTTTTTTTGTTTTAATTTACAAGATGATACTGGGTGGTGCTCCACATGTTGAGAGACACTTCTCTAGTAATAAATTGCAGAAATGATCCCTGATAATATAGTTTTTGTGACCCTTTCAACTTCTCATTTTTTTTATTTTTTTCAACTTTTTATTTTTATAAAAAGAATTCTATAGAACATTTACAAGAATAGTATAAAGAACTCCCATAAGTCTCCAGTAGGATTCATCATTTGTTGAAGTTTTGCCAATTTGTTTTCTCTACCATCTACTTATCTATTAGTCAATACATTGTATATACACACATGATATCTATATCTAAATATAGTACATATTATTATTGCTGAGTCATTTAGGAGTATATTACAGACAGCACAATCTTCATCCTTAAATACTCCAACATGCGTTTCCTAAGAATGAGGGTATTCTCTTATATGACTATGGTACAGTGATGAACTTCACAACTGGGTCTGCATTCTAGGGTTCTATTATCTCTTTAAATACCAAGGGTCATCAACATCAAATCTATACTGAGCATCTGCTGTATGCAAGATGCTATCCTCTGAATTGAGTGTTCAGACAGTTATGAGAAGCAAATCAATAGGCAGATATCTACATTGAAATGTGGAAAGAGTGATGGCAGATGCAAGCAGGAATGCCAGGGGAATGTGGAGGAAGAAAATCTGGGCAGCGACATCTAGCTGTCTATCCCATCTATCCCATTTTCCTCTTCCTTCTCGCTAACTGGGCCTTGAACCGTCAACTCCAAGCTCTTTAAGAGGAAGAAATTAAAATTATCTCATTTAAGCCATTAATTGGGTTGTTTGTTACATATAGCTGAATTCAATCCTAATAAATCACCTGATACACTCTTGGAAATCCCAGGGACAATTCTTTGCAGATTACGAAGGATAAGTAAGAAAGAATTGGGTAGAAGGGTAGGACGGGGCTCCAGAGTATAAATTTTAGTTTAAGAGTGGCAGGTGCAACTGAACAAATTTGAGGAGAGTCTCAGTATTGAATTTTAGTTTGGGGAAGGAATTCAGTTTTAGATAGCTACACTTTAAGGAGGCGAAAGAATTAAGTCAGGAAAATTAGTAAGAGAGTCGATGTGAGAATCTCTGCAAGGAATAGTAGCATCCTGAAATAAGGCTGCACATCAGCACTCAAAAAAGCAAATGGCTCTCCTGTCAGCAAGACTTGGGGTCCCCTCTGGGCTTTGCTACTTATTGGCTGTATGACCCTGAGCAAATGACTTCTCAATGCCTCGGTCCTCTCCTATTTCTATGAGATTGTTCAGATAATTCAATGAGGACATGCAAGCACAGTGCTTAGAGCATTACCTGGCACCAGTAAATTGTTGCTGAGTCCATGGAAGTGAAAGATGGATTCTAGGCAATAATATAGAATAAGATGTACTCAACCTAATGCTGAGACCAGTTGGATGGTAGGAGAGGTGAGTAAGAGAAAGGAATTTAAAATGTCTCCCAGACTTCTGTGGAAGAACCAATTTGGGGAGAAAGACAGTGATTCCAGTTTCACATCTTCAGAGCTGGTGGTCTCTCTGGCCGTCCACCTGGAGATGACCTGCGTTCCCCAAAGGGGCAGTTATATAGCCAGGCAAGGATCTGAGCTGGAGGCAGACTGGTGCAGATGGAGAAGGGGTAGAGATGGACGAGACCACAGCCTACAGGTGGGTGGGCAGAATGGAAAGAGGAGAAGGTCAAGAGGGAGCCCTGTGGCTAGCGCTGGTGGACAAAGAAGTCATCAAGGAAACTGAAGTGGACCGGGTTTAAGGTCATAGGGAAAGCAGAGGGAGCGCCCCAGAAGATTGAAGGGAGAGAACATTTGCAGAAAGAAGTGTCGATAGGCTTAAATGCAGCTGCATGTGCTAAGTTGCTTCAGTCATATCCGACTCTGTGCAACCCTATGGACTAGAGTCTGCCAGGCTCCTCAGTCCATGGAATTCTCCAGGCTAGAATACTGGACGGGGTTGCCAATTCCTTCTCCGGGGAATCTTCCCAACCCAGGGATCGATCCCGTGTCTCTTACATCTCCTGCATTGGCAGGCGGGTTCTTCACCACTAGTGCCACCTGAGATGGGCAGCAGAGCCATCAAATAAAATCTGAGAAGTGGGCTGGGGCTGAGCAGCAAAGAGGGCACCGGGGCCCCAGGGTGGACTGAGGGCCATCAGGGAGTCAGAACTCAGGGTTCTGATTGGCCTGGCAGGCAGAATGTGGACAGTGGATCGGTAAACAAGAATTAAGGATCAGGAGACCGTTTGTGTGAAGACGACAGAGTTATGTGGTCAGTAGTGGCAACTAATACAGAGAAGATGTACGGAAAGTAAGGTGCTAGAAGGAGCCTTAGGAAGATGAGACGTGCGGGCTCGATGTCACTGAGAGGATCCAAGGCTGGGCCAGGGTCTTTGCCTTACCCCCCCGCCCCCGCCCCGGAGCGCCCGGCAGGGCTGGGCTGGGAGATGGCGCAGAGAATCTCCAGTCTGAGCAGCGGCAAGAGGAGGGCAGAGAACGGGGAGGGGACGGAGGAGAAGGCCGACACTAGTGACCCGAACTCCCCCTGGGAGGACCGGAGCCGCCGGCGCTTTGACAAGCATCTTCAGGGAGCACGAGAGACTCAGCAACCAGCCGGGCCTGGTACTCCCTGCTGAGCCCGCGGCGGCACCCTCATCACCAAGCTCCACCGTGTGAGGGTCAAGACACTGGAGCCGCCAGGGCAGACGCGGGGATGTGGCCCGAGACGGAGGACGGACTGTAAGATTTTGAAGGCAGATGCGTTAGAGGCGCGGAGCGCGAGCAGCGGAGTTGAACACCCGGGAGGAAGCGGCCCGCGGTCCCCGCTCCATCCCTCCCGGATCCCCCGGCCCCAGGCTCCCGGCGAGGAAGCAGCTCCAGGACGCCCAGGGCCTGCAAGCGAGCCGGGAGGGGGCAGCAGCGCCCCGCGAAAGCCGCTCTCCGGAGCCTGCGGGCGCGGGAGGAGAGCGGCTGCTCCCCACAGGTGGGTGGGGGCTCCACGGACCAGGGCGCCCCCCGCCTCAGCCGGCCTGCTGCGACTGCTGCGCCCCTCAACCCCGACCACGGGCCCGGGCATTCCCTTCTGGGCCTCTGCCCTCTGAGGGCAACCTCCAGAAGCTGTCCTCCGGAATCTGCACGGAGCGCTCAGTAGTTAGGGTCACTAGTGTACACCTTCTCCTCCGTCTCCCTCCCAGCCCTTCTCTGCCCAGAAGACTGGGGAGCCTCCACACCATCTCCTAACCTCCCCGCCACCCGGTGGAGGCTTGTGCAAAGACCATAGCCCAGCCTTGGGTCCTCTCACCGTTGTTAGATGAGATGGTTAGATGGCATCACTGACTCAGTGGACCTGAGTTTGAGCAAGCTCCGGGAGACGGAGAAGGACTGGGAAGCCTGGCATGCTGCAGTCCATGGGGTGGCAAAGAGTCAGACACAACCGAGGGACTGAACAACCACCGTTATCAAGCCAGCATTTCGCATCTTTCTAAGGCTCTTTCCTGCATCTTACTTTCTTTCTGTTTTCTTCTCCTTATTCACTCCCACTAGTGCATAACTCCATCCTCCCCTCACCTCAGACCAGCCCTACTCCTGATTCTCACCTTAGGGAGCAGAGACCCCACTTCTTGCTTGGGCCCCTCTCCAGAAGGCAACTCCCTCCCCCCATTATGTGTGAGGAGCCCTGGGTGGCCTGCAGCCCTGCTAGGAAGGCCCCAGTGGAGGCCAGCATGTAAGAGCAGCCTGGGGGCAGCCTTGCAGGCTGTCTGCTCCCCAGGCCTGGGAGCCCAGCCTAGCCCTGATGTCCTGAGACTCAAGAGTAGCCAGTTGCACAAATATAACTCACACCACATATCCACTGTGAAGGGAAAACAGAGTAGCATTACTTTGCTTAGAACTAATCTGGTCTTTTTCCTCTCAGCCACACCCACTAGTTAGTGGGCTGGGGAGGATAAACTAAATGTCAACCCAGTTAGACTTTGAACTGACACTTCAAACCCTGTGGATAATGTTTGGTCTTGAAAAACACTCCAAGTCTCCAGGAGCCCCTGCTCCTCCTGTCTGCCCACAACTAGAGGCCCAGCCATATGGAGCAAGGGGCTTTCTACCCTTTCCATGGCACCAGGGGCAGTGAGTTCTTGGGCCTCATAAGGGCCATGGATGTGTGCCGTCCATTGGTCTTTGGGGAGACATTCTTTTTTTCCTTACTGGGTCATATTCGACCTCCAGGCCCCCAATACTCAAAATATGACCCATTCTTCCAGCTGAGGAAATGATCCCGGTGAAGATTTCGTGTCTTGGTCTCAGTTGAACTGCTTGCCACTCTGTGGCAAAGGGAGGTCCCTTTGTCTCCAAACTGCAGACCCCCTCAGTGGGCTCACTGGCTTCGAACTCAGCATCTGACCCCTATGAGCCTGAGGGTAGCCCAGGGAAGCTGAATATCAGGCCTTGCCCAGGCTTTCCAACCAGAGTTCCTTTTCTGTGACTGTGCCCTACATTCTAAAGGGGCAGCACAGGCAGTGACTTCCTCCCAGAGTCCCCAGGGTGACCCTCACTTCTCCAACACCCTCCTTCTGCAGACCCAGAGGTGGGGATGGGCAGGGCAGTTCTGCAGATGGCCTGGCTATTCTTGGTCTGTTTACTTCCTCCTCTTTTTTTAAGATACTCAGGTAGAGAAAAAGGGTGGGCTTTTCCAATACTTGTTTCCTCCTTCCTGATTCCCATGAGGCCTAAATGACTGGTGTTGGCATCTTACTATGTATATAAGAGAACTCCAAGCTTCAGGCTTCCTCTCTCTTTTTTTCCAATTATGCATATATTCATTCTTTTTCAGATTATTTTCCCATATAAGTTATCACAGAATATTGGGTAGAGTTCCCTGCGCTATACAGTAGGTCCTTGTTGGTTATCTATTTTACATATAGTAGACCTTCTCTTGATGTACTAAGATAGGTTGAAAAAGAATCTGGAAAATCCCTTCTTGAAATAAAGGTCTGGCTCCTAAGACTGGAATTTCTGCATAATCCTATCTTGAATGACCAAAGCTGAACAGTACCTGGGTCTCTCTCTGGAATTCCTTCTGTAATCAGTAAGAATCTGCAAGCAGACTTTCCTCCCCACGCCTGCCTCCTCCGCCCCTCTTCCTGCTCCTCCCCCTCCCCACACAGTCATCCCTTCTCCTGCAGGCAGATGGATATCTAGGGTGAATCTGGGAGAGTGGGAAACAGAAAAGCCTATTTCTGCCTTAAAGTGATACCCCTCTTCCCCTCTCTTGTAGCCTAAAGAACTCTGTTTTCACTGGGTCCCAATCACTTAGCTTTCCTTTTGCTCCTCAGTTCAGTAGCTCAGTTGTGTCCAACTTTTTGTGACCCCCTGGACTGTAGTACACCAGGCTTCCCTGTCCATCACCAGCTCCTGGAGCTTGCTCAAACCCATGTCCATCGAGTCCGTGATGCCATCCAACCATCTCACCCTCTGTTGTTCCCTTCTTCTCCTGCCTTCAATCCCTCCCAGCATCAGGGTCTTTTGCTCTTGCTGTCCTGTTAAACCCCTAGGTCCCTGTCCTTTCTGCTCACTTCCCCAAAAGGGGCTGTCCACAGCAGCTCTCCTCCGGGACACCAGGTGGCGACGCTTTAATTTCCTATCTGTTCTCATCACCGGAAGCATGCCCCAGTCTACCCCTGCCCTTCCTGTCCCCCCACCCCACAACCTCACCTACCATCCTATAGCTGTATGTAAAGCCCAGAGCTTGGGCAGATTTACCATTTACACGTTACCATTCGTGTAACGTGGGAGAGGAAGCAGCAACCCACTCCGTTATTCTTGTTTGGAAAATCCCATGGACAGAGGAGCCTGGTGGGCTACGGCCCATGGGGGTTGCAGAGTTGGACATGGCTTAGCGACTGAGCACGTGTTCCGCTCTACACAGGATGCGCTTTCCCCCCTCTGTGCCATTGCGCATGCTGGGCCCCTGCCCTAGCTGTCTTTCATCTAGCCCTTTTCCAGGGTCCAACTCAATATCATTTCCTGTATGAAGCCTCTCCTGACTCTACCAAGCCAATGCGAGTTCTCCCAACTTGAGGGCCTGAACCACTTCGAACCTGTCATGTCCTGCCCTGTATCCATAACTATGTTTGTATTTCCCTCCCAACCACACTGAAATCTCTCTGAAGGCAGGAACTGTTGATCACTCAGTCATGTATCTTCCTTGGAGCTCTGGATGAAATTAAATGGAATATGATTATTGACTAGGAATAGCTTTAGACCAAATTTTAAAGTAGGTCAGTTCAGTTCAGTTCAGTCACTCAGTCGTGTCCAACTCTTTGCGACCTCATGGACTGCAGCACGCCAGGCCTCCCTATCCATCACCAACTCCCGGAGTTTACTCAAACTCATGTCCATTGAGTCGTTGATGCCATCCAACCATCTCCTCCTCTGTCATCCCCTTCTCCTCCCACCTTCAATCTTTCCCAGCATCAGGGTCTTTTCCAACGAGTCAGTTGTTCGCATCAGGTGGCCAAAATATTGGAGTTTCAGCTTCAGCATCAGTCCTTCCAATGAATATTCAGGACTGATTTCCTTTAGGATTGACAGGTTGAATCTCCTTGCAGTCCAACGGACTCTCAAGAATCTTCTCCAACACCACAGGTCAAAAGCATCAATTCTTCAGTGCTCAGCTTTCCTTATAGTCCAACTCTCAAATCCGTATATGACTACAGGAAAAACGATAGCTTTGACTAGATGGACCTTTGTTGGCAAAGTAATGTCTCTGCTTTTTAATATGCTGTCTAGCTTGGTCATTTTTTTCTTTCAAGGAGCAAGTGTCTTTTAATTTCATTTTTAATTTGACCTAGAGTAGGTCAAAGCATATCAACTCACACAAATAATTTGATTTCTTTAGTTCAGTTTCCTCAGTTGTTAAATAATTGAGTTGGTGTCCATGATGTCTTAAATCAGCTTCATCTCTTAAGTCTGCCCATGCTCTCCTGTGACCTCTGTGTGTCTGTGTATGTATGTGTATGTGGGTGTGATGGGCAGGGATCACTAACTGGGGAGGCCAGGTGCAGTATTGGCATATCACAGACTTAGATTAAGTCAAATCAGGGTCCACATCCAGACTCAGGCACCCAGCCACTAGGTGACCTTGGGCATGCCGCCTTCTCCATGTTCAATGGGAAATGAGAAGGATCACTTATCCACTCAGTACTGTGTGCCTACTAAGTGCACATGTTGGGTTGGCAGCCAGGGATATGGAGTAAATACAACACATCCCCTCTCTGCAGGAGGCCTGAGTCCATTAGAAGGAGTGAACCCTGCAAACAAGTAAACATAATCAAGTGGATAGAAGTTCTTTATGGGGAAGTTCCAGGACAAAGTAGGGGCATGAAGGAGGGAGAGATAGATAAGCAAGTTCCAGGAATGATCTTGGTGGGAGGGAGGAAGGCTTCCCTGAGGATGTGAAACAGAAGACAGTGCTCCTAGAAATTTGGGTGGAGAGAGGGAAAAGCAAGGAGTGCCAGGTCCGTTACTGTCATTGTGAGCCTTGTCTGACCCAGATTAGTGAGGCCTAGGAACATTGGATCCCATGTGCATTTCCCGAGAGGTGGTCACAGCTGACATTTAGACCACTAGGCTGGGCCCCATCCTGTTGGTCTCACTTCAAGCCCCAGTCCCTTTCTCTGTGGTCTGTGAGTCATCCGCAGTACCTGAGGTGGCCTCTGAGCCACTGCTTCTCCCAGTGACCTTTGCCCAGCTAATCTCTTTCAGGGAAGAGCAGGGCTTTAGAAAAGGCAACTATTTTCATAAGACGTGACCCCCTCCTTAAACTGCCGCCTTTACTGGGTTCAGGGGAGACACTTTCTGCACAGTGTTCACAGGAGTTTCCACCAAGGGACAGTCTGATAAGCAGCACTAGCCGGAGAAAGCTGTTCAAACGCCATCCATTTTGACACTTGGCAGGATTAGCAAAGCACCTCTTCCCTTGGAGATGGGAAAGTTTCCAGAAGTACTCTGCCTCAGAAAGGGAGGTTGAGCAAACAGGCATATTGTTTTCTCATAACTGTCTCTCTTGTTAATGTTTGGTCGGCCAGCCATGCATTTTTGGAGTGTTACATAGGCTTACGTTCACCCTTCATCAGAGAACAATTAGGACGAGTGTGGGGAGAAGCCAAAGGGTCAGGGACAACAGATGGGCCTCCACTTAAGCAGGTTAGAAGTTCAGTTGCCCCTGAGGAAGAAGAGCCCTCTTTAGGTGGAGGAGTGAGTACTTGGATAGAAAGAAGCAGAAATGGAAAGAAAACAGAGGGCCTCTCCTTTCTGAAATATCCCTTTGGGACAAGTCTCTGTATCTTAGGCCGTTGATTTAGTTTTCCATCAAGAAGCATCGGCAGCCCTGGCAGAATCAAGAAGCCAGAGGCCTGATGCCATACTAAAATAGCAGCGTTGCTGCGTTTTCCAGCTGAGGGATTACTTCTTGGTGAGCCAGAGACATTTGGAACATCATTTGGAAGCAAAACCACATTTTTTTCCAAAAAAAAAAAAAAAAAAAGGAAACTTTGCATGCAATGAAGTCAGGGCTTAACTCTTCAGGGGAAGCTGTACAGGGACAGCCATTGGATCTTTGTTGATGGAACCCATGCTTCTGGGCACAGCACAAATTTCCCCTTGGTGAGGAAACAGCTGAGGTGCCTGTGAGGGGCAGAGGTCAGTGTCCTGCGGAAGGAGGAGTGGTTAACGGGGCGAATGCGATAGCAGGCTGGTAAAAGACGTGAAAGTGTTAGTTGCTCGATTGCGTCCAGCTCTGAGAGACTGTGGACTGTAGCCTCTGTTCATGGAATTCTCCAGGCAAGTGGGTTGCCATGCCCTCCTCCAGGGGGTCTTCCAGACCCAGGGATTGAACCCAGGTCTCCCACACTGCAGGCAGATTCTTTACCATCTGAGCCACCTGGTAGAAAAGGACAAAAGGTAGAGAGAAAACTGTATATGTTAGCCTCTGCTGCATAGCATTCCACCCCAAAAACAGTGGCTGAAAACAAACACCATTTTATGCACTCACGGTTCAGGGTTGGGGGCGGGGGTGGCGGTCAGCAGTTTGGTTGGGCTCATCGGAGTGGTTCTTCTGTTCACTTCACCTAGGGTTATCTGACTGCAGTTGTTTGGCAGCTCAAAATGGGGTTGGGTGGCCTTACCCACTTTTCTAGGCAAGGAGGCTAGTTGTTGGCTGGACTGTGTGTCTCCAGAAACCAGCCTCTGCTCCTTTACATGGTTCCAAAAGCCGTCAGAGAGAGGGAAAGACTAACTCACAACCATTTTCCAGTCTCTGTTTGTGTTACATTTGTTGTCCCATTAGCAAAGGCAAGTCGCGTGGCCAAGCTCTGAGTCCATGTGGGAGGGGACGACACCAGGGTGTGGATAGAGGGAGGGAGGCCTGGCTCTGTTGGGAGCCATTACTGTAACTGTCTACCCACAAGAAGGAAGTGAATCTGAAATGGAATTGAATGCCCTAACCTCAGTGGGATGCAAACCATGCGAGTCAGAGTCCAGATGAGCTCAAGCTGAGGAAGGAAAGATCACAGAAGGACCTTTCTGGGTTTTTGGAACAAGCATGCCATTTCCTGGGGATGTTGGTGTAGGGAGATGCTTGGATTGTTAGTAAGAATCAAATAACTCAAGTGAGGGTCATTTTTAGCATCTCATGAAATTTTCTTACACCCCCTTCCTCTATATTTACATATATATATTCAAATACATACAACCTGAGATTCCTTAGGCTATCCCAGTCTGTGGCAAAGATGGCAGTGTAACTATAGAATCTAAGCAGGAAAACAGGCACACCACCTTTAGTTTCCACGACAAGTGGAATTGGTTATACCCATGATGGAGTAAGAGAGAGCCAAATAGGTGTCGATGATAAACCCTGGGGGTGAGCAACACCAGGGGGGCCTTAGAATCTCATAAAAGTAACTCAACCATCATCTTCCTGCAGCCTTTCCTCAAACTCACATATCTGGGACCAGGTCAGGCAACACTGGGCAAGGCTGACTCCCCCTGGCCCCACCTAGGAACATCTGACCAAACTGTCCCCATATTCTCTCTCTACCCAAATATCCTTTCACAGATCTGCTCCTGGAAGTTCACCCAGGCCTTTACCAGACACAGCCAGTCATACATGGATGAATCTGAAGAGGTTTGAGCTGGGACCACATGTGCACACACACATGCACACACATACACAAATGTGCTCACTTTGTATGACCCCAGCTTCTACAAGAGTGCTCAAGGAATAGTAAAATTTTTCTTTATTAAGCACCACTAATGTGTCACATACTCTGTACTTAATTACGTCTCTCCTGCGGCAACCCTGCAAGTAGATCCTAATTTCGTCTCCAAGTGAGAAAATTGAGGTGCATGGAGCTTTTGTCTTTGGCCCCAGCTTGCACAGAAAATAAGCAGTAAGGTCAGGATGGTAAGTCATGTTTATCTGACACCAAATCCCATACCCTTCTCTTACCATGTTGCCTCTCTATATATATAAATGACCCTTTATTTCTTGTCTTGGCACCATTTTTAATTTTCCCTAAGAGATTTGAACAAGTGGTTATTTATTTCCAAGTTTTCTAGTATGCCTTTGAGGACCAAAGAGTGCCATCTCATGCTGAGTGGCCCCAGACTGAGTTTATGGAGTATCTGAAAATCACGATGCCCTCACTGTGCTAGTTCATGCTCCTCTCTTGTTTTCCCGGGACTGCTATTGTTGCAAGATGGCTGTACTGGAAGGTTAACCTTGGAGGTGATAGAGACCAGGGATCTGGAGGTCATTTAACATTGTGGTTGAGAACACAAACTTTGGCACTGGGCATCGCCTTGGGAAAGGAATTTTCCGAGTGCACACAAAGATGCATTTTAGCTGAGAGTTTGGGTGATGCCAACCTCACTGCCCCAGCAGGACAACCCTGTAGAATCTTGGCATTAATATGGATCTGAGTAGCTCGGTGGCAGGGGCAGGAGAGGGGAGGATGCAGGGGTGGACACAAATATTCAGACAATAGCGTATACCATCACACATAGATTAAAAACTGAAGTGTTCCCCGTAACCTGCCAAGTTCTGCACATCTGGCCTCACAGCTGGACCTTGCCTCCTGCTTTCCTCTCAGCTTGCTCTACACTTAACCTGGCCCTACTGTCCATGATCCCTCAAATGCTACGCTTCTACCCCAGGATCTTTGAGGTTGCTAATTTCTCTGCTTGTCATGTTCCTTCCAGAGATAACTGACCTTTCAGCTCTTTCTGGTGTTTGTTCAAACATGAGGCCTTCCCTGACTACCCCGTGAAAGTGCACCCCTGTTCCCTGTTTCTCTTGCTTGCCTTATATTTCTCTATATGACCTACTGTATAATTTACCTAATTGTTTTTGTATTGTGGGCCTCACCCCACAAGACCCCCAAGAACAGAGGTGTTATTTTTATCCTTTTTCAGTCCATTGCTATCTACCCAGTTAAAGAACAGTGTCCCACATATACTAGGTGTTGAATGAATTCATCTGGATCTAGCATCTGAGAACTAAAAGTCTCGCCCATGTGGCATGACAAAGCAAGCGTGATGGTGGCTGCCTCCATGCCGCTATTGTTTCCTCATCATACAGAGACCCAGCTGTCCCAGCCGTCTCCATCTGTCGCAGGACACAATGGTGAGCTACTGGAGGGTAAAGACTGTGTTTTATCATTCCAGCACTTGGTTTCTTCCAGCATCACCAAGGTATGATTGACAAATAAAATTGTAAGGATGGCTTTAAACATACACACTTCTGTCTTCCTTCCCCACAGCACAGGGCCTGGAGCCTAGGAGATGCTCAATCAATATCTGTTGAACTTATTAAAAAGCAAGAAAAGAGTTGAACATAGAATTTGGAAGCACCCATGACCAGCTTTATCTGTTTCCCAGTTTCGCCTTGGGCCAGATGTTTACTAAATGTATTCACTTATTTACTTACTCAATCAACAAATGCAGCTTTGCCCAATCCTGTGATGGATATTATTATAAACAGCATTCTCTAGAAGGAAATGGAAAGGCCAAATCCATGCCTGCTTTCCCTAGAAGTGTTTTTCTTCCAAACAGAAACCTCTGTGCCCCTATCCAATCAGCACAGACCCCCTTGGCACTGTGTCTGGCCAAGCCCAGGGCATTTTGCACTCCCCAGTCCCCCCTCCAAGATTTTGGAGAACATTTCCCCGTCGAAACCCCTCCCCTACTCCTTAAGTGCATTGACAGCCGCTCACCACCACAGATGTGTGGTCACACGCAATTAAGTGGGTGCAGGCCATTAGCGGACAGGCAGCATGAAGTATGCAAGAGCCGGCCAACAAGCAAACAGTGCAAGCCAGTGTGGTGAGAGGTCCGTGCAGCCCAGCAGCTCGCAGAAGAGGGAACTTGCCGGCTTTCTTCACCTCCCAGCACTTCCTCGTTGCAGTGCTAACCGTCCTCAGTTCAGCTCAGTTCAGTCGCTCAGTCGTGTCCGACTCTTTGCGACCCCATGAATCGCAGCACGCCAGGCCTCCCTGTCCATCACCAACTCCTGGAGTTCACTCAGACTCACGTCCATCGAGTCAGTGATGCCATCCAGCCATCTCATCCTCGGTCATCCCCTTCTCCTCCTGCCCACAATCCCTCCCAGCATCAGAGTCTTTTCCAATGAGTCAGCTCTTCGCATGAGGTGGCCAAAGTACTGGAGTTTCAGCTTTAGCATCATTCCTTCCAAAGAAATCCCAGGGCTGATCTCCTTTAGAATGGACTGGTTGGATCTCCTTGTAGTCCAAGGGACTCTCAAGAGTCTTCTCCAACACCACAGTTCAAAAGCATCAATTCTTTGGTGCTCAGCCTTCTTCACAGTCCAACCCTCACATCCATACATGACCACAGGAAAAACCATAGCCTTGACTAGACGGACCTTAGTCGGCAAAGTAATGTCTCTGCTTTTGAATATGCTATCTAGGTTGCTCATAACTTTTCTTCCAAGGAGTAAGCGTCTTTTAATTTCATGGCTGCAGTCACCATCTGCAGTGATTTGGGAGCCCCAAAAAATAAAGTCTGACACTGTTTCCACTGTTTCCCCATCTATTTCCCATGAAGTGATGGGACTGGATGCCATAATCTTCGTTTTCTGAATGTTGAGCTTTAAGCCAACTTTTTCACTCTCCTCTTTCACTTTCATCAAGAGGCTTTTTAGTTCCTCTTCACTTTCTGCCATAAAGGTGGTGTCATCTGCATATCTGAGGTTATTGATATTTCTCCTGGCAGTCTTGATTCCAGCTTGTGTTTCTTCTAGTCCAGCATTTCTCATGATGTACTCTGCATAGAAGTTAAATAAGCAGGGTGACAATATACAGCCTTGACGTACTCCTTTTCCTATTTGGAACCAGTCTGTTGTTCCATGTCCAGTTCTAACCGTTGCTTCCTGACATGCATATAGGTTTCTCAAGAGGCAGGTCAGGTGGTCTGGTATTCCCACCTCTCTCAGAATTTTCCACAGTTTATTGTGATCCACACAGTCAAAGGCTTTGGCATAGTCAATAAAGCAGAAATAGATGTTTTTCTGGAACTCTCTTGCCTTTTCCATGATCCAGTGGATGTTGGCAATTTGATCTCTGGTTCTTCTGCCTTTTCTAAAACGAGCTTGAACATCAGGAAGTTCACATATTGTTGAAGCCTGGCTTGGAGAATTCCGAGCATTACTTTACTAGCATGTGAGATGAGTGCAATTGTTCGGTAGTTTGAGTATTCTTTGGCATTGCCTTTCTTTGGGATTGGAATGAAAACTGACCTTTTCCAGTCCTGTGGCCACTGCTGAGTTTTTCAAATTTGCTGGCATATTGAGTGCAGCACCTTCACAGCATCATCTTTCAGGATTTGAAACAGCTCAACTGGAGTTCCATCACCTCCACTAGCTTTGTTCGTAGTGATGCTTTCTAAGGCCCACTTGACTTCACATTCCAGGATGTCTGGCTCTAGGTGAGTGATCACACCATCATGATTATCCAGGTCGTGAAGATCTTTTTTGTACAGTTCTTCTGTGTATTCTTGCCACCTCTTCTTAATATCTTCTGCTTCTGCTAACTGTCCTACTGGTGCCATAATCCTTGTTTGACATGTGAGACACCTAGAGATGGATAGATTCGCTCACCTTGCCTGTGGGTGAGGGCAGCACCCTTCACAGTCACTTGTCGTGCCCTCTTTCCTGTTGTTGATTCCTGACTGTGGCTAAGTCCTGGGAAGTTCAGTAGCAGTGGATATTTTGGCCAACACCTCCTCATTAGGATTGAGACCAGTTGACTACCACAGTTCAAGTGTTTGTTTAGAGGAAGAAATGCTTTCAGAAGAAAATGGAACTTCTGTCTCCATACAGTCTCATTCCTCTTCTCAGAGAGGCCACTTCCAACCATAGTTAGGGTCTGTGTCTATTCATTCTTTTGAGTTGCTTCTGTATGGTCCTATTTTGCACAGACAGTAAGTGGTAGTATCAATAGTTACGATTCTTTAAGTAAAAGGGCTTCCCAGGCGGCTCAGCGGTAGAGAATCCACCTGCCAATGCAAGAGCCGCAGGAGACAGGAGTTCAATCCCTGGGTCGAAAAGATCCCCTGGATGAGTAAATGGCAACCCACCTCAGTATTCCTGCCTGGGAAATCCCATGGACAGAGAAGCCTGTTGGGCTATAGTAAACCTTATGTGCAACAACACACGTGATCTAAATGCATTATTCTAGATCAGTGGTTCTCAACCAGGGATGATTTTGACCTCCCCCCACCCCCAACCAGGGGACATCTGGCAATATCTGAAGATATTTTTGATATGACAGTTGGCGGGGGTGGGGGGGGGCATGGTGCTGTTGGCATCTTATGGGTGGAGGCCAGGAATGCTGCTAAACACCATACTTTGTACAGGACAGCCCACAACAAAGAGTGATGGGGCCCCAGTGTCATCAGTGATGAGGTGAAGAAGGTCTGACCAAGTGGAAGAAGCAGACTCCAAAGGCTCCATGCTGTATAATTCCATCATACAGCATTCTGGAAAGGGCAACGCTAATAGAGGAAAGAGATACATCAGTGGCTGCCAGGAGCTGAGGCTGAGGAAAGGTGAGTGGCTTCTAAGCAGCACAAGGAATTTGAAGGAGGGTGGAAATGCTTTCTGTCTTTATTGTGGTGGTGGTTACATGCATCTATGTGTTTGTCAACACACACAAGACTGCACACTAAAGAGGGTAAACTTGATGTCTGTAAATTACACCTGAAGCAAACAAACAAAACCCAGCTCTGTTTGAACCAAAGCCACTCTGGAGAAGGTAGCAGGGAGAATGTAGCCACCAAAAAATGAAAAACCCAGGTCTAAGGGTAAGGAAAAAAACAAAGGGAAACCCAGAGAAACATATTTGTGTTTGTAACTAAATTATTGACTTCTTCTCAGCAAGTGACACCTATCAAAAGCTACTTTGTGGTTATTGACCAAAAACTCTATAAAACATCTTTATTGTGGTATAACTGTCATGCAGTAAGCTTTCCAAGTTTATAGTGTTTAGTTTGGTAAGTTTTAAGTCGTATATATGTATACACCAGTTAAACAGTTATTACAATCACAATGGAAATATCCATCATCCCCCACATCTCCAGCTGCCCCTTCATAATCTTCTCCTCCCTGAAAAGTCATACCAGTACGCGTCTCGTAGGGTTATTGGGAGAATTTAAATGAGATCTGGGCATAGAGAAAGCCTGTTGTCCCTCTTGCTTGCCTTCTGCAGGTAGAGAAAGCTATTATACAGTGGGGAACAAAACCTAATAGCAGAATTCCATGTAAGAATTCCACATCCAGGTTTGCTGCTTATTTTTGATACTGGAGTGGGATAGAGGTGAAGATTGAATGAGTGAGTAATCAATGCAAATGTACTCAATAAATGCTTCTTGAGTGAATGAATGAATGAGTGAATGAATGAATGCAGCAGATCTGCGTGCTTAAAAACCCAGCGTTGCGGCTTCCCTGCTGGCTCAGTGTAAAGAATCCACCTGCCAGCGCAGGAGACACCAGTTTGATCCCTGGTCTGGGAAAGTCCCACATGCCGAGGAACAAGTAAGCCTGAGCACCACGACCATTTAGCCTGTGCTCTAGAGCCTGGAACTGCAGCTACTGAAGCCCGAGTGCTTGAGGTCCTGCGCTCTGCGACAAGAGAAGCCACGACAATGCGAAGCCCAGGCACCGCGGCTGGAGAGCGGCCCCTGCTTACCACAATTGGAAAAGGAAAACCAGAGCAACAGTGGAGACCCAGCAGAACAAAAAATAAATAAATAGTGTTTTGAAAAAATCTAGCTTTAGAGACTTTCTCTACGCCCAGATCTCTCAAGAACAACACCGTGAACGACATAACGTAATCACGTGGCACTAAATACAAGTGCATTTTAAACTTAGGCAGGTCTCAAATGTGTATTCTTCCACAGAAAGCACATTTTTCTTCCTGAAATCCTTACGCTCGTGGCTGTTCACACTGTCTACTCAGTAACCCAAACCAGAAGCCTCAGATGTGTCCTCAGATTCCCCAAATCCCCAACTTCACACTTAATTCTATGGACATATGTTTCTGTCAATTCAAAGTCATCTCTTGATGCTCCCACCTCCTCTTCATCTCCATGGCAAGTTCCAGCTCTCGTCGAATCTTATAAAAAGGCTACTGCAGGAGCCTCTTCCTTAACCTTTCACCTCTTCAGAACCTTTTCAGCTTCCGGAAGTTAAAACTGTCCTGTGACACCTTGGTTCTTGCCTGCTTAAACCTCTGTTAACTTTCCATTATGCCTGATGTAAAGTCCCACCTCCTTATTACAAAACTTCATTAACTGGGCTAAGTTTGGCTGCTCAGTCTCTCACCCGCACTTGACACTGCCCATACCCAGACATTCACTAGCTTGAGAAGGACTGAGAGAGGCCGTGCTCACAGGGGATAGAACAGGTTAAACGACATGACGTGGAGATGGCCAGGCTGCTGAATAGCATGGGACACTCAAGGAGATGGTCGAGATAGTTCCTTAAAAAAAAATCATCAGTATCATTTTTTTTTTAATTGTTGAGGATGTTCTAGATCTAAAGAGGCTAAAGAAATTCAACCACAACCATGCATCTGATTGGATCCTGGTTCAGGAAAACATTTTTTAAAACTCTAAAGTTAACTGGAAGAAGAGCCTTTCAAGGAGAGGAAACATTTAATGCAAAGGCCCTAGAGGGGGCCCTGTCTGGCTTATTCAAGGAACAGCAAGGAACCCAGTGTGCCTAGAGAGGGGGTGAAAAAGTTATAAGGACAGAAGAATGTATAGACTCATTGCAAAGACTTTGGGTTTGAATCTATTTTCCAGATGTTAACCTTGAAATGTCCATATGATATCCCAGTGGAGGTGTTGATTAAGGACTTGTGTACACAAGTCTGAAATTCTGGAGAGAATCTGGGAAAGGAGATAAAAAAGCAGGAGTCATCAGCATACTAGATAATTTCAAAGCCAGGAGACTGAATGAGGTCACCAAGGGAATGATCATAAAGGGAAGGTTCAAAAGCACATTGAGGTGCTCCAATATAAGAGGGCAGGGAAGAAAGAGGGACCAGCCAAGGTGGCTCTGAAGGATTGACCATGGAGGAGAAAAGCCCAGAGAAAGAGGTAGGGTCGAGCCAAGTGAGGATAGGGTCTCCAGCAGGAGGGGTGGCACCCCTGCTGCTGGTGGGTCAAAGATGAAGCCTGAGACCTGGGTTTATCCACATACGGACAGAGGGACCACTGACCTTGACCTTGGAGGGCAGTTTTGGCGGAATGACACAGGAAAACAGCAGAGCAGACGGGGCACAGGAGGGACCAAGAAGGGAGTACTTGAACAGCAAGCACACAGGCCATCGAAACAGGAGTCCTTAGATGACGTCACAGCCAAAGGGGCAGGGGGTCAAGAGATGTTTTTGGCTTCTGGGTTTTTTATTTTTGCTTTACGATTGGTGTAAAAGCCCTGTGCTGATGTGACTGAGTGAGCGAATGAGCGAGTAAGCTGGTGCAAATACAGTCAATGGGGGGTTCTTGCCGTAGGGGAGAGGTCTGAGCAGGTTTAGGAACTGAGTCCCAGGTAATAGGTGATGCCCCAGGGAGAGGCGAACGCAGAGAGGCCAGGGTGCTGTTCCCAGTGGCCTCTCTCTGCCTCCACTGGCCGTGTCCTACCTCCTGTTGACACCAGAATCTGGCTTTTCTAACAGCCACTCTGCCTGGAGCCCAATTAAGGCAAAGATACAAACTCGCCCGGCCATGGCCCCACGGAGTCTGGCCTCAGGGCTGCAACCCATTTGGAAAACGTTTTAATTTCATTTGTGTGTTTTTTCAATTTGATTATTAAGTGCTGTTTGCACATGGACAGGGGGAAGGCCTGTTTTTATTCCCCGATTCCCCTTCCTCCCTGGCCTGCGTGCCTCCCTGGTGAGTAATGGGGAGGCCGCTTTTCTGGAACACAAGGGAAAACTTCCAGCAAATTGCAAAAGCATGTTCCTTCCTTGAAAAATCCTTTCACACTTGTTTTTTACTCCGTTTGTAAAGTTCATGAAGAGCCTCCATAAATGTACTTTAAAAGGCCTTAACTTTCTTTGTTCTCTATGGAGAACTTTCTTTCTCTCTCTTAAGGGGGTATGTAATTTAAAGGGATAATAAACAAGACATAAAGCCAGAGGGGTGAGTGGTGTGATGAAGGGAATGAAACAAACGTGAGAAATGTCAGGGGTCTGTAGGGAGGGGGAAATTCCATCTGCGTTTTCAGGAGGTAACAGCCTAGCACTTCTCGGAGACTCCTCAGATTTGTTTCTAAGGTTATTAACATTTCACACAGGACTCAGGCAGCAGGGCAGACAGAAAGAGCAGTCATAAAGGCTCAGAAGGAACGACAAATCCTTTTAGGCACATTTCAGCGGTCTGAAATATAAGGGGAGCTGGAGATGGATAAAATAAAAAACGGTGTTGTCAAGAATTTGCAAGGAAGGTTCTTGCCTGGATGCTAGAGCAGCGTGTTGTCTGGACAGAGAAATGCAGATGTCCTTAAAAGGTACTGAGGCCATATAAGGAGTTCCCTCTGCAGAGAGAGACAGCATTCAGGTTTGGGTCATCGGCAGCCTAGGAAGCTCTCTAAATATGGGCAGGGGGAGGAAGGGGCAGAGAAGGGGCGGGGGGTGGTCCTAGCCTCAGCACCCACCAGGGCCACCCGTGGGACCAGCAGGAGATGGGGGAAGTGCTGTGGGTGGCTTGGCAGCCCCAGGCTCAGGGGCTGGGGCCTGTGCTCTAGCCAGTCACTGTGCAGCTCCCCATTATTGGTGGGTCCCCAGTATCCGAATCTATCCAGGGGGCCATGTCTGATGAATCTGCCGTTAGCCTCTAGGCTCCAAAGTTGGCAAAGTGATGATGGAGACCCCTGCCTGTCCATTTCTCTCTGTAGCACCTGCTTCCTTCCTGGGTGCCCTTCCTGTGAGTTCCATCTCTTACCCATCAACCAGATTCCTGAAATGACATCAAGAAGAGGCAGGAAGCCACACTGGGACAAAGGCCTGAGATAGAAAACTTCTACCTCTTGGGTGCCATGGACCCAGCCTCAGTTAGTGGTGTCTGCCTGGGATTCTGGGAGGTTCCAGTGGGGTGATGTTCATGGCCATGCAAACGACCAGCAGACAGAGCCTAAATCTCCACGAGCCTCAGGAAAACCAGCAGTGCCCCATCCTGTCCCTCAGTGGCTTGGCTGGACACACAGGCCCTGGGGCTCCCACTGCTGGGGAGGCGGTCCTGCAGACCCTCCTGCCTGCCTAGCTGCTGCCCCACCCTCCAGAGCTGGCCAGATACCTCCTCTCTGTTCCGCCTTGTCCTCGGGCCCCTCTCTCTCTCTTCCTCTTTCTGCTCTCTGAACTCTGGATTCCCCCTCTCCCTCCCACTCTCTTGGAGAAGGGCCAGGGAGCCCTGGGGGCTTGGCCTCAAGACCAGGACTGGTTTCCTGCTGAGCCATGGTTTCCCCAAAGACTGCTCACCACACTCCACAGTGGGGGCTTTTCCCCCATTTGAAATACCCTCAGGGGAAAGATGGACAATGACTATGTCTTTCTTTGTGCCTCAAGTGTTAGCCCAGCCTGAAACCCTGCTGCCTCCAACACCTGATCTTCTATCCCTATTTCTATTTTGCAAATGGAAAACCAAGGCTCAGAGAGGACTACAGAGCTTCTGAGGTCATCCTTGTACCTAAGGAAAAGCTTGCTAAATACATCTGATTCTGCTTTCTTCTTAGGACAGATCTGGTCTCTAAGGTTGCATCAGAGCTATTAACCTTCACTTCTCTGATGCGCTTGCCATCCTTGCACTGAGACACCAACTTCCTCCAGCTTCCATGTCCCTTTCTCCACCCTAGTGTAGCATAAGCTTCGTGCCTGCTGTGGCTCTTTCCACAGCCCAGCTTCCACCAGAACCCAGAACCTATTGAGAGTGAACAAGAGCATGTTGTGACACAGCGCCCAGCTCCCGTGCTTTTCACCTCAGCTACTTGGACGTGCACAAAGCGTTTGTATGTGCTAGCAACAGAATCAGTTCAGCTTGGCAAACCCAAGACCGTCAGCCCCCTTGCTTCAAATCTGCTCCCTCAATTAACTTGGGGGATGGGGAAACTAATAAAGAAGCTTTATTAAATGCAAAGAAGATCATCACTTTCAAATGTCCCCGTGGAGGAGCCTGAGCCAAATGGCTGTGATTATTCGTCTGAACTAACTGGTCCTTTATGGGGAGATGAGTGAAAGCAGAGTTTGTGCAAGGCGCCAGAAGAAGCCACCCCCGCTTGGCCCCGGGAAGGCTCTTTTTAGGGCATGCTGGTTTGTACACACACTGATAGCTGTTTCATATCTGGGCTGATGAGCTTGACCGAGCGGTTGCCACACAGCCAGCACACGCGCTCAGCCGGGCTGGGAGGGGGTGTTTATGGGGCTCGCCGCTAATGACTCCCATTTATGGAGCATGTGTGGAGCAGCTGAGCGGGCCAGCTAAGACAGGACATCAACAAGGCCTGGGGTTTGCAGGCCGGCTGCACGCACAGGCTTTCCCCAGCAGCTGTTGGGATGATTCTGTGTACAAGCTTCTGGGAGTATCAGAGCCTCCTCGGACTCAGGCCTTTCAGTGCTAACAATTGTCTGATGAGCATGGTTTTACTAAGGAAGCTGCCAGCCAAACCGATTGGACGAGACTGGGAGTAAAAATTATTGCTGTTATGAGGATAAGCCTGTGCCAGGCATTGTGGAAAGCACACGTATATTTTTTCTCTTTCATATAATCCTCAAACAAACCTATGAAGTTGGCACTACTTTTCTGTTGTTTGTTTAATGCTCGTGGTACAGAGGAAGGAACAGGCCTAGTGAGGTGAAGCTTCTTGCCCAGAGCTGCAGAGCTGCAATTTAACCCTGGTGCTTGAACTCCAGAGCCTGGCTACATCAGCACAGAGAAGTGAGTTCTAGAGGTTGAATCATCATTTTAAGTCACAGTTATGGGCAGGATGGCATAGCAAGTAAAACATGCCCTTTGGTATTAGAAAGACCTAGATATGAGTTTCAGCTTTCCCAGTTACAGGTTACATAAACTATTTAACTTACCCATTGAAAACCTTGGTTTCCTCTATAAAAGTGGGAATAGTAGTAACACCTATCAGTAGGTCTTGGAAAGCTACAGCACCCAGCACAGAGTAAGCCTCGGGTGAATATGTAACAACACATACATATATGCATGCTAAGTTGCTTCAGTTGTGTCCAACTCTTTGCAACCCTACGGACTGTAGCCCACCAAGCTCCTCTGTCCGTGGGATTCTCCAGGCAAGAATATTGGAATGGGTTGCCATGCCCTCCTCCAGGGGATCTTCCCAACCCAGGGATGGAACCAGCATCTCCTGTGGCTCCTGGATTGCAGGCGGATTCTTTACCACTGAGCCACCAGGGAAGCCCATGTGACCACACACCCATACCCATTAAGGCCAGTGGCACTGTGAATCCAGGTGTGGACCCACAGAGGCAGGAGCAGATGCTGGAGTGTGGCTTCTGTGATGTGCCAGCTGTGAGCCCTTAGGTAAATGACAGCCGCCTAAGCCTTCATTCCTGCAGTGGAAGGGGAGAGTGACCGGCCTGCTCACAACAGAACCAATATAATCGGGATGTCGGGACCACACAGAGTGGGTGTGAGGGACCCATTCTACATCTTCCGAGGCACTGGAAATGCTGCTCTGTGGCTCTGGAAACCCTAGTTGGATTTCTCCCCTTTTGAGCACAGCCGCCTGCACGTTTCACATAGTTATGAGCAGCGGAGGAAACAGAAACCCGACCTTCAAATTTCTTATGCGCTGCAGAGGGAAGATGGGACCAACGGAAATAACGCACTCATTAAAAGCAAGATGACATGTCCATATACACACATACTTGTAGATAATCACTTGCAGCCATGCGGAGACCCAGGCAGAGGCTGCGGGATTTCGCTGGAGTGCTGGGAGAGACACGTGGGAAGCTTTCTGGAAGGAGGGGCATTTGGGAAAGAGAAAGGAGGGCCGCCTAGAGCAGGGGGTCAGGTTCATTTCCTTCTCATCTTGTACTTCCGGTGCTCAGCACACAGTAGGTGTTCAACACATGCTTGCTGAATGAGAACAGGAAGTGGAGAGAGGGGGTTCCAAGCAGGGGAAGTGAACAAACAGTATGGTGGTGACTCAGAAGGAGGGCAGATGGTCCACTAACTGCTGAAGGCGTGAGTTTATTTTTCTTTGTTTTCTGCCGAGGTTTGGTCCGCAATACATCCGGAGTCAGAGAGAGAGAGGAGACGATCTTCTGCCTATGCAGTGCTGGTATGGTCCACCTCCACATGCCCACCATCACGCCTGCTTCTTATCTTTCTTCTCTCATCCCCTTTTTGCTTTGTGATGCTGGAAG
Organism: Capra hircus; assembly: GCF_001704415.2. NCBI lineage: Eukaryota > Metazoa > Chordata > Mammalia > Artiodactyla > Bovidae > Capra > Capra hircus. Next base: position 45,941,384 of record NC_030813.1, read on the forward strand.
GGTCCCTACAAACCACTTTGCACAGACTCTGGTGACAGCTGGCTCTCTGTGAAGTTCTGCCGACAGGAGGCATTAGAGGAATATTGGGAGGTGAGAGAAAAGAAGGAGAACTTCATTTCTGACTTTCAGTTCCTGTTAGTGTCTCTCCAGCAAGAGTAGACAGTGGGCTCCACTTCCCAACCCCTTTTGACACTCCCCGAGGTCCCTCACATGTCCCTGTAGGGAGTCCAGAGCCTCCCATCAGCTATGGCACCTGGGGAAGGGCTTCCTCATCCACTGGGCATCAGACAGCCCCTGGCACCTCCTTGGGGATGTGAGCACCTGTCAAATCTCTCACTCTCCTCAGTGGTCTGAGGACTTCAATATACTGTGAGCCACATAGCTGTCCCCCAGGAGCCCAGTATCAGTCTCGTGAGACCGACTTCCAAGGTCATAAGCTCTGTTAACCACCCTCTGCCTCTTTTCTGCTGACCTCAGGTCTTATTATTCTCTGGGTTACCTCAGCATCCTCTTTTTGATCTCTCATTTGTGTAACAAATTCTTTTATTAAGCCCCTGTGTTTTGAAATATCTGCTGTGGTTTCTCTTTCCCTGACTAGACCCTAGCTGATAGAGTAAATTTATCAGATCACGTAACCCCAACGTCCAGCTTGAGAACAGTCTCCAGGCACAATTTGTTCCAGAGGGTCTGAGTCTCATTAGGGCTCCTTTCTTTTTTCTAACATTTTCTCAGCACTGGCCTGTTCTGTCTGTGTATTGTCTTGAGGATGGCTACCTTCCAGGTAGCAAAGATTGGCTGTAGTACCTTTATTGCTCATAGAGATAAATCATACTGCCTGTGAGGAAAAGAGGATGTGTTTGTCTCAGATTTTTAAACTAGAGTCCTGAGCTTCGCTCTGCTCACACTGGCTTTAGCCATTTGCCTAACACTGAACCAATAACTGTGGCCAAGGACTGGGTCCATTGGTTAGCCAGATCACATGTTCTGCTTCGAAAGCTGGTGGTGTCAACTTTCACAGAGATACAGGGCTTACCAATGGGAATCAGGGTTTCTGGGAGGTGATGGCCGGATGCTGATGAGATCAACAGACACCTGTGCCCTGAAACTCATCACAGATTGTACAGGGCGGCCCCACCTATTTCTCTCATTTTGTAAATACAATGCCTTTTCAAATATAAAACAAAATGTGATGGTGTTTTAGGTATTATACCTACGGGACATACCTGAAAGAAATAATTGATAAACTGAAGTCCATTAAACTTAAAAACTGTATGAAGGACACCGAATAAGAAAACGAATCACAGGTTGGAAGATAATACTTGCAAGGGCACTTGTGAAAAATCCTGCTAAGCAAAATTTACAAAGAACTGTTAAAACTCAACAATAAGAAGATGACCAATCCAATCAAAACAAAGGATTAAAAACCTTAACAGACACTTCACCAAAATCAAATATGCAGACTACAGTCAAACACATTATCACAGAAATGCTAATTAAAACAATAGTGAATACCACTACATGCCGACAATGTTAGAATGGTTAAAATCCAGGACACTGGTGCCAAATGCTGGTGAGGACGTGGAGCAACAGGAACCCAAATTCTTTGCAGGTGGGAATGCAAAATGGTACAGCTATTTTGGAAGATGATTTGACAGTTTCTTACAAAACTAAACATACTCTTACTATTCAATCCGGCAACTGTGCTCCTTGGTATTTACCCAAAGGAGCTGAAACCTTATGTCCACACAAAAACCTGCATATGAGTGTTTATAGCAGCTTTATTCATGATTGCCCAAACTTAGAATCAACCAAGATGTCATTTAGCAAGTGAATAAATCAACTGTCATACATCCAGGCAATGGAAGATTTTTGCACTAAAGAAATAATTATCAGTGGGACTTCCCTGGTGGTCTCATGGCTAAGACTTTGTGCTGCCAATGTAGGGGAGCTGGGTTCAGTCCCTGGTCAGGGAACAAGATCGCAAATGCCACAACCAAGAATTCACATGCTGCCTGCCACGATGAAGGTCAAAGATCCCAAGTGACCACAACTAAAACAACAGCAACAACACAGGCACAGCCACATACATCATTAGAAATAAAATAAATTTTTTTTAAAAATTATCAAGCCATGAAAAGACATGGAGGAAGCTTAATGCATATTACTAAGTGAAGAGGCCAACCTGAAAAGGCTACACACTATTTGATTCCAATTTAATCACATTCTGGAAAAGACAAAACTACAGGAACAGTAAAAAGATGAGTGCCAGGGGTAGGAGAGGAGGCGGATAACTTTTAGGGGCAGTGAAAATGCCCGGTGTGATACTATCATGGTGGGTATATGTCTTAATGGGCTTCCCCGGTGGCTCAGTGGTAAAGAATCCTCCTGCCATGCAAGAGACGCAAGAGACGTGGGTTCAGTCGCTGGGCTGGGAAGATCCCTTGGAAGAAGGCACGGCAACCCACTCTAGTGTTCTTGCCTGGAGAATCCCAGGGACAGAGGAGCCTGGCAGGCAGCAGTCCATGGGGATGCAAAGAGTCGGACACATCTGCAGCAACTAAGCACAGCACGGCATAGCACATATATCTTTATACATTTGTCCAAGCCCATAGAACACACAACAGCGAGAGTTAACCCTAAGGTAAGCCATGGACTTTGGATTTTCGGTGACCGTGTGTCAATGTAGTTCATCAACTGTTACAAGTCTACCACTGTGGTGGGCCATACTGGTAACGGGGAGGCCATGCCTGTGTGGGAGCAGAGAGAATATGGAAAATCTCTGCCTCCCTCTCAAATTTAACATGATCAAAAACTGCTCTGAAAAATTAATCTTTAAAATAAACAGAATAAAGTATGTATACCCAAGTGAAACTTGATTTCTATTTCTTTTTCAAGTATCTTCACAAATGAGAAATAACCCTTCGATTAACATGTGTCCCAGTGTAGGCTTCCAAAGCAGAGTTCTAAAGGCCCATGAGGCAAACACAGATCCAGGAGTTCTGAGCCTCAGATAAGCTGTCTCCACTCCTTCGTGGTCAGAGAAGTGATAAGGAAGATGCTGAACGGCCAGTTTCCAGGAAATACTTTTCTATTTTTAACTTACATGAATCCACATTTATTGGAAACATCACCTGAAAGGGTTCATTTCTATCTCATCGACAACAAGCTCACCCCAGGTGCTCGGGAGTTTTCACGACAATATTAATAGATGAAAACCACCGTCCTCCAGGGTCAGCTGAAAACATCCCCTGACATTGTTTAGACCCTCTAGTCCTCCTTAGGGACCAAACTGTTCTGTGAAATAAGACTATATGGTATTCTTTTATTTTGTTTTTCTTCTCTCTCTTTTATTTCTGATAAAAAGAATTAAGACCCAGGGAGATCAATTGGTTTGCCCAGGGTCACACAGCAAGATCAAGACGCTGACTAAATTCATACGTGAGGGCACTGGCTCCTAATGTCCCAACACAAGGCCATCTTGTTTCCAGATGACCTTCATTCTCCCTGCAGAACCCCAGGAGCTTGGGCAGCATCCTTTCAAGGGCACCATTTAATCATCACAAAATGCTCTACCAGGAAATAACATTAATGAACCCTTGTGCAGCCCTTATTGTGTTCCAGACAGTTTTCTGAGCCTTGTACAGTTGTTACTTTATTTAATCCTCAGCCTTGTGAGGTAGATGCTATTAGCAGCAGCATCCACAGGGTACATACAGATGGGGATACTGAGGCCCCAGCAGGTTCAGTAAGTGGTCCACGATTTCTCTATCACCAAGAGTGAGCTCTGAGCTGGGAACCCCGGCAGCAAGCTCCTGGAATACTACATTACCTTTGAGACTCAAAGGGGAGAAAACCAGCCTTGTCAGAAGAAAAACAAAATAAGCTGAGGGAAGGCTGGAGGCAGGCAGTGGAGCGGGACAAAGCGGAGGTGGTGTGAGGAAAACCCTCCTCACAGAATTCTTGTGCTTACTGACCCATAAGCACATTTTCCACCTTAAAGTTGTGCTCCAGTGTTCTCATTCCCTCTTAGTCAAAGTCCTAGACTAATTCTGGCCACTCCTAGGGCAGCCAGAAAGAAGGCCCATGTCACAGGGAAGGGCCCAAATGTAGTGGCCCTATTGCTCAGGAGAAGATGACTTTGTTGGGGAATGTCAGTCACGGAACAGTCACTGGGTCCTCCAGACGCTCCCAGCCAGCTGGAGCTGCAGCACCTGTACTATAGCCAAATGAACCCTCAGGAGACACAGCCACAGTGAATCCGCTGCTGGGGCTGCTGTCCTGTCGAGATAGTAATAAGAGCCCCAGAGCCACAGCATCTTCCCGGGGGCTGCATTCACTCAGGTCACCAGCCATCCTACTCGTCTGTGATGACTGAAGAACAACCTTTCCCTTCCCCTGCTCCAATCTCACTCTCAGGGAAGATGCTGGAATGCAGAACATTTCCTTCTGCATTCTATTCGGCACGCATTGATCGAGCTCCTCCTGAGTGTCCAGCTCTCTGGTGGGACATAGACTTTCTAAAATACGTGGAACATGACCCCCAGCCTGCAGGAACCTGTGCCCTGAAGACAAACTCTCCCTCCACCTCCCTGATATAACACAAGTGATACAAGCTATGATAGGCAGTGGCTCCCATGTTGCTAGACTTTGTATCTCTATCATTTAACATTTTTCAGTACACAAGCCACCTAGGAATACCACACACCCACCCGGCCATCCCTCCTGTTCCCGGATGAACCCCTGATCTGGTCAAAGGCCCCCACCTCACCAGCTTGCATGTTCCCTAGGAGGCAGGATCTTGAACATGGCTTCCAGGGTCCTGCCACTGTCCATAGCCACCACCTCGGATACGACTCCAGGCTGCTCCAGGACAAAGCTCAGCTCAGCGTGGTGCCTGGCAGGCCAGCCCTTTGGACCCCTGGAAACCAGATGAGTGTCTCCACTTGCTGATGCTTTCTTCTCGTCTTACCATGCCTGGGAGGGAGAGTGTGGAGGCACAGACCTGATCACTCGCATACATTTATTCTACCTAGTCCAGCCAGGCCCGAGCCCCGGTGCACACCACGCACAGGCTGGTCCATGAACTGGAAATTTTCAGCCCTCCGGACACCCCTCCTCATCCTGCAGAGTCTTGGCCCCAATATTAGTCCCCTTCAAAGCTCTGATGGCAGTTGCGTTCAACAGAGCATCCTTCAAGAGATGATCAGTTTTCTTAAGAAAATAATCAGTGGGCTTCCCTGGTGGCTCAGTGGTAAAGAATCTACTTGCTGATGCAAGAGGCGTGGGATCGATCGCTAATCTGGAAATATGCCACATACCACAGGGCACTAAACCCATGCACCACAAGTGTGCTTTAGAGCCCGGGACCCACAGCTACTGAGCCCACAGGCTGCAACTACTGAGCCCACTAGTGTGCTGCAATTACTGAAACCCGTGCGCCCTAGGGTCTGTGCTCCACAAGAGAAGCCACTGTAATAAGAAGCCTACACAACAACGAAGACCCAGCACAGTCAAAAATAAATAAATATCATTTTTTGAAAAAAGAAAATAATTAACAATTTTACATGACAATTTAATTCTTGGTAAGATAAAGCCAAAATCAAAGCAGGGCATTAGTGAGAAAACCTTAATGAATATTTACAGTTATTCCAAACATGAACCTTGTTTGTTTTCAATCACAACACTTCTATTAATTTTCTAATGGAGAGCTTTAGGTATCTGTTGGCTGCACTGGGTCTTTGCTGCTTCTCTCGGGCTTTCTCTAGATGAGGCGGGTGGGGCCTACTCTCTAATTCCGCTGCACAGGCTTCTCATTGTGGCGGCTTCTCCTGTTGCAGAGCAAAGGCTCTAGATGCATGAGCTTCATTAGTTGCAGCACAGCTGCTCATTAGTTGTGGCTCATGGGCCCTAGAGCATGCAGGCTTCAGTAACTGTATTGCACAGGCTTAGCTGCTCCGCAGAATGTGGAATCTCCCCGGGCCAGGGATTGAACCTATGTCTCCTGCATCGGCAGGTAGATTCCTATCCACAGGGCTTTCCTGATAGCTCAGTTGGTAAAGAAGCCACCTGCAATGCAGGAGACCCTGGTTCAATTTGTGGATTGGGAAGATCCGCTAGAGAAGGGATAGGCTAACCACTCCAGTATCCTTGGGCTTTTTTTTAGCTCAGTTGGTAAAGAATCTGCCAGCAATGTAGGAGACCTGGGTTCGATCCATGGGTTTGGAAGATCCCCTGGAGAAGGGCATGGCAACCCACTCCAGTATTCTGGCCTGGAGAATTCCAAGGACTGTATCGTCCATGAGATCACAAAGAATCAGACACGACTGAGCAACTTTCACTTTCACTTTCCTATCCACTGTGCCCCCAGAGAAGTCCTAAATCACAACACTTTAAAAAATGTTGCTCAGAAGGCACAACTGTTTAAATGCTCATTTGTTCATTACCTGATACCAGGCTTCTCTTTGCTCTGTATCCTGGGATGCCCAGAGCACGCTATGCTTGGCTCTGGAGCTTTCTTCAGCCTGAGTGTGGAAAGAAAGTTTGCCCTCTTGGTCTCAGCCTTAGGGAGGGCTTTTATCAGCGAGTTTCTGAGGGCAGCAGAACAGAGGGGTGGAGGGAGTCAGGTCTGGGTCAAGCGCCTGCCCCTTCACTCGCGAGGGGTATGACTTTGATAGGGCTGGCCTCCCTCAGAGAATGACCTAGAGACGAAGACATGAGAGCACACAACCCATCTGCTTGGTGATCGGAGGAAACACCAGGAGGGGAGGAAAGAGGTGAGAAGGGGAAAAGAGGGAAGCCAACCCACCATGCCTTAAGGAGCAGTTACCTCAGAGACCAGCTGAGGATTAGCCCCATCGGGACTCGGGGGAGCCTGTGTAGTACTGGCCTCAGGGATGCCCCAAGGCGGGGGTGGTGGAGCCATCAGCTCCCATCAGGCTGCTCCCGGGGCTGTAACTCCTCAACACACCTGGCAAGGCTGGGCTAGTGCCTGTGGCCAGGGAGCCCTCAGGAAGGGCCTTCAACTGTTTATAATAAGAAGCCATGAGGTTGGCAGTACCCAGGGCTTAAGGGAGGGCCAGGGCCAGTGCCTTCTACAGGCCATAGAAGGAGACTTTAAGAAGAATTCTAAAAACGTGAATGCTGACTTCACCGTATGCAGGAGGACTCAGTCAGCTAAGATGTGTGAAACCACCGTGTAAATGGAAAAGCACCACGCAAGTGTTCCATTGGATGCTCTCGACGGTGATGATAATGATGAAAACAGCAATTCGGAGCTCGTTCACTTGCTCCATCTTCCTCACAGGAAACTCCAACCAGAGACGAGGTGCCTGCACAAAGTTTATACCTTTCCTCCGTAACTTTCCAAGGCATCTGCAGGAGATGACATTTCTTCAGCGTGGTGTGTGTTCTCTCGGAGTGAAAAATGAAACCCATCCTGAATCCCACAACTTTCAACAAATAAACAAGAGTGTCTTATTTTATTGTTAACATTTTAAAACTCAGTGTTTGGACAGGTTCTATACTTGCATGGGGCACAATTTTGAGATAGATCAAGAGGTGTACAGTGATACAGTCCCTGGCCCCACTCACTTCCTTTCCTGTATAACTTTAGAGTGTGGGGCTACGTGTGGTGAGTTTAAATCAGTTTACATTTATCTAAACTAAATTGTTATTTTTCCTCTTTTTTTTTTTTTTACCTAAACAGATGATATCAACACACACTGTTCTTCACCTGCTTTTTGTCATTGAACACTGCAACCCTTACCCATCCACAGAGAGTTTTCTCTCTTTTTAAACAGTTCTATAGTATTCCACACAACTTTTTGCTGCAGAAAATAGTTGTCTTCAGCAGTCAACAAGCCTGTGATGGGCCAGTGCCATGCACATAGCTTGCACCCATGATCCTATTTAACCCTATAAGCACAAAGACAGAAAGACAGACTTCCCTGGCAGCTCAGCAGTAAAGAATCTGCCTGCAATGCAGGAGACACAGGAGACTCAGGTTCAGTCCCTGGGTTGGGAAGATCCCTCCCATGCCTGGAGGAGGGCATGGCAACCCACTCCAGTATTCTTGCCTGGAGAATCCCATGGACAGAGAAGCCTGATGGGCTACAGTTCACGGGGTCCCAAAGAGTCGGACACGACTGAAGCAACTTAGCACACATGCGCAACCCTATAAGCACAAAGAGGGACTGTAGCTGTTGTGAAAGTGTTAGTCTCCCAGTCGTGCCTGACTCTTTGCAACCCCAGGGACTGTAGCCTGCCAGGCTCCTCTGTCCATGGAATTCTCAACCCACTCCACGGAATGGGTTGCCATGCCCTGCTCCAGGGGATCTGCCCAACCCAGGGATCCAACCCGGGTCTCCCACATTTGCAGGCAGATTCTTTACCGTCTGAGCCACCAGGGAAGTTACCATTTTATTGTAAGGAACTGAAGCTCATTGAGAAGTTAAGTTCCAGGCCTGAGGTTACATGGCAGCTAAGGGGGAGGCCGACCCTGGAGGTGAGCCTAGTGCGTCCCTTATCCTCTGAAACACCCTCCTCTCATGGAGAGGTGAGAGCAGCCATGCAGCCTGTGAACTGCTCAGAGGAAGGCCTCCATGCCAGCCTGGGTATTTCTTTGGCAACATGCCACAGTGCATTTTGTGCAGTTTGCTTTATTTGGATATTTGTGTTACTTCCTGCATTTTGCCCCTGAAAGGATTCCATCTGAGGCAGGAGGCTGGACTGAATGGCTGGAAGATGTTCCTTCTTTAAGGACAGGACTGAGAATGTGTGGGTGGTGCCGGCGGAGTGCAATGGAGCGGCAGTCCTAGGTGAGCCGAGCGCTAGGGAGTCCCTGAGAGGGGGCTCTGCGGGCAGGGGCTGAGCCCGGGGTAGGAGCCGTGCTACAGCCAGGGAAAGGTCCAGGACTTCGGGGCCAGGGGATGTTGTTAAGGGAGGAAGCTGGGGCTGAGGGAGCTGGAACAGTATGAGAAAGAGGTTTGTCTGGAATCATCTGGCCCATGGCCGTGTCTTTTAGGTGGAGAGTCAGACCCAGAACTAAGTGTTGGTGTTCACAAGTTCACAGGAGTTCTCCTGATCCCTGGGAGATTCGCTCATGGCTCAGCAGGTAAGGAATCCACCGGCAATGTAGGAGACACAGGAGACGTGGGCTTGATCCCTGCGTTGGGAATATCCCCTGGAGAAGGAAATGGCAATCCACTCCAGCATTCTTGCCTGAAGAAGTCCTTGGACAGAGGAGCCCGGTGGGCTACAGTCCACGGGGTCACAAAGAGTCAGATTCAGCTGAGTGACCAGACACACATGCTTCTGACCCAGTGCTCCTTCTCCTGCTCCTCTGGAGACGAAAGCAAAGACAGTGTGTGTTGGAGGAGGGGCCTGGGGAAAATACATCTGTGCCTAGAACTGCGTGTGAGCCTGCAGCACAGGCTGAGGAATGGAGAGTAAGAGGAACTCAGGGCAAGGAAGAGAGAGGACATAAAACTCAGAAATTCTTCCAATAATGCATACAAGTCCCAGGGATTTCCAATCTGGAGCTTTGCCATCTTTAATTCTGTGACAGTGTTTGACAATATAAATGGTATTCATTTGGGCGGTGGTTGTTAATTTTTACGACTCCAGCAACTGCAGATTTTGGAGTTCTCTGGCTCTTTGGCAGCTTCACAGAAGTTAGTTCTTCACAGTCGCTGGCATTCTATACAGGCCTGCTCTGCACTCATTTGTCCCTTTTCAGATAAAGTTACACTAAATGACTGAAAGTGGAAGAAAGATGGTTCTCTAAAGACTTTTTGCTAGAATTGGGGCGGGGTGGGAGGAGGAAAAGGTCCTTTTCCTCTGTAGTTGCTTAGTAACAGAACGTAAACCTAGAGATGAAAAGACCTCCTCGCTGGAAGGGCATCTGAGAGCAAAGCCAACACAGAGAAAAGCAGAGCACGGAGAGTGACTCCACTGATATCTGTTGATAACCTCGCTCCAGCTGTGCCTGAAGCAGTTTACATCCGGACTTTCACAGTGCAGGAAGCACTAACGTATCTTTCTTGTGAGATCTACATAGTGATTAGGAATCAGGTTGCCTAGATTTGAATTTTGGAACTGCCACTTACTAGCTACAGAACCTTGGGCAAGACACTTAACCTCTTTGGGCCTCAATATCCTCAACAATAAAATGGGATAATGAGAGTATCTATCTCATAGGATTGATATGAAGATTACATGAGTTAACACATGAGAAGCATTTAGAGCAGTATCTGGCATGCTGGTGCAATTACAAAAAATCATTTGTGTCAGTTAGTATGTTGCATCAGTAAATAGCCCCAAAGTCTCAGTGGTTTATAACAGCTGCTTTTCTTTTTTGAACATAGGAGCATCCACTGTGCATCAGCAAACACAGTGCTCATTGTATTTACTCGGGAATCTAAGCTGGTAGAGCAGCTGCCGTCTCTAATGTTGCTGGTCACTATGATAGAGGGAAACAACTTCAAAAAGCATACAATGGCTTTTGCCTAGGAGAAGTATATGTCACTTCCACTCACATTTCATTGGCCAAACCAAGTCACTTGGCCACACTTAGCTTCAAAGAGGAGGGAAGAGCAGTCCTGCCATGTTCCCAGAAAGGGCAGCCCTATTGATCACCACATTACTATTGTTACATCATAACCGGTTGGGCATTGGACACCTGCAACTGAAAGATTCCCAAGGAAATAAGATATCGCAAGTACCCCTGGTTTTGTACTCAGCAGCAGTCAGGTGCCATATGAAGCCATGTTCTTACTAACTTCCTTTTCCCTCATCCACTCCAACCATTTTTAAGTCTGTGGCTCCTGGCTATCTGCCTTTCAGGTGTCAGGACAACATCACTGATATTTTTAGTGATCTCTTGCCGGTTAAATTCCAGAAAAGTGGAAAGAAGTGTGATTAGTCCAGAGTCACAGGTGTACAAAAGAAAGTACTGAGGAAGAAAAGATGGGAAGTTTTCCTTTGAAGAGGAAGTGTGTTAGGTCGGGTTCGCTAGAAGCACAGTTGAGATGAGCATTCAGGAACTTGTGATTAAGCAAGGGGGTCTCTCCGGAGAGAAGAGGAGTGAGGAAAGCTGGAGAGGGCAGAGGCCAGACCTAAGTCAGCCTGATCCCAATGGGCAGCTCTGGAGTGTGAGTTCCCGCATGGAGCCCGTCCTGCTTGGAAACGAGCAACTGGCCTTTTACAGCTTATTGTGATCAGTCATTGGCATCAGGCTACTATAAAGGGGAGAGTCAACCTTCTGGGCTAGGCAGCTTCTATTGGGTTGGTTAAGGGTGATTCTTGGAGAAGGGGGCAGCTGTGAGCTGCCGGCAGCTGGGGGCGGGGTGCAGCAGGCCAGTCAAGGTGATTTGGATGGGCCACCCACAGCATCTACTAGAAGCCGTGAGGAAAGCACTAATTGGAACCATCTCCCCTTTCCTCCCACTAGTAAAAGTATGCCTCAGAAGCCTGGAAAATATTGACATTAGTAGGGTAAGAAATAGCAGCCGGTGGTTCCCCGTTTATCTCCTAGATTAAATAGAAATTTTACCATCAACCCATATTTCCAGGCCTATGTCCCAAGACCCTCACAAACCTAATCTATATGAAAAGTCACCTGGAACCTCGATATTTGTGAACAACTTCCATGCCTTTGCTCTGACTCTTTTCTCTCTTCTGCCAAGAGTACACAGGTCCCTCTCCAGACCTCTGAAATTCTATCCATACTTCAAGGCCCTCTCAAATACTGACGACTTCATAAAGCCTTTCCTAATCACTCGACAGGATATGAGCTTTCCCTTCTTTGAAACCTCAAAGCCCTTACTTTCAGCAGTGGGTTTCATTCTACGAATTTGAGTCATTTGATAAGTGTTAGCCTCCAAATCTTTTATGGACTCTTTAGGAAGAGTTCAGCCTTTTTCTCTTTGCTGCCTCTGGCAAACACCTTGAATCTGAAGGCACTTAATTTATATGTGTGTAATTGAGTATCTACTTAGGTGAGATTAAACTGCCACACATGATCAAAGCTTTTGTCTTAGGTGCATCACCCAGAGCTGACATTTGCTGAGCACTTCCTATGTCCTGTGCATGAAGTGTTTTCTTTGCATTAGTGATCTTCACCCCGTAGATAAGAAACTGAAGCCGAGAGAAGTCAAGCAATTTGCCAAAAGCCACACAGGTAGCAGGTGGTAGATTAGATGAAGTCTTTTTAGGTTCATCTAAATTCAGAGCCCACACTCTTAACCTCTGTGAGAGACCTGCAATAGAGACAAATACGGACTTGCTCTCACAAGACACGACTATACGCGCAGGCTCTGTCACTCACTTTGAGCACTGAGCTGAACAAACCTGAACAACGCTGGAGAAAACTAGAAAGCTGCTCGCCCAACTCATCCCTTTTTCTTCCTGGGTAAAGAACTAGACGAGGGCTGCTCTGGTTTTAATGTGCACACAACTCCCCTGGGGGAATGGGGACACCAGCTGAAAACACACACATAACACATAACACAATGTGAGAACATCTATGATAGAAATATGCCCTCACTAGAAAGAAGAAGGTGAGGACCCAGCAGGGGTGAAGATGGAAGTGAGAGAAAATGCCCTAGAAAAGGCTACCACCAAGCTGAGACATAAGGATCAGAGAGCTGACCTGGTACAGAAAAGAAAGGGAAGAAGGACTATTTCAGGTGGAGGGTCAGCACGTCAAAGCTAAGGAGGTGAGTGGGTCCCAGAGGCACTTGGGGAGCTGCCAGTGGCTGAATATAGCCAGAAAAAGCGAGGGAGGGGCCCCTGGCAAGAGCCTGGCTAGAGAGAAAGAGTACAGATCCAAGAGACATTGCCATCTTGTACCAAGGTTAAGGGGGCTTCCCTGGAGGTTCAGTGGTAAAGAATCTGTCTGCCAATGAAAGACACATGGGTTCAGTTCCTGGGTGGGGAAGATCCCCTGGAGGAGGAAATGGCAACCCATTCCAGTATTCTTGCCTGGGAAATCCCATGGACAGAGGAGCCTGAAGGGCTACTATCCATGGGGTTACAAGAGACGGACGCAACTTAATGACTGAGCGTGCACACACGCTAAGGATAAGGGACACCACTGAGGACCCCAAGGGGAGTGACAGTGTCCACCTGACCCCTGGAAGTTTCCCTGCTGCTGCTCTCAGGGAGACTCTGTCAGAGGGTGCAGTCAGGTTATTTCAAATGAGGAGGTTTCTTGGTCCCAACAAGCCTCACTGCTTGGGGCCCCAGAGCAAATGCTTCTCCCCAGGATTCAGATTGTGGATCCAGGGCATTCCTAGAGTCGGGGAGGCACAGAGCCATGTAGCCCGTGGGGAAGAACCCCTGGCTGTGGGGTAGAAGAGAAGCAAGAACAAATCAAAGGGGAATGCGCCAAGACAGCCCCCCATCCCAACACTGCCTCCCCAGGATCAGTCTTACTTATTTCTTTATTAGACCATCATTTCTCAACCTTTTTCCTGATGACACATACATACAAGGCACTTGACCTTTACCAGCCAGACACGTGCCTTTGATATATCGAGAGTTCTACTCATTTCCTAGAGCCACAGTACCTGTGATTGGGAGTGACATTCATGGAGGCAGAAGAATGAGCTCACTCTAATTCATGAAGCAGATAAACCTCACAGAACCCTTGATGCCTTTTCCATGGCTGGGAATAGATTATAAGCTTGGACACCAGACAAACTCAGGTTCTTATTTGGACTCTCTCACTTACGTCTATGGGCCTTGGATAAGGTGCTTAAACCCTTTGAGCCTTAGCTTGCTCATCTGCAAAATGGTTATGATAATAAAATCCTACCATGGAGGGTTTGTCCTCAGCACTGGATCTGCTTATACAATCTAAATGCTTGGGTGTGTGCCTGATATGTGGTGAATACCCAACAGATGATAACTTGGTGAATACTCAATAGATGATAACTTCCTTACTACTAATGTTGTCTTATTCTTTTAACAACGTGCCTGGGACTTCCTTGATGGTCCAGTGGCTAAGACTCCAAGCTCCCAACTAAGGTGGTCTAAGTTCAATCCCTGATCGGGGGACTAAACCCACATGCTGCAACTAATAAGAGTTCATATGCCAAAAAATAAATAAATATTTAAAAATAAAAGCAATATGCCTGACTGGAATACACCACTGAGTAATGACACTGTGTTGCAAATTAATGTATTAGAGAAAGGAAAATCATTTTGTATATATGACTTCTAATTGATTTATCTTTAGCCTTGAATGTCATCACACTATTTCTTTCAAAACATGCTGTAATTCAAACTTTGAACTAATTCGCTACCCTGCCCCTCTACTCCCCATCAGCAAGACTTTTAACAACTGTTCACAGGTTCTACCCAAAAACTCAGTTTTAATTTCCTGTTATAGACCTATCATTCTCAAGATCTGCTGGGTGAAAACCACCTCAGTGGTGAGGCAGAAGGAGGTAGAAATGGCTTTTTGAGCCCTGCCAAGGGGAGCATTTGGCCCCCAAACAATCTCTCAGCAGCCCACATACCTGGGCTCCATGTGGCCTGTCGTCTCTGCCTTTCAAAGAACTTGTTTCTTTCTACTATGGATGGGGGGCAGAAATACCCTGATCAGGACCTCTTCTAAAGGGCTCCCCATCTGAGAAATGGGAACACTGCCCACCCACCCCTCAAAGGTTGTTGGCAGGTCCCCCAAAGATGAAAAGACAAGAGACTCTACTTTCTGATCTGAGCCAGCGTCACCTCCAGACAGGACTGAGGAAATAGGCTTCGGACTCAACCCGCCGAGCCCATTCTGATCTACCGGACCGTCCTCTCTACAGCAGAGATCACCCTGACAGCTCGAGCTGTTCCATCACTCCCTAGGTCAAGAACTCTCAATACTGAGTACGTTAAGTCGCTCAGTCGTGTCTGACTCTTTGCGACCCCATGGAACCGTAGCCTATCAGGCTCCTCTGTCCGTGGGATTTTCCAGGCAAGAGTACTGGAGTGGATTGCCATTTCCTTCTCCAGGGGATCGTCCCGACCCAGGAAATGAACCCGGGTCTCCCGCATTGCAGGCAGACACTTTACCATCTGAGCCACCTGTGCCTCAAAGACCAGAACCCTCGCTAGCCCACAAGTCAATGGGTCTGCCTGCTTCCTGTGGTTGCGCCTCTGCCTGGGGCTCTTTCCACCCTCTGGGCCCAGTCACGCCAGACTGTGGGCGGTTCTTCCAGTGCATGGCTCCCCCACCCACCTTTGCATATGCTGGCATCTCTCTTGGGGTCTTTCCATCCCCACATCCCACCTCTACTCACCTTCTGCTCTCACTGTCAACATTACATCCTCCAGGAGGTCATCTTTGACCCCCAAATAGCTCCCATAATCTCAGGGAGATTTAACCTTCATTGGCCCCATCACTGTCTCCCCTGTGGAATATCAGCTTCATGAGGGCTGTGTTTTGCTTCCCTCATTTTCCCAGCACCTATTGACCACCATGCCCAAGTGACCATTATAATATTAATATTGAGGGTCTCAGATGAAGAGCTCCATTTTTACCTGGAGAAATAGAGTAGAAGAGTTAGTTCTTTCATTGATGTGATTGCTGTAGACTGAATTATTCTAATGGTAAATGCAGCTTTCCGTATTCTTTTAAAATATTATGCTGTCAGGGGTTACTTCTCATAATCCCTATGTTCCTTTCATGTCCCTCAAACTCACTCTTTCTTAGGAGCAGCTGTTCATTGCTTCCTCACCTATGAAATCTCAGATCTTTTTGGTGGTAATTATGTCACAAGGGGGAATCGTCACTGAAATTAAATGGAATGGAGGCAATCAAGGGAAAGAATTTTCTCTCTCACCTAATTACCATTGTATATCTCTCTTGGGTCTGGGAGTAAGTGTGGATTTGGGGAAGAGGAGGAAATGCTCTAAAACGTGCTGTTCAAAATATTACTGGTCCATGTCAAGTACAGAAATATTAAGTACAAGATATTACCAGCTTATATTGAGCCTAGAAACTTTTAGGGCAATTTAATGTCGCCATGACATTCAAGAACATGGCCAGTGGGGCTGTCTCGGTGAGCAGGGCAATAGCAACCACTTCCGTGCTGTTGAACTTGGATGGTGGGTCACACACATACAGCAACAGATTCTTCCTCATTTTTTTGGAAATTCTCAAACACTGGCCCTTCACCACAGACAGTTTGAAAAACATAAAAGATGATGTAGTCCTAGTCATGTCATAAGTGAAAGTCAAGGCTTCAAGAAATACCTAAAAACTAAGAAACATCTAAAGGCAGGAATGGAAAGGAAAGCAAGAGAATGGTCACTGTAGATTGTAGTGAGTCAGGGGAAGAGTCTTTGGAGATGAATCTTGAATTGGGTCTTGAAAGAAATTATAGTCAAATATTGAGGGACAAGGGGTCAGAGGGCATTTCAGAAAAGAAGCACACAGGCTAAGGCATGGAGGCTGTGCGAGACATGTCCTCACACACCCAGCTGGAATAGTTAAGTCATCACAATGATCACTGATTTCTGTGAAAATATGACAATGGTAAGAACAGTGAGCAAGTTTGAGAAATAACAGAGAATATTTATACAGTCTCAAAGTGGCTGCCCTCCAGATTCTTATCAATGACAAAGCAAACACAGCAGTGGAAAAACCTAGCAGGCACCACCTCAACTAAATGATCAAAGTTAAATAGGTTAGGTAGGTTATGAGAAGGCAATGGCACCCCACTGCAGTACTCTTGCCTGGAAAATCCCATGGGCAGAGGAGCCTGGTAGGCTGCAGTCCATGGGGTCGTGAAGAGTCAGACACGACTGAGCGACTTCACTTTCACTTTTCACTTTCATGCATTGGAGAAGGAAATGGCAACCCACTCCAGTGTTCTTGCCTGGGGAATCCCAGGGACGGGGGAGCCTGGTAGGCTGCCATCTATGGGGTCGCACAGAGTCGGACACGACTGAAGTGACTTAGCAGCAGCGGCAGGTTATGAGAAAAATGGACATCATGTACCTCCTGATATGATGCACTGGGAAGAACACAATATGATGTTTATGCTATTCCCACTAAAAATGCATCTATCACTGAAACCACTCAGGAGGAAACAGCAGACAAATCCCAACTGAAAATATTCTATAAAATCGCTGAACTGTATTCTTCAAAGCGCCTATATCAGGAAAGTCAACTAAGGAACTGTTGCAAGTCAAAGAGGCTGAAGAGGTGTGACAACTGAACGCAGTGTGTGATCTGGAGTTTTCTTTGCTCTAAAGGATCTTATTGGGATAACCAGTAAAATCTGGATAAGGTCTGTACATTAGTTACTGATATTGTATGAAAATTAATTTCCTGAATTTGATGGTTATGCTGTGCCGCTCTTAGTTGTTCAGTTGTGTCCAACTCTTGGAGACCCCGTGGAATGTAACCCACTGGGCTTCTCTGTCCATGGGGATTCTCCAGGCAAAAATACTAGAGTGAGTTGCCATGCCCTCCTCCAGGGGATCTTCCCAACCCAGGAACTGAACCCAGGTCTCCAACAGTGCAGGTGGATTCTTCACCATCTGAGTCACCAGGGAAGCCCTTGATGATCATACTATGGTTAATAAAGGAAACGTTCTTATTTTTAGGAAATACCCACTGATGCATGTAAAGGGGCATTGCATTTCCAACAGTTCTAAAAAATATTTAGCAGGTATGAAGATAGGGCTTCCCTGGTGGCTCAGCAGTAAAGAATCTGCCTGCCAATGCAGGAGATATAGGTTCCGCCCCTGGATCAGGAATTTCCCCTGGAGAAGGAAATGGCAACCCGCTTCAGCATTCTTGCCTGGGAAATTTCATGGACAGAGGAGCCTGGTAGGTCCATGAGGTCATAAGAGTCAGACACAACTTAGTGACTAAACAACAACAAGGTATGAAGATACAGAGATAGAGACAGAGGATAAAGCAAAGGGGTAAAATGTTAACACTGGGACATACTGGTGGAAAACATATTGGACATTCTTTATACGATCTTTATAACTAATCTATGAGCCTGAAACTATATTTTTAAAAGGTTAAAAGAAGAGAAGAGCACCTAGGCTTTAGCCCTCACTTAGTACTAAGTGAGTTAAGTCTCCCCACCCCTCTGGATCTCTTCCCGCCTCCTCCAGCCCTTCCAGTTGGAGGCTGCATGGCTTGGCCTTGCTGGTTCCAGATCTTCCTAGCTAATTTCTGGATTTATGCCTTCTCACCTTTTCCTGTCTAATGTTTCTTTCAGACTACACCCTGAGAGCTGATCTCTTTGGTTGAATGCCCCTTGAGATCCAGGGCAGCACAGCAAAATCCTGCCCGTGTCCAGTACTTGCTCACTGAGCCAAACCCTGCTCATGCCCCAGACAGATGAAGACAATTAACTTTTCTTGAAGACCTACTATGGGCCTGGCACTGCGCTTCATCCTCCCAATGACCTAGAGGGTAACTTTTCCAACAAATCATTTCCATCTAAATTCCAATGGCTCTAAAGCTCAAAGCCTTTTTGACCATAGGAAGTGCAATATTTAAAGAGTTCCCCTACCTATATAATTCTGGGAAGACTCAGGATCACTTAGATGTCCCATAGATCCCATTTGGTTGTCTACTACCCTCTATGGATCATAGAGCTAGAATTTTTGGCCTCAGGTCCTCACTGTCCCATGAAGGTGTCACTCCAAGCTGGCAGTCCCATCTCTGTCTCCATGGCCAGGGTACCATCAGAGATGAAAACATGTGTACCTCAATGCCAGAGACCTTGCAATCCTAAAATAAACAGGGGAATGCTCCTTTTGTAATACATTCCATTGCAGTGGGAGTCAGGGGGTCCCACAATCAACTGCTCAAGCTCCAGTGCTGTGGTGTACTTGTCAAAGCATTTTAATCTCTGGTGGGGCTGAATTCTAATGATGCCCACAAGACAGTAGTGAGTCTACATCTGTTTTCCAATTCCCAGGCTGGTTTCTGGCCCCATCTCACCATATGAGATCACATCCCTTAGGGTCAGTTCTTTCTTAGCCCTTGCGGACTCTTCCTATTAACTGAAATTTTGTAAATATCTGAGATAGATTGTGGATGGAAACGGATATGTGAAGGGTGTTGCCTATTACCACTGGTTGAAACACCTGGGGGCCAGGTCCTGTGCCATGAAGAAACCCTGTTGATGTCTGTGGCTCAGAGAAGTTATTCAAGACCTAGTACGGGCTCCCACAAGTAGGTGCTGAGATTTGAACCTAGATCTGCAGGACTCTTTCCTGTCCATCACCTTATCTTCTCTGCAAAGTGGAACACAGCTAACAGTTTTGTAAGTGGAGGTCCTCTACTAGAGGGGTTGTTAGCTAAATGTAGCTTTACTGGATCAGATCCAAAAATTTTGGGGGCAACTGTTCATCATGCGGCTGGTGCTACTGCTGAGTCCAGGCTTGGCTTATCCAGGCCAGTTAATTTTTTTTTTCTTCCTGGTATCTCTTTCCTCACAGGCATTTTATTTACCCAAAAAAAGGTAACATCAAGCATGGCCCATTTTTATATAGTTCTGGAAAATGCTTGAGGGAGGTGGAAGGGAAGGTCAACACTACCAGTAATGTGGTTTTATAGAAAAAGCGTGGGTCTAAGAATCAGAAGGACCTGAGTTCAAATCTGAGTTTGTTACTTACTGTTTGAGTAAATGTTCAGCAGTTCAAGGCCCTTATACGTAAAACAGAGATAATGCCATGTAACTCTTAGGGTTAAAGGAAAAACCTTATTTTAAATTATCAGTCCTAAAGAGGGGCTCAGTGAACCTCAGTTTCCCTCTCCTTGACTGATATTTTTGGATCATATGAGAATTTTAGCAATCTCTATGTTTCTATTCATTCCTCTTATGGACAACTCTAAAGACAGTTCAAAAGTGGGTCTTGTTTCCATGGAGACGTATGAAAGCTAAACAAATTTGAAAAGGGGAAGCACAGACGCTCACCCCTTACGCCCACTCACAACCAGTGCACAGCCTCAGCAGAAATGTTTCCAAAGAAATGCTTCACCCAGCTTTCGGGGAAGGCACAAGTCCTCTTTCAAAGTCCTTACAAGCTTTTTCACTGTGTGACTCTTGAAATGAACAATAATTTGAAGCAGAGAATGATGAACTTCACACAGCAATGGATCGAAAGTGGAATTATTGAGCTCACCGCTGTCTAATATAATTAGGCTGACGTGCTTTTGAATCTAAATAGATGGACTCCCCTACTCCTATTGTACATGCACATTTACTTATTAATGGGTAGAATATTACAAGATTTCTGGGCCCCGCATGGTTTCAGTTCTAATCCAAACAACTTACTTTCTTCTGAAACTCCGATTTTCCTCCTTTTGGGCAAAGTTATTTTGTATGTTTCAAAGGGGAATTGCTTCCCTGAGTCTGTGTGGAAATACAAGCACATAAATCACACACTGAATTTACTTAACAAGGAGGACTAATCCCACTGTCACTTCCCACTGAACAGTGCCTTCTTAGGAAAAAATGCTGCACATCCTTTAGAAGACCAAGATCCATCCAATCAAATGACTTTTTAAAATTCCAAAAAATGATTTCTCTGCCTGAAATAATAAGCTTAAAAAGCTCATTAAACATAACAGCAATTAGATAATAGAGATTTCTTAATTAACTAGCTTTGGATCTCTCTCCAATCATGGCAGAAATCAAACTAGCTTTCTAGGGAGGTAAGCATGCATTTGAAAGCCTAATAACAGTATAGTTTCTTCTACTCTCCCTTCACACAAGGGCCAACTTTTGATGAGTGAAAATCAACTCATGTTTTACCCAAACATCTGTCCTCAAGATGCAACACCTCAAATGATATGGCAGAAACATAAGTCACCAAATAGCAACTCATAAAATTATGGCTAACAGTGGTAAACAGTCTTGTTGCCATCAACCACAAAAGAAAGAGAAAAGGCATCTAATAAAGCCTTTAGCAGTCACGAGAATTTGTCTTGAATTTTCTAAAGGCTCTTACAGAAGACTTGATGTGGTCCATGCTGTAAAACCACAGGCAGACCATTCTGTACCCTGGAGGATAAACACAGTGGTAGGAAGAGAGACTTAGCAGAATGATTTTCCCCAAACCAAAACGTCTAGATGTCCCTGTGGACAAGTTAAGCCACTATCCTCAAGGTGGGCTCTGAGTCTTGGCTAGTGAGATAAAAGCAACCACAGTTACTGTGGAGGGGAGGCCCAGCCAGACCTCTGATTATTAACTTCACCAGCTCCTTCCTTCATCATGAGATCCAGAGCAGAGAGAAAAGAGGGAACTTAGGGAGGCCTTCCCTTTGTCATATAAACAAATCTTTTGAATGAGACGTGATAAGATTGAGTGGCCACAAAGCCATAGAGTCTCTGAACATTGGAGCTGGAAAAGTTGTAGAAGAGGAAACTGCAACTGATGGTGTTGAAATGACTCGCTCAAGGTCACAGAGAAACCACCGCCACCCCTTACCACTTGTGACTTGAGTGGAAATAGTCTTTTTTTCTGACATGAAAAGAAAAAAAAAGAAAGAAAGAAAAGAATGAGTACCCTATGTGTCAGCAAAAGTTATGCCACATGCAGCTAGGTCATTGCCCAACAAAGGAAATGTGGATTCGCAGAACTTGCTTCCTACTTTGAACACTATTTTTCCTGTAATTGGGTAAGGCTGGGGGCAAACGTTGGTCAAACACCACAAAGATAAAAGAGAAGCTCCATGTTCTTAGGTGCATAAACAAGAGACCCAAACATTTAGCAATCCAGTATGACTTGAAGCATGCCCAACATGGGCTATGCATTCTGTAAAATAGAGGGAGAAAAATCATACAATAATGGTCTTTTCCCTCAAGAAAAATTTAAACAACTGTAGCCAATCATCAGAGACCAAGTGCAAAGACTGAGTATTGACAATAACTCCCAACAGGCATTCAGACATGGGAGAGATCATAGGATTTTGGACAAATAGTCAAGGATGGCTTGTTTGACCTGACTTCCATGATATCTTGAAGGCTGGGTTAGGGAGGGGAGGGGGAAAGACAAGTTGGGACTATCTATGTGGGAATACATTTTCTGAAGTAGGAATTAAAGTGGCTCCAGAAAGTCTGGTAAAGAGACCCAACTAAGTGGCCTAGAAGTTGGGTTTAAGGACACAATGGAAAATAAGATTCCAGAGGGAAAGCATGACGAACGACTCAACAAACTGTTCAACTGAAGAAACACAAAACAAAGCACCAGCGTCTAGACCCATTTCCTTGGAGACACTTGTCTCACTGGTGTGTTAAGAAAATCAAATTCCCAGTTTTTAGACATACATATGCCAGAATCATCAAAGGGTGATATTATTCATATTATGATTAATATCTTGACCTCTGTGCAGATACAAAGTTGCTGTGAGCCATATGAGGGATCAGTCTCTTTTGCGCCACCACTCCCCAAGAGGAAATAGACCAGATAGTTTTAGAAGCCATTTCTAGACCCACAAGTTACTGACTCAACAAAGCAAGGTTTTGCCAATGCTATTAAATATCCGAGAAGCTATCCAAATGCCTTTGTATGCCTTTGAACATTCCTTCCGCTTGACCTTAAAGACTTTATTAGACTTATCAACTCCTCCATCTGAAGGCTTGCCTGTGGTCTTTCTATTTTTACCTCCAATTTCTGGGGTGGGGAGGTAAACTGAGGTGCGGGTAATCACGGAGTCATCTAATTAGAAGACTGTTTAAAAGACGGCACACCCAATGCCTGCTGTACACAAAAGCTATTTAATAACGTCGGATTTTCAAGTGGGATTTACAATGAAATTTGAAACAGAAAAGAGCAAAATTCCAGACTGAAGAAAAATTACAGCTGGAAAAATAATTTTTAAAAAAAAAATCCAAGAAAGCCTTCCAAGCGGTTACTCAATTTGGGAATTTAAGGAAGGTGGAGGTTTGTGTCCAAGAGGAAACTGCTCTGGGGACACAGAGGAATGGAAATTCCTGCCTTCAGCCTATTTTTGTAGCCCTGTCTTCAGCCATACACACATCTGAATTAGAGAAGGCATTCCTCTCCACTGCTTCCAACAAGGCACACGCCAGCAGAGGCCTCTGGTCACACTATGCATGAGCTCATGCAACAGCTTCCAGCAGTGAGAGTTTGTGGGAGGAGAGGTATTAACTTGCCCCTGGCTGCTGGCCTCTAGCAAACATGTGCCCTTCCTGCCTGCCTGCTTATGTCTCCAAGGTACACACAGCGTATGGCTCCAGGTGACTCAGGAGTTCAGTGTTTGGACAGGGTTTGTGATATATATGATGGACAGAAATTCTCTCCCTCTTTCCTTCTTCATCTAAAGTAGGAAGAAGCTTTGGGTTCATAGTTAATAGCCATTCAGCATCTGAAGATTGCAGAGTTTAGCCACAGGAGGGCAAACATATGGCATCAATGCTACTGCCCCTTACTCACCTTCCCAAGGCAGACGCCACTGATCAAGCAGAGCTCCCTTTTGTTTCCAGCAAAGACTCAACTCTAGAATCCTTCTTGACCCAACAGTCCGGGCTGTCATCACCAATCAGAGCTGGCAAGTGGTTTGAAATTTATTTGCCAGTCCCAGGGTAAAGAGAAAGAAAGAGAAAAAGAGAGAGGGAAGAAAAAGAAAAGTAACATGTCCTAAGCACCAACTTTGTACCAAATAGTGGCACATTGGAGGGCGAGGATGTCTGCCTGAGGAGAGGGGTGTTTTATCGCTGGTACTGTACAGTGATCACAAAAATCAGACTTTCATCAGCTCTCTATTGTGCTTAAGTTCTCCACAGACAGTGTACCCCTTATTGCCTGCACCCCAATGCTCCCACCTGCTCCCCTTGCCCTCCTCGTGCACCGCTGAGGCCAAGAACTGTCAGTGGCCTTGACACAGAGCTCCCCTCTGAGAACAACCTGGTGAAGCAGCAAGGCACTGGAGTCAGGGGAGCATCCCTCCGTCCCTGCCTCACACGCAGTTGTGGGGCAAGTGCTTTTCAGCTTCCTCATGTGTAAAGTGTAGACAACAAAGCTCTCCCTTTCTGAGAGCGCTGTAATTAGAGTTAGTTCTTATGTGCTTGTGAAAGAACCCAGAGCTTGGCATTTAGGAGGAATTTTTAATTATCAGGTTTTTTCCCCCTGAAGTTACTGCCCTCACCTGCATTTTGGGTCATTATAGTAATAATTATTCATCATATATCAAATAAAGCTTTCAGATTTATAAAAATACAGGACGTCCAGCTAAATTTGAATTTCAGATAAAAATGAATATTTTCAGTATAAGTATTTCCCCAATATTACATAGGACATACTAACACGAAAAAATCATTCCTTTAAAATCTGAAATTCAAATCTAACTTGTCCTACATTTTATCTGGCAATACTAACATCAAATCTGGAGGTGTGGGATGAGTAGAGAAATAACTCTTCCGAGATAAAAATGTCATACTGCAAGGAATGTTTCTCAAAATGAATGATTTTCAAACCTTCTTCGGCTATATTCCACAGTAGGAAATACATTTTGCATCATAATTCAATGCACATATACATATGTTTAATTAACTGAAATAAACATTCCATGAAACCTTTTACGTATATAGTACAGGCTGGCATTTTCTGTCTTCTTCATTCTACCGGATTCTATTTCTTTTTTTAAAGAAAATCCTGACCCAACTTCACTTAACTGATTTCTTGACCCCCTGATACAATGGCTTCCCCGGTGGTTCAGTGGTAAAGAATCTGCCTGCACTGCAAGGAGACACAGGAGACCCGGGTTCAATCCCTGGGTCAGGAAGATCCCCCGGAGAAGGAAATGGCAACCTACTCCAGTACTCCTGCCTGGGAAACTCCATGGACAGGGGAGCCTGGTGGGCTATAGTCCATGGGGTTGCAAAGAGTTGGACACAACTGAACACGCGCGCACAAACACACAGTCATATGCAATACAAATTTCAGCAGACTACAGCCCAAGGGCTGGTTCCACCCAATCACCTCTTCTGTGTATGTCCAGTGAGCAAAGGCTGGTTTTTACATTTTTTATTAGTAAATGGTTGAGAAGGATCCAAAGAAGAATGATATTAATATTTTATGATATTTGAAAATTAGGTGAATTAAAATTTCCCTCTCCATAAATAAAGTTTTATTGGAACTCAACCACACCCATTCATTTATGCATTATCTATGATCACTTTCACACAATTATAGCAAATTAGAGAGCTGCCTGTTAAGTATGATCCTCAAAGCCTAAAATACTTATTATTTGCCCTTTTACTAAAAAGTGTGGCATACTCCTATGCTAATGTCCTAACGGTTTGCAACCTGTAGTTTGAAATTCTCTGCTCTAAACAGCTTTGCCTTGAAAGCAAAACTATTCATTCTATTCATGCTCATTTCTATCCATAAGTATGACTCTCAGGTCAACCTTATTCTTCTCAATTCCTCACAAGATAAAGCCAGATGAAGAGACTCTGGCCAGGGAATTTCTTTTTGGCTGCCCTTGGAATATTGGGTTGAACTTGGTCAAGGATCAGACATAGGGCAAGCAGAGAGGACATTTACCATTGTGCTCAGTAACTGGGGGTATCAACTGCTCCCAGCAAAAGGAAGGATTATGAACAGCATGGGGAAGAGAACATCAAGTTCTTGACCTAGAGCCACACAGTCTCGTGACTCTTATTACAGAATTTAGAGCTTCAAGTGCAAAGGTCTGTAATGTGTAGAGCTAAGTGTGATGGAATCTAAAGACTAACCCCCTAGAAAGCATGACATAAAGTTTATACTGTACACAAGAGAATGGAAAGAGAGGAGGGGAAGGCTGCTCTGGCTAGAGAGAGAGCAGAAGAGAGAAGACAGTCTCGAGACGTACCTTGGGGGCCCTGTCCCTTGCCTCCTCCCTGACCTTGCGATTTTCAGGCAGAACAAAAAAAAATCTATCCCCCAAACAGATTTAGGCAGCACCAAGACTGAGAGGATTTGTGCCTTGCTGTCTGGGAAATGCCGGGGGTTGGGGGTGGGGGGTAACATCAATAAAGTTTTATTGAAGGAGTCATGCTCACTTGCACGCAAAGTGTCTATGGCTGCTTTTGCGTGACAATGGAAGAGTTGAGGACTTGCCTAAAATGTTTGCTATCTGTCCCTTTTCAGGACATAATTTGCCCACACATGTGCTACAGAATACTAGAGAAGAGAGAACAACAGGGCAACGCAGAGGGGCTCTGAGAAAGCTCTCTGATAGTCCCACAACCAGAAATTTGCAGGAGCATCTACTGATAAAATTTCCCTTGCCCTCCCCTCTCTGCCCTCCCCTCTCCCTTTGATGGACACAAAATGACTAACAGAGGATCAGCAGACTGAGCAGGGCTTGGAGTTGGGGTGCAGAGGATATATTTGAGATGGAACGTTTTTTAACAACCAAATCTAGGAAGCCAAATGGGGCTGTTGGGTGCCAGAATGAATAGATGCCCACGGCCAAAGACCAGACCTGCATCGGACTAAAGATGCCTATGGACTGACGACCCCCACCCAGCCTTCCTCACCACCCAGCTCACAGTTTCTATACCTGAACAATCCTAAGCTTCCAGGCTCTTACCTGCAACCCCAAGAAGAAGGAACAGGAATGAAATGTTGAAATAAGTCACTGAAATCCAAAGTAACTGAGTAAACACCAAAGTGAGAGAGTTTACGCTGGAAGTCCCTAGATAGGAAGTTTCTGCTGCTAGTAGAATGTCG
The DNA here is from genome assembly GCF_001704415.2 of Capra hircus. Classification (NCBI taxonomy): domain Eukaryota; kingdom Metazoa; phylum Chordata; class Mammalia; order Artiodactyla; family Bovidae; genus Capra; species Capra hircus. Next base: position 45,968,096 of record NC_030813.1, read on the forward strand.
GCTTAAATCAGAAATTAGGTTACAGAAAAATGAAGAAAGTCACACTCTGTATACAGAATAGGAAGAACAGGATACCGATCTTGCCCCTGTAGGAAACTGGAACTTCATTCACAGCAACTCAGAAGACCACAGAAGTTCAGGTCCCAGTGGCTCATGACTCAGTGATTCCATACTGAATTCTTTTTCTTTCTACTTCTTCCTGTGTGTGCTTAGTTGCTCAGTAGTGTCTGACTCTTTGCGTCATCTTCTTCCTATGCATCCATGCTAACTGGTCTGACTCTTTGAGACCCCATGGACCATAGCCTGCCAGGCTCCTCTGTCCGTGGAATTCTCCAGGTAAGAATACCGAAGTGGGTTTCCATGGCCTCCTCCAGGGGATCTTCCCAACTTGAACACACGTCCTTTAGGTCTCCTGCATTGGCAGGCAGGTTCTTCTTTACCAAGGGCTTCCCTGGTAGCTCAGATGGTAAGGCATCTGCCTACAATGCGGGAGACCCAGGTTTGATCCCTGGCTCAGGAAGATCCCCTGGAGAAGGAAATGGCAACCCACTCCAGTACTCTTGCCTGGAAAAATCCCATGGACCAAGGAGCCTGGTAGGCTACGGCCCATGGGGTCACAAAGAGTCGGACATGACTGAACAACTTCACTTCACTTCTTAACCACTAGCGCCACCTGGGAAGTCCCTACTTCTTCCTAGAATTTGTTGTTCAATCGCCAAGTTATGTCTGACTCTTTAAGACCCCATGGACTGCAGCATGTCAGGCTTTCCTGTCCCTCACCATCTCCCAGGGTTTGCCCAAGTTCATGCCATGAATCAGTGATGCCATCCAACCATCTCATTCTCCGTTGCTCTCTTCTCCTGCCTTCAATCTTTCTCGGAGTCAAGGTCTTTTTCAATGAGTTGGCTCTTTGCATTGAGCGGCCAAAGTATTGGAGCCTCAGCTTCAACAATAGTCACCTTCCAGTGACTATTTAGGGTCGATTTCCTAAAGGATTGACTGGTTTGATCTCTCAGTAGTCTTCTCCAGTACCATCGTTCAGAAGCATAAATTCTTCAGCACTCTGCCTTCCTTCTGGTCCAGCTCTCACATCCATACATGACTTCTGGAAAGACCATAGTCTTGACTGTATGGACCTTTGTTGGCAAAGCAATGAAGACAATTTAAATCCGTACAGTTCCCCCAGTGATTTCCCTCATTCTACCTTCAATTTTAGAGAGAACTCCTGTGCAAGCTGAAATTTTCACAGTAGGTGGCGCTAACACGGAGAGTGCTGGTCCTCCTTATTGAATGATAAATTAGCCAGACACTAATTAGCATTTCCTTCATTGACTCTTCACTCTACCACACATACATTCTGGTCTAACTGAACCCTGTTTGTAAGTAGGCCCTGAGTGGTTTCACCCCAGGGTAACTCTTCCTCTCCAGAGCACTATAAAGGAAAGAATTCCAGAGTCAGGAAACATGGGATATGAATTTTGGCTGCCCCTTAATCAGCCAAGTCGCTTAATCTTTCTAAACCTTAAGATCTTTATCTTTAAAATACAAGAGTTGGACTTGAGTTAATCCTTGTTTTCCAGGTCTGAAAATCAGTTTAAGGACCAGTTTAAGTGAGATAGTTTTTTTTCACTTGTCAGATTAATACATTTTAGGTAAAACTCAAGATTTCAAGAAAAAGGCACTTTGACACAAGTGCTGTGGAGAATGTAAACTGGAACAGACTTTCTGGAGGGCAATTCAGGAGCATGTGGCAGAAGTCCTACAAATGTCTGTACGCTTTGCCCGCCAATTCCGCACCTAAATATTAATCTTGAATAATTACCGTACAAAGACAGAGCTAAAAGGATGTTCAATAAAGCAGGGCATTTTTGCTTTTCTGGAGGCTTAATGCATCTTTGTTAACTAGTTTCTGAAACTTTATATCATCCTGAGCACTACATTACAATACATGTGTAAGACAACAAAGCAAACCACTGCTTAATCACATAAAGAGAGGAAGAAGTGGAGTCTAGGGTTTCTTGAATATTTTTTAGTGCCAGGCGCCATGCTAAATAATTTTCTCAAGTTCTTTCTTTAAATCATCTTACAATAACCTTGTTCAAAAGGTATTATTAATCCTATTTTACAGATAGAGAGTCTGAGGTTCAGACAAGTTAATCTTCTTCCAAGTCACGCAGCGCTGGTACATGGAACAAGAAATGCCTCAAATACTGTATAAAGACCAAGTTCCCTATGGGCTGGAGGAAAAGGAAGGGGAATTCAGTACATATGCGGGCTTTGATTCTATCTCAGAATTGGATCTAGGCTCTTCAGAGCCTTTAAGGAGAGACTGTAATTTCGAAGCTTCTGCCAATTCTTTGTGCTGCTAAAAATAGAAACCCGAATTGGTCTGTGGGGGCCAAGGCTTTCTCGAAGGGGAAAAACACTTAATTGGGCTTTTATCTGTGTGAAAGGAGATTCCATTCTGAACTGGGAAAGCCTAGACAAGGAGACTCTTAAGTTCTGTGTACACCGAAGGAGAAGAGTGGGGAGTTGTTCTAATATGAATGGACATGGAGCTTCCTTCCCCTTGTCGAGTGGAGGAAAGAGGACCCTGGGGCTAGCCAGTGGGGATGAAAGACATGGTCATAATGAGCTCCTCTGAGGTGAGGAGGGAAGAGAGCTGTCCTCAGCAACATGTTGGGATTCTGTGTCAAGGAAGGGCAGCAGTAGGGACTGCGTGGCATGGGATATATAGCCCAGGGTCTTGGGTGTAGTCATGGCCAGCTCTGAGCTTAAGTTTCCCTTCTGTGCACTGAAATTCCTTCAAATTTTAAGTCGAGCCAGAAAACAATGCCTTGGGGATGAAGGAAGACACTGGGTCTATTTTGAGGTCAGCGACACCATTCTGATGGAAAGTAAGTAGCCACCAAGACTATGTCTACAGTCCATAACAGATTCCTTGGTTTCCTGGAGTCTTATGTGTTGGAAGTTGGAGTTATTTTTTTCACTTTTTTTTTTTAAAGATGACCCTGGAGATTGTAATAAACTCCGGGACATATGAGTTCTATGTAGTTATTACATTTCAGGGAATGAGACAGGCGGGTCTACAGGACAGCTGAAACCATGTAGCAGGATGCCTTTTCACAGGGTTCACCTGTTGTGGGGCCTCGGCCTGACCACAAGCACTTGGCTGCTGGCTGCAGACTAGGTGATTACAGCATTAGATCATGCTTATAATGGGGAAAAAGGCTTCTCCTCCCCAGCTGACTAATCAGCTTGCCATTTTTATTGCACGATCAGTATCTAGAGACAGCGATTCTGAACTCTGTCAGTGTCCCGGGTGTTCACAGGCGTGACAGAAAGAATAGCTATATTAGCAAAGAGAACAGGTGAAGGGATTTTCAAACTTGCTAAGAAGGTCAAGACAGCTTGGTCCCCAGAGGCACAGGAAAAGGCTGTCGGCTCCCATTAAAACAAAAATAGTTACTAGAATAGAGTTCCCACACACCAAGTCCTCTACAGGCGCCGTGCTTTGCTTTCTTGTTATTATATTAATGTCAAAAGTATTTCATGCTCATTATCCATCTGTATTAGTTTCCTAGAGTTGCCTTACAAATTATTCCACACTGGGTGGCTTAGAACAGCAGAATATTATTCCCTCACTGTTCTGGAGGTCAGACTGTCAAAATCAGGGTATCAGTAGGGTTGTGGTCCCTCTGGAGATTCTAGGGGAGAATTCTTCCTTACCTCTTCCAGCTCCTGGTGGCTCCAAGGAAATTCCTCATGTCCCTTAGCTTGTAACTGCATCATCAAGTCATTGGCTCCATCTTCACATGGCCTTCTGCTCTTCTCTCTCTGTGTGTCTCGTATGGGGACATTTGTCACTGGGTTTAGAGCCCACCTGGCTGCAGTCCACGGGGTCACTAAGAGTCGGGCATGACTGAGCGACTTCACTTTCACTTTTCACTTTCATGCATTGGAGAAGGAAATGGCAACCCCCTCCAGTGTGCTTGCCTGGAGGATCCCAGGGACGGGGGAGCCTGGTGGGCTGCCGTCTCTGGGGTAGTGCAGAGTCGGACACGACTGAAGCGACTTAGCAGACAACCCAGGATGATCACATTTTGACATCTTTTACTAAGTTACAACTACATTTAACCTTTCCCAAACAAGGTCACATTCAAAGGCACATTCAAAGGGATTAAGATACAGACATATCTTTCCCAGGGACCACCATTCAATTCACTAACATTATGTATTTATTCTTATATATCCCTCCCTCTTTTTTTCATAATTTCACTTATTTGCTGGCTATGCTGGGTCTTTGTTGCTGTCCAGGCTTTCCTCTAGTTGCAGCGAGCAGGTGGCTACTCTCTATTTGTGGTGCATGGGCTTCTCACTGTGGTGGTTTCTCTTACTGCAGAGCAGTGTCTCTAGGGTGCTCAGGCAGTGCCGCTGAACACGGGCTCAGTAATTGTGGCTCCTGGGCTATAGAGCAGACTCAGTATTGGTGCCCCATGAACTTAGCTGCTCCGTGGCGTGTGGGATCCTCCCAGACCAGGGATTGAATCCATGCCTGCTTCAGTGACAGGATTCTTTACCACTGAGCCACCTAGGAAGTCCTCAATCCACTAAAATTATTAATGAAAGAATTCAGAGGTGGGTATAAGGAAGGGATAACGTTTAGGAAAACCTTGCCAATGTGTTTTCAACTTTCAATGGTCTCCTTTCTCTTCCTACAGCCCTTTCTCAATTTTTGCCTCAGGAAAAGGAGGGCAAATATTGGGTTGGCAGAAAAGTTTGTTTGGGTTTTTCCAGAAGAGGTTATGGAAGGATAAAGGGGTAAGGGATCAAAGTAGGACAGAAGGGCAGAAAGGGAAGAGAGAGAGTCCTTCCAAATCCCGGGAGAGGTAAGAAGGGACAAGAGGAGGAAAAAGACCAGAGGACAGACTGGGGGCACTGTCTGGATCCCCCAACTTAAGGTAGAAACCTAGGTGGAGAGGAAGTGAGAGGAGTCATAAAACCCAGAGCAACCGGGAACTCCAAGTGCAAGGGGCCTGCTGCTCACCCCTCAGGGTGCAGCTCAAGACGGCTGGAAATCCCTCGAAGGAGCCCTGTGTTTATTGTGGTGCCCATGAGAAAGGTGTCACCCACAGGTGGTTGAAAGGGGGCTGACAGAAGTGAAGACACGCACAGATGGAGCGGGTATCCAGTTCCCATGGCTTGGTGCACCGGAGTTTCTGTGCAGCTTCACGGAGGGGACGTGGACGTACAGATAGACCAGAAGATGCCTGGAGACACTGGGACCAGGAGGTCTCTGAGTGCAGGAATCTTAATAATGAGTGAACACAGAGGTCCATGGACTTCTGCAGATGGTGGTGGTGGCTTAATCTGTAAGCCGTGTCTAACTATTGCAGGAGGAGCCCACAAATCAAGAAACGAGATGATTGAGCTATACGCCAACAGGCACTTGCGCCAGATGCCCAGGGATGGGATGGGATGGGACCCGGAAAGATCACCTCCCATCCCATTCCACCTGGAGATCACTCCGGGAGGGAGCTCCTGAGAGGGGAGAAAAAGAACAACAATGAGCTTAAGCTCTGAATGGAAGGAATTTTTTTTAAGGCTTCATTTAAACAAAAGAAGCTGTTACCTTTAACTGTCAAGATGTAGGACTGTAGACCGGGAAGAAAAGTGGCATGGAAAAGCAATAGGATAACAAAGATAATGAACAAAACTAGCTTTGAGTGCGTTTGTGTGTGGCAGGGGTGGGGTGGGGGAGTGGTATACACACCCCACCATGGATGTTCTTCCTTTAAAAGTTGATCATTATCACTCCTTGGGGGAACAATTTTCATTGGTTGACTGTGTATCTCTCTATGCTCACAGAAACATACGTACACACACAAGCATAGATATGTTAATTTTTCTAATGGGAGGTAGATTATGCTCAGCTACTTTTCTTCTGACGACATCATGCTGCTGCTGCTGCTAAGTCGCTTCAGTCGTGTCCGACTCTGTGCGACCCCATAGACGGCAGCCCACCAGGCTTCCCCGTCCCTGGGATTCTCGAGGCAAGAACACTGGAGTGAGTTGCCATTTCCTTTTCCAGTGCAGGAAAGTGAAAAGTGAAAGTGAAGTCGCTCAGTTGTGTTCAACTCTTAGCAACCCCATGGACTGCAGCCCACCAGGGTCCCCCGTCCCTGGGATTTTCCAGGCAAGAGTGCTGGAGTGGGGTGCCATTGTCTTCTCCAGATTACATCATAGATGGTACCTTATAAGGAGTGTGTCAGTATCTGTGCACATAAACACACATGCACACACACACATACACACAGCCTCCTTTAATTCCAATTTATAGTACACAATATCCACAAATCACAGCCACAATTTATTGTTTCTCACCACCACCACTACCCGGCCCATTTTTTGACCATCCTAAACAGTGTTTCAATAGACATTTACACTCACTGTTTCATCTAATCCTCGTAAGATTCCTGTGAGATGAAAGTCTCTCTGATACTCACGGCACAGTGACAGGCATGGTTACGTCCTGATGCCAAGGTCCATGCGCCTTCCTCTGCATCACATCAAGCTCACAGAAACATCTTTCCTCATGACTGCCCACAGTGTCTGGAAATCCCACCGTCTCAGGTGGATTAGTTTCCTAGGGCTCCCATAACAAACCGCCACAAACTGGGTCGCTTCAGACAGCAAAATTCATTCTCTCACAGTTCAGGGGGGTGTCAGCAGGACTCCATACCCTCCGAAGGCCCCAGGGGAGAACCCTGCCTTCCCCAGCCTCTGTTGGCTGGCAGCAGTTCTCGGCCTTCTGTGGCTTCTAGAGTCATCACTCCAGTCTCTGCCTCTGTCATCACATGGCTTCTTGCTGAGTGTAACTGTGCTGAGTGTTCCTCTACTTAGACACACACCAGACATGGGATTAGGGCCCACGCTAATCCAGCATGCCCTACCCTGTGACTTTACCCCAAATAAAGTCACATACGATAGTTCTGAGCAGACACAAATTGTCGCTGTCGTTTAGTCACTAAGTCATGTCCAACTCTTTGCAACCCCGTGGACTATAGCCTGCCAGGCTCCTCTGTCCATGGGATTCTCCAGGCAAGAGTACTGGAGTGGGTTGCCATGCCCTCCTCCAGGGGATCTTCCTGATTCAGGGAGCAAACCTGTGTCTTCTGCATTGGCAGGCGGATTGTTTACCACTGAGACACCAGGGAAGCCCTAGACATAAATTCAGTTCAGTTCAGTTCATTTCAGCCACTCAGTCGTGTCTGACTCCTTGCGACCCCATGAATCGCAGCACGCCAGGCCTCCCTGTCCATCACCACCTCCCGGAGTTCACTCAGACTCACGTCCATCGAGTCAGTGATGCCATCCAGCCATCCCATCCTCTGTCGTCCCTTTCTCCTCCTGCCCCCAATCCCTCCCAGCATCAGAGTCTTTTCCAGTGAGTCAACTCTTCGCATGAGGTGGCCAAAGTACTGGAGTTTCAGCTTTAGCATCATTCCTTCCAAAGAAATCCCAGGGCTGATCTCCTTCACAATGGACTGGTTGGATCTCCTTGCAGTCCAAGGGACTCTCAAGAGTCTTCTCGAACACCACAATTCAAAAGCATCAATTCCTGGGCGCTCAGCTTTCTTCACAGTCCAACTCTCACATCCATACCTGACCACTGGAAAAACCACAGCCTTGACTAGATGGACCTTTGTTGGCAAAGTAATGTCTCTGCTTTTGAATATGCTATCTAGGTTGTTCATAATTTTTCTTCCAAGGGGTAAGCATCTTTTAATTTCATGGCTGTAGTTACCGTCTGCAGTGATTTTGGAGCCCAGAAAATAAACTCTGACATTGTTTCCACTGTTTCCCCATCTATTTCAAGTACTTGGATACAATCTCAAAAACAACAGAATGATCTCTGTTCATTTCCAAGGCTAACAATTCAATATCACAGTAATCCAAGTCTATGCCCCAACCAGTAACACTGAAGAAGCTGAAGTTGAACAGTTCTATGAAGACCTCCAAGACCTTTTAGAACTAACACCCCAAAACGATGTCCTTTTCATTATAGGGGACTGGAATGCAAAAGTAGGAAGTCAAGAAACACCTGGAGTAACAGGCAAATCTGGCCTTGGAATATGGAATGAAGCAGGGCAAAGACTAATAGAGTTTTGCCAAGAAAATGCACTGGTCATAGCAAACACCCTCTTCCAACAACACAAGAGAAGACTCTACACATGGACATCACCAGATGGTCAACACCGAAATCAGATTGATTATGTTCTTTGCAGCCAAAGATGGAGAAGCTCTATACAGTCAACAAAAACAAGACCAGGAGCTGACTGTGGCTCAGATCATGAACTCCTTATTGCCAAATTCAGACTTAAATTGAAGAAAGTAGGGAAAACCACTAGACCATTCAGGTATGACCTAAATCAAATCCCTTATGATTATACAGTGGAGTGAGAAGTTGATTTAAGGGCCTAGATCTGCTAGATAGAGTGCCTGATGAACTATGGAATGAGGTTTGTGACATTGTACAGGAGACAGGGATCAAGACCATCCCCATGGAAAAGAAATGCAAAGAAGCAAAATGGCTGTCTGGGGAAGCCTTACAAATAGCTGTGGAAAAAAAAAGGCAAAAAACAAAGGAGAAAAGGAAAGATATAAGCATCTGAATACAGAGTTCCAAAGAAGAGCAAGAAGAGATAAGAAAGCCTTCTTCAGCGATCAATGCAAAGAAATAGAGGAAAAGAACAGAATGGGAAAGACTAGAGATCTCTTCAAGAAAATTGGAAATACCAAGGGAACATTTCATGCAAAGATGGGCTCGATAAAGGACAGAAATGGTATGGACCTAACAAAAGTAGGAGATATTAAGAAGAGGTGGCAAGAATACACAAAAGAACTGTCCAAAAAAGATCTTCACGACCCAGATAATCATGATGATGTGATCACTAATCTAGAGCCAGACATCTTGGAAAGTGAAGTCAAGTGGGCCTTAGAAAGCATCACTACAAACAAAGCTAGTGGAGGTGATGGTTTTCCAGTTGAACTATTTCAAATCCTGAAAGATGATGCTGAGAAAGTGCTGCACTCAATATGCCAGCAAATTTGGAAAACTCAGTAGTGGCCACAGGACTGGAAAATGTTAGTTTTCATTCCAATCTCAAAGAAAGGCAATGCCAAAGAATGCTCAGGCTACTGCACAATTGCACTCATCTCACACACTAGGAAAGTAATGCTCAAAATTCTCCAAGCCAGGCTTTAGCAATACGTGAACCGTGATATTCCAGATGTTCAAGCTGGTTTTAGAAAAGGCAGAGGAACCAGAGATCAAATTGCCAACATCCGCTGGATCATTGAAAAAGCAAGTGAGTTCCAGAAAAACATCTATTTCTGCTTTATTGACTACACCAAAGCCTTTGACTCTGTGGATCACAATAAACTGTGGAAAATTCTGAGAGAGATGGGAATACCAGACCACCTGATCTGCCTCTTGAGAAACCTATATGCATGTCAGGAAGCAACAGTTAGAACTGGACATGGAACAACAGACTGGTTCCAAATAGGAAAAGCAGTATGTCAAGGCTGTATATTGTCACCCTGCTTATTTAACTTCTATACAGAGTACATCATGAGAAACGCTGGGCTGGAAGAAGCACAAGCTGGAATCAAGATTGCCGGGAGAAATATCAATAACCTCAGATATGAAGATGACACCACCCTTATGGCAGAAAGTGAAGAGGAACTAAAAAGCCTCTTGATGAAAGTGAAAGTGGAGAGTGAAAAAGTTGGCTTAAACCTCAACATTCAGACATAAATTAGGAGGCTACTATTCAACCCAGTACAGCAGTATGGTCTTTTGCTTCAAAGGTCAGTTTCTTAAAAACACGTGTTCAAGTTCTAAAGTGCAAATGGCTGTGTACATGGAGCCCTGCTAACAGGTCTGGAGCCATGCGAAAGTGGAAGAGAGGGTAGTGCCGTGCTGGGGCTAGATATTGACAGAAATCTCAGGAATGTCCAGATTCTTCACTCCCTCCCCACTAAGCTCACATTAGTCACGAATCCTTGTATTGCATCCCCTCTCCTCAGCATCACCAGATCACTTTCTCTTCTCTGAATCAGGCCACTGAACAGCTCACCGAAACAGGAGTAACACCCTCTGAGAGGAAATTCTTTACCGCCCATCCTGCCCTCCTGCAATCTCTTCCCTAACCTTCAGCCCAAGTGATCTTTCTCAGGTAAAATGAAATCCATGTGAAGCCTGCTCATTGCCACCAGGGCACAGTCCAGGGCTGCTGATGGCACACAAGCCCTCTGTGACTGGCCTCTGCTCTCAGCAACCCCCACCCTGTCATCCCGGCCATTCTCAGAACCCAGCATGCCCCCCAACACCTCCTTGCCTTACAGACTCTGCTCCTACTGTCTGAAAACTCATTCCTTCCCTTCTTCACATGGTGAAGTGAGTTGAATAGTGAATCTTAGAAAGATAAGTTCATGTCCTAACTTCTAGGCCCTAAGAATGTGAGCTTATTGGGAAATAAAGTCTTTGCAGCTATAATTAACCTTAGGATCTCAAGATAGCATCATCCTGTATTACCTTGTTGTTATTGTTCAGTTGCTCAGTCATGTCCGACTCGTTGTGACCCCATGAATGGCCAGACCTCCCTGTCCTTCACCATCTCCTGGAGTTTGGTCAAACTCATAACCATTGAAGTCAGTGATGCCATCCAATCATCTCATCCTCTGTCACCCCCTTCTCCTCCTGACTTCAGTCTTTCCCAGCATCAGGGTCTTTTCCAATGAGTCAGCGCTTTGCATCAGGTGGCCAAAGTATTGGAGCTTCAGCTTCAGCATCAGTCCTTCCAATGCATATTCAGGGTTGATTTCTTTTAAGATCAACTGGTTTTACCTCCTTGCTGTCCAAGGGACTCTCAAGAGTCTTCTCCAGCATCATAGCTCAAAAGCATCAATTCCTCAGCGCTCAGCCTTCTTTCTGGTCCAACTCTCACATCCATACATGACCACTGGGAAAACCATGGCTTTGACTAGATGGACATTTGTCGGCAAGTGATGTCTCTGCTTGTTAATATGCTGTCTAGGTTTGTCATAGCTTTTCTTTCAAGGAGCCAGAGTCTCTTAATTTCATGCAGTCACCATCCACAGAGTGGTCCTGAATTCGATGATGGGTGTCCTTAGAAGAGAAAGGCAGAGGAAGATTTGACACAGAGACACGGAGCATAAGGCCATTGGAAGACAGAGGCAGAGACTGGAATGATGCAGCCACAGCCAAGGATCGTGTGGAGCCACCAGGAGCTGGAAGAGCCTGGCAAAGATTCTCCTAGGGCCTCCAGAGGGAGTGAGGCCTGCCGACACCTTGATTTTGGACATCTGGCCTGCGGAACTGAGAGAGAATAAATTTCTACTTTTGAGCCAGCTGGTTTGTGATCATTTATTACAGCAGCCCTTAGGAAACTGAAACACACAGGGTCCCCTCGGGGGCTTCTGGGGACTGTGCAGTTTGCTGATGTCACTAGGGTACCTAGGTGAGAGCCTGAGTGGGGACTAAATGCACACACTTGGCCTGCGCAACTGTGTGCCCAGCAAGAGAGGCCTCTTGTCAGAAGGAGTGCCTTTCTCTTATTCACCCAAAGGTGCCTGCGGGGCCAGCAGCAGCCCTAACTCCTGGGTGTTCTGTGCTTTCTCCAGGCAGGCCCTCCCTCAGAGCAGCCTGGAGCCTTCACCTGCTCCAGCAGCACCTGATCACACGTTTATCCTGCAGTAGGACAAGCATCTGTTCCCATTTCTGTGCCTTCCTCTATACCTTGCAAGTGAAGTTGCTCATATTCTTCCCCTTCCCCTACACCCAGAACATAACAGGTGCTCCAAAGAGATGCACAGCATGGAGGAGCAGGAGTGCTCCGCGGGGCTGGGGTGAGCTTAAGGCAGCAACAAGGCACAGCCAGCAGGGGCAGGGTTGAGAGGCTATCCCCAAAGGGAGCTAAACAACGGCAATTTCACGCACGTCACGATTTTGCCTAAACTAGCCATCAAACAAAACTGAAAAATAAACTTGACTAGGGTGCATCACCCAGGATATTAACATTTTACAGATGCCGTATCTGATCCTGTGTCTTTATCTTTCCCCTAATTGAGGCATCAGTGCCTAAGGATGTTTCCATTTGGGCCAAAAACATGCTGCACACGTCCAAGGGGACCCAGGGCTACATTCCACGCAGACACACATATGAGCTCATGCAAGTCCCAGGATGCTCATCTGGTCCAGATTTGAAGGAAACTATTTAGCTGGATGGAGAAAACGCATCATGTATCAAGTTAATACCAAACAGATTTTATGACATACTGAAACTGCTTTTGATAATCTACTAATACAGCAGAAGAGCTAATGAACTAAAAAAGAACCAGCTCATCAGCGTATCTTTGAGGCCTGGACAATGTTGGTGTAGGCTGTAAAGATGACAGAGAGACAAAGAGATGCAGAGAGCTTTAGGGGAAGTTATCCAAAAGGCTGCCCCCCGCCCCATCCCGAGAATCAATCTTGTCCCTTGTAGCAAGAGGTGTATTTTGCCAATTTATGAGCATAGGCTTTTTTTTTTTTTTTCTGGCTCACAGTCAGGGTGGACTTTTCCAGAGATGAAGAAGGACCATGATCTGGCTGCTCTCATCCCTGCTAAGCAAGGCAGCCATGAATGCTACTGACGGAGAGGTCATTGCTTGGTCATCTCACTTGGGAATGTCTCATCCCACTGGTGGTTTCCTCATCAACTACCACTTGACCACAAGAGCAAAGTGGTGGTAGGGATAATGGGGATCAAAGCGATGAATTAACCGAGAATTTTTGGCTGCTAGCAAGAGCCAGTTGTGATTAGTATAAGAAAAAGGATCATTGCATGGGGGTGATGTTGAAGAGATTATTAACTCAATGAAATGAGGAGTCAAAGACTTTGGGAAAGGCATGGACTGTGATAATTCAGCGTCCTCAGCAGGAGGAGCTGTCATTCATGGACAGCTTCAAGTTCTGAGTGGTCAGTTCTGGGAGGAGAGTAGCTGATCAGTCAAGTTTGGATTGGACTGGGATAGGTTACCCAACCAAGCGCAGGGGAAGTAATGCTCTGGCAGGGTGATCTCTGCAAGCCAATGCCCAGTAGAATTGGTGTCTACCATAAATGCCTTACCATAAATTAGTGTCTTACTATGAATGTGTAAAAACATGGTGAAAAAGTTTTAAAGTATATGGGAACTGAATATAAAGTTTTTGCTTGCTTGCATTCTTTAGTGCAAAACATTGGCCAAGTGTTTGGGGGGACTGTGGTACTGTTCCTGGAATGGAGGATGATATTTGGAAGTTTGGGCCCAGAAACTGGGCTCTCTCAGTATCTGGAAAAGGGAGAGAAAGAGAAGAGGGCACTAGTGGCCCTTAGAAGGCAGGGACCCAGGTAGCTCAACTTCTTGCAATACCCTCACTGAGAAGTGCTGAATTAAAGTAATCCTGGGCTGCTCCTTGCTGAATCTCACTCCTTCTATATAATAAGGAGAAGGGATGCTCCTGTTTGCATTTGCTTCCGGTTTGACATGGGTTGTTGCTGTTTGGGGATGCTTTTGTCGGTTTTCCCTCCCACCCCTGCATAACCAAATCATTTTGTTGTCATTGTATAAGCAGACATGTTTTCTAAAGTGCCAAGAAAGGAGTGGCGGACATTTTTCAGAGTAAAACCAGGCTTTTAGATGCCATACTCACAGCAGGAACTCCAAGAAAATAGGAGGTCTTTTCTATTTAAGCCTGGTAGACTACAGTCCAGGGGATGGCAAAGAGTCGGACACGACTGAGCAACTTCACTTCACTTCACTTCTATTTGGAATCCTACACAAGATATTATACGGAGATTCTCGGACACCAGCCAAGTCTAAGGCTACAGCACATCAGTACCTCAAGCACATAGAGAGTAAGGAGGAATTTAGGATGAAAGACCAAGGCAGAGCTTTTTCCTCCCTATCACTGGAGAGAAGCAGGAAAGGAATCTTGTAACCCTTTGTATCAAGGGGATCATGTAATCCTTCCAGTCTGGAATGGAAGCCAAGGCTGCCAGTGCAGGAAACTCCAGGGAAATGCAAGGAATTAAAGAAGGAGAAGACGAGGAAGGAAGAGGAGGAGAATTCAGAAAAAGGCTGTTGGAAATTGTACGCTGACACCCGGAGCAGCTATGTTAAGGGGGATTAAGGTGCGAACGCGAGTAACCTCATTTTATTTCTATACAGGAAACCAGAGGGATAGCTAAGAAACAAGCTCATTATTTCTGATTCTTGGCTGGTTCTGGCTCTTAGGGGACACTCCCTTCCTCAGTCAGAGAGCTGTTTTTATGACAAAGGACTCACATGCTTTCTCATAGCTACATTTTCCTTGAATCATGGTTGGCAATTAGGCATTCAGATTTGACTATTTACTTCTGGGACTTCTCTGGGTATGTGAAGAATTCCCTCATCTGTTTTGCTCAAGATGTGGGCAGAATAAGAAGTGACCACAGACAGATATTGCCTCTATTTGGCTGGAGTTAGGAAAGAACCACTGTAATCAGCCAAGGAAACGTTCACCAGCACTGATCCAGCAAATAGAAGTGTATCCATGGGTCTTTGACCGGCCCCAGGTCAAACAGAGTGCAGAGGGGAAATCCCACTTTTCAGAGGTTGAAGACAAGCTGTGGCTTAGAGAATTGTGGAAATTGGTAGAAGAATGGAAGGTTGTGACACGAAGTAAAAAAAAAGAACAAGGAATTTATATCAACAAATATTTACTAAGCATTAGATGCTATACTATTAATAGATGACTCACAATCATAAAAACAATAAGAATAGTTCATGTTAATATCTATTAACTCACTTAACCTTCATAACAAACCTGTAGCGTTTATACCTGCTTGTACCATCGCCACATTCAGGATGCAGAATTAAAGGAGCAAAAGCCTAAATGCCTCCCCAGAATTATCCAGGTAGTCAAGGGTGGAGCTGGGATGTTAACTTAGACAATAAGCCTTCAGAGTTTAGGCTTTAAATCACTGTGTTATAGTCTCTTAAGACGCAAATTATTTTTTCTCAAGGTTACAGGGAGATGGACTCACAAACAGATAATATCAATATTGTTTACACAGAAGATCATAGATACGTGCAGGGTGTTTGGGAAGCCCTTCGTCCAGTTCCGGGGTCAAGGACTGCCTGGAGGAGGTGGCTTCTAACCAGAATCTTAAGGAGTGGATAGGAAAAAGTTAAGTAGGTGAAGAAGCTGAGGGAAACCAACCAAGACAACAGGAATTAAAAGTGAGCAGTAGCAGTTTGGCAGTAGGGATGGCATAAAGCATGCAGAGCAGAGAGAGAAGAGACAGAGATAGAAACCTACCATGTCATACATCTGTTGAATGAAGAACACACGAGGGTCCAGGCAAACATGGCTTTGTGAGTCAGTTTAAGGACTTTGGTGGCCACTGGGGTAGAGGACAGTTAAGTACAGGTTTGTAAACTCTACGGGTTTGTAGTATTATAATATTAGTAAGACCACTTTAGCAATACTGTTGAAGTTTTTTTTTTTTTTTTTAACTTTGGGAGGATGTAAGTTTATCTGCCTTTTCTATTGTTTATAGGGAGGCCTTATGTCAGAAACTGGTTGGAAAGTGGACCCAAGGTTTGTCTTGATGTTACAATTGTCTTTTTACTAAAGTCAGAGTATTAGTTCAGACATAGTATTTTCAGTTTTTTTCCTTCCACAAATTATACCATAACATCATCAACTTAAGTTTTAATAGATATGTGACTAGGTTTCTTTTTTTAATTAAACAAATTTTTTTATTAAATTAGTTTATTTATTTTAATATTGTAGTGACTTTTGCCAAACATCAACATGAATCAGCCATGGGCACACATGTGTTCCCCATCCAGACCCCCCTCCCACCTCCCTCCCCATCCCATCCCCAGGGTCATCCCAGTGCACCAGCCCTGAGCACCCTGTCTATGCATGCATCGAATCTGGACCGGCGATCTACTTCACATATGATAACATACACATTTCAATGCTACCCTCTCAAATCATCCCACCCTCACCTTCTCCCACAAAATCCAAAAGACTGTTCTTTACATCTGTGTCTCTTTTGCTGTCTCACGTATAGGGTCATCGTTACCATCTTTCTAAATTCCATATACATGCGTTAGTATACTATATTGGTGTTTTTCTTTCTGACTTACTTCACTCTGTATAATAGGCTCCAGTTTCATCTACCTCATTAGAACTGGTTCAAATACATTCTTTTTAATGGCTGAGTAATATTCCATCATGTATATGTACCACAGCTTTCTTATCCATTCACATGACTAGGTTTCTTTTATTGCTGCTTTTATTTCTTTTTCTTCCTGCCTTAATTCCTTTTTTCCTCTTCCTTCTCTTCTCTCACTTATTTCATCAAGTGGCTAAATTGTCCCCAAACCATGCTTTGATTTTTACCACAGAAGTTAAAATGATAACGTGAAGATCATGTAGGAAGATAGTGAAATGAGTCAGGCAAGAGGTTTTGCCTGATAAAGACCTGCACTGGAATATTAGAAATGGAGAAGGGGAGAGCATATTTGAAAAAGAGGTAAGGATTAAGGTCAGTCAGTTATGTGTGCATGGGGAGCTGGAGTGGTAACAGAATTAGAAGAACCAGGATAAGTTTTGGTTTCTGGCCTGGATGGCTGTCATTTACTGAAATATAGAGAATAAAATGAGAAATACATCTAGAAAGAAGGTGATGACTTTAGTTTAAAACATATGGATTTGACGTACACATGGAAACATCCAACAGAAATTAGATGGGTCTGAAGCCAAGGGACTGATGATAGAAACTGGAAATAAGTGCTTAATTAGAAATAGAAATTTAGCACTTATTTGACTAGAGGCTGTGACAGCTAAGTCCAAAGATGATCACATCAATTTCTTCTCTTCCTCTATGTCCCCTGTCACCCACAGGACAAATTTGTTTTCCCTCACCTTGAATCTCATCTAGATTTGTAAAATGAAAAGACATAGAGGCTAAAACGGAGAAGGCGATGGCACCCAAATCCAGTACTCTTGCCTGGAAAATCTTATGGACGGAGGAGCCTGGTAGGCTGCAGTCCATGGGGTCACAAAGAGTCAGACATGACCAAGCGACTTCACTTTCACTTTTCACTTTCATGCATTGGAGAAGGAAATGGCAACCCACTCCAGTGTTCTTGCCTGGAGAATCCCAGGGACGGCGGAGCCTGGTGGGCTGCCGTCTATGGGGTTGCACAGAGTTGGACATGACTGAAGCGACTTAGCAGCAGCAGCAGCAGCAGAGGCTAAAAGGGAAATGAGGAAATATCTAGAAAAGATTTGACAATAATGGACATAAGTTATAGATTGGTAGCTTAATTAGTGCAATGCAGCCTACTGTAACATGAAAAATAGAAAGAGTACCTAATAAATGCATGGATCTTGCTAAGAAGGTTTCCAGGTAGAGTGGTACTTATTTCTCCTGCCAATGATAAAGGCAAGATGAACCTAAGAAGGAACTATCCAGTTTTCAAGCAGAATACAGAGACAGTATATCCAATGCAAGCTCTACTTGATGGGAAATTTAAAAATGATCTCATATTTGTAGTTTCTCTGGAAACAAGAGATTCTCAAATTAAGAAATGGCCACAAGGGAAAAATCAAATCCAGTGGCTTCTATAAAATATAGCCTCTAGGTACAGATCAGATCAGGCTTCCCTGGTAGTTCAGCTGGTAGAGATTTTGCCTGCAATGCAGGAGACCCCAGTTCAATTCCTGGGTCAGGGAGATCCACTGGAGAAGGGATAGGCACCCATTCTCGTATTCTTGGGCTTCCCTGGTGGTTCAGATGGTAAAGAACCTGCCTGCAATGCAGGAGACCTGGGTTCTATCCTCAGAGAGGGAAGATCCCCCGCAGGAGGGCACAGCAACCCACTCCAATATTCTCACCTGGAGAATCCCCATGGACAGAGGAGTCTGGTGGGCTACACTCCATGGAGTAGCAAAGTGTCAGACTCAACTGAGCGACTCAGCACAGCACAGATCAAATCAAGGGTATTACTATAGGACCCTTTGTTGACACGTCAAAAAGATTTACAGTTATGCCTCATAAAGGTCTCAACTAGATAAATGGACTTCCTAATGGGGAGCTTCCTAGAGCCTCTCAGTCAGACAATACAACATCTGAGAACCTTAAAGGTTTTGCCACACAGCACACTAACTTTGAGGGTTCTATCTCAAAGAAAGTGTGGATATTGTTTTTGTCCTTGACACAAATTTATAATTTGATACACAGGGAGCCCACAGCTTTTAAAAAAGGATTTTTATTAGCTTAAACTCAACAAGCAGGGAGGTATTAATCAGGAAAAATGTTTCTTTGGAGAAGGGAAATGTGCAAAGTTTAGATAACAGATAGAGAATATATATCAAGAGACAGATAGTGGAAAATGAAAGGAGGTTCCCAGACCCTAAACTTCCCATGACTAGAACAGAAAGATACCTAGAAGTAAGCACAGGGTATTCTTGTAGGAAATGCAGGTAATTCTGAAGATGAAGCTAAGATTTCAGAGGGAGGAACCAAGAGCCTTGGAAAAACTACTCACAAAGGGGAGAAATGAACTCTTAATCAGGGAATATCCTCTCCCCCTGGAGTCAGCGAAAATGTCTACATGTGTCTTGTTGGATTTCAGAGTTACTAAGGATAGGGATGACTAGGTGCCTTCTGTTTTCTCCCCTTTTTTTTGAGTGGGAACATTTACTGCTCTATTCTGTTTCTTTTTCATAGTTGTGTGTTAGCTGGAAAGATGGCTTGCTTTTATGTCTCATAAACCTCCACACCCAAGAAACCATAGCTGAAAAGCAAGATTCAGGAAGTAGACCACATGATATCCTTGACTTTCAACAAATGCCATAATAAGATGAGAATTTTGAAGAAGAGGTGAGTGTATTTTACACACAGGAGTATTGTTAACTGTTGTGGCCAGAGAGTTAACCGTGGTAAATAATCTCTAAATAAGTCCATCATCAACCCCTTTCCCCCTTGAATGTATATGGCACTTGTCAAAGAAAAGACAAAATGGGGCAGTAGTTAGTGCAGTGAGAACATTTTGTTCAGGACTACTGCTTTAGGGGGTAAGGGGCCTCAGTATAGAATTAAGCTTAATTTTGAATATGGCATGGGCAAAGGGGAATTCATAGCCAAGGAGCAGGGTGGGGGTTGGTGGATAGAAAATTATAAAAAGGAAACATCAGGAGTAAGAGAGGATTCCAGCTAGAGTGACCTGGCAGGATTCTTGCTGAAGATAGCCGGGATGACCAGACACCAGCTGGCGACAGTGGAAGGTGAGAAACCCGATTAGACATTGAAGGTGATTGGATACAGAGGATGGAGAATCCTGGCTAAACCAACCTAGCAAGATTATTTATAAATTTGGACCATGTCGAGGAGGAAAAGGCCACGCACTCCACTACTACTGTCTGGACAATCCCGTGAACAGAGGAATCTGGTGGGCTACAGTCCACGGACTTGCAAAAGACACAGCTTAGTGACTAAACAGCCACAACAAAACAAACAATGTATGTAGAAGTCCACAAGTCAGATCTAGTCAAAAAAGAGTCCAGGGAAGCCTGAGTAGAGTCTGGCCAGTGAGATAATATCCGTCATTTTCTCCCATTAAGAGGTGGGGGTTATTTCCCCTGGGCTGGTCTGTGGCTGCCGTTGACAAAAAACGATGCTGCAGAAGAGACATCTGGGGCTCTAGAACCTCAGTTTGAAGAGAGCTGACAGCTTCCAGCTTCTTCCTTTTGAAACACAGCCACTATCTGCGAGGAAGCTCAACATCCACAAGGCAGAGACTCTACAGAAGACCCTCAGCGGTCAGCCCTTGTTAGTGGTCAACACCCGCTCTCAGCTATGTGAGTGAAGCCATTTGAAGACCACTGGCCCCCTCACCACCCTAGCCGATACTACAAAAGCAGAGCAATCACTTAAGTAACCCATAGAATCATGGAAATAATAATCTGTTGTTGTTTCAAACCACCAAGTTTCAGGTAGTTAGTTGTGGCAACATGTAACCAAAACAGATAAAGATGAAGACATTGAGACTGGAGGAACTATCCCCAAGACAGCGTGTGCAATAATAAAACAAGAACAACTCAGGGGAGAACAAGAAGTTTAGGTGGCCCCAACAGGAGACTAAGAGGAAATGTTCAAAGAGATTGGAGGAGAGAAAGAAGAAGTGACATCACGGGAAACAGGGCAGAACTTCAAGACGTAGGAGAAGGCCAATGTCACAGAGAGTTTTAGCAAGAAAAGATGCGGAAATCTGCCACCAGCTTTGGTGATGTGAAGTCATTAGTGACCTTTGTCAAAGCAGCTTCAGCAAAGTGGTGGAAACAGAAGCTGAATGAGAGGGACTTAAAGAGATTCCTAGCTAGGAAACTTTACGTTGTCATAGGCAGTAAAAATGAAAGCAAACAACAGGTACAAATATCTCTTGTAACCAAGTGTCTGGAAAGGAAGTAAGAGTAACAGGGCATTTGGCAAATGGGGTCATAAGGTCAGGAGAAGAGTTTTCTTAACACATTTATGCTTTCCAACCTAGCTCTAGGTTGCCTGGGCTTTTTGCAAATGGCCATCTTCAGACTGACGTGCAGCTCGAGCTATTATATTTGCCCCATGGTTCTGTTTGAGAGCTGGGCTGAAGCAAGCTTTAACAACGGCAGCATCATGTGGTGTGAGGAGCTCAGTGTGGGGAGTTCTGACAGTCTGCACTAGATTGGTGCATAAAGTCAGCCCCCCAGACTTCAGGTCCTCCTGCATTCAACAAGTGAATTAGACTAGAGGACCTTGAAGAACCCTCCAGTGTTAATATTCTATAGAAATGATTTTATGCTGAACAATCACATATTTTATGCTTGTTCTTGTCATTTCCTGGAAATCCAGCAAGCTTACATGGGTTAAATCATCCAACTTAGCCAATATTGTAGCTCCATGCATACAATACTCTCATTTCTAGCCCATATCCTATGAGTTGAAGTTTGGATATAAGGGCCTCAATAAAGGGTTTGATTCCTCCTGAGTGCCCCAAAGCCAGCCATCCAGAGCAGCGAGGCCGTGATCGCCCCGAGGGCTGAGAGGTTAATAGCCATGCCCAGGGGTAAACCAAGCAAAAAGGGAGGGGCGGCAGTAAGTTACCACATACAGCTGACTTCCTGAAAGGGTAGGCACTCCTCAGTTTACAAGGGCTGCCGAAACAGAACTCTGTCACTCAAGGTGATGCAGAGATGACGGACACATGCTAACCCTTCAACATCCCTCTCTCCTGAGGATCAGCACACTCAAGCATCTTTTTTCACAGTTACTGTCCACTGGGGTATATTATTTCTGCATTCAGCTTCTTTCTTTCCTATTTTGAATCTGTACTTTATGGGGTGCCTTTTTTTCCAGATGCAGTTAAATATATAGCCAGATGCAGTTAAATATTATGTAATATTATGTAATAGCCATTATGGCAATCATATTACAATATATAAATGTATCAAATTAACATGTTGACACCTTAAATTTACAAGTTATATGTAAATCTATTTCAATTTTCTTAAAAAAAAAAAAAGAGGCCAGAGGGTGTGCAGTTTTTGTATAGTCAGGAAATGTATTTAATTGATATCACTATGCTTTCTTGAGAAGGGCATGGCAACCCACTTCAGTATTCTTGCCTGGAGAATCTCGTGGACAGAGGAGCCTGGCGGGCTACACATCCAAAGGTTGCAAAGAGTTGGACATGACTGAAGCAACTTAGCACGTGTGCACACACCATGTTTTCTTGGGGCTTCCCTGATGGCTCAGTGGTAAAGAACCCTCCTGCCAATGCAGGGGACACAAGTTCAATCCCTGGTTCAGGAAGATCTCCTGGAGGAGGAAATAGCAACCCGCTCCAGTATTCTTGCCTGGGAAATCCCATGGACAGAGGAGCCTGGCAGACTATAGTCCACGGGGTTGCAAAAGTTGGACACGACTTAAGCAATTAAGTAACAACAGCAACCATGCTTTCTTCCTGTAGAAGAAGAAAATAACTAGAAAGCGAAATCTTTTTACATCTCTCACAACTGCCACCTGAAATCCTAATACTTTAATATCAATGTTATTAGTGTGACAGGAAGAAAACTATATGTGTGATAAGAAAGGTAATTCTTGTTTTCCATTGGATTCTAACAAGGAAGACCCTCCGAACATCCATGCTAAGGGGGATGGTGAGTGTGAGTGTGCAAGTTGGGAGAAGGCTTTCGAGGGCTAGCTTGCTTTGTTTAAGGAAGAGGAAGAAGGAAAAATACAAAGGAAGAAGGAAGGAGAGAAAGAGAATTCCAGAGAGAACAATCCATAAAGCTGCAGGGTCTGTTTGAGGGAGAAGGGAGAACCACAGAGCAGCTATTGGCTAAAAAGAAATATTGCAAGAAGAACTGAGATGCTTAAGTGGGAATTTTATGTGCATCTTATGCTGTGTGATATAACATTCTTCACCGTCTATTTCTCTCCAGTGCCTTCAGCAGCTTTTCTCTTGGTGTGGTGGTTAAGAACACAGACCCTGAAGCCAGACACTGCATTTCAACTCTTGGGCCCACACACAAACCTGACTGTGTGACTTTGGGTGATTTAATGTGACACCTTCAAGCTTCGTGGACTTCCCGGGTGGTGCTAATGGTGAAGAACCTGCCTACCAATACTGCAGATGTAAGAGACACAGGTTCGATCCCTGGGTCGGGAAGATCCCCTGGAGGAGGGCGCGGCAGCCCACTCCAGTATTCTTGCCTGGAGAAACCCAAGGACAGAGGAGCCCGGTGGACTACCCTCCATAGGGTCTCAAAGGGTCGAACATGACTGAAACGACGTAGCACTCAGCACTTCAAGTTTTGATTTCCTTAATTTGTAAAACAATGATAATAAGATGACCTACCTCATAAAGTTTTTGTGAGAATTAAATATATTAATACATGCAAAGGGGCTTGTAACTGGCCTGGCACATACCAGGCTAGAACTTTCGGAAACTTTGTTTTGGTTTTGGGAGGATGTGACAGACAGCTAATTCCTCTTTTCCAGAAGTATGATGAGAACAAGGACTGCTCCAAAGGACCCGTCGCATCTGATATTTTCATAATGGTTATTATTATTGTTATTATCATTATTTTGGATCTCCCTCTTAACATGAATTTACGTGCACACATTTTGCTTATCATATTTTCATGTATAGCCACTCATTATTCCTTCATTCAAGTAATCATTATTCTTTGATTCATTCAAAGTTTGTGGAGCGCTTATTATTGATACTTTCTACGTGGAGAACGTAGACTGTCCTCCTCTTGGCAGCAAAGAGAAGCAGGAAAACAACAAGCAGCAAGTCATCGCAAACGCTGCACAACTTAATAAAGTCCCAAGGAGAAGAGTTCTTACAGTCTTCCGTATAGGAAGACCACCGCTGGAAAAAGTGAGGCAGCAGGAATTAATCCACATTTGTCAAATTTATACTGCCTGTGACCACATCAACAACAAATGCATCACGTCTTCATTACTCAAGAAGTTTCCAAGCTCACCATCTCAAGTACAATTAATTGCACAATAAGATCTTTATAATCTCACCCTTTGTTCAGGGCACAAATCTTCCTAAATTCCTCAGCAAACTTTTCCCAAAATGGCATTACTTGCCCACCCCTAATTACAGTCCCTTTTATTTGCATGTGACTTTTCTCATGACAAAATTAATCCCATGAGGAGGCAGTACCAGGAATGCTCCATCTAACCGAACTCCAACTGTGTTCTTGGCTCATCACCCTCTTGGACAAATAAGAATGTAAACATTCCACAGCCGCCTCCTCCTCTTGTCTGTTCTCCCACAATGTCTTGCTGTTTGGGGCAAGTTCTTATGAATTCATGAACCTAACACAGTCTGCATCTGTAATCTAAACTTTATGCACTTTCCTTCTGTAATAAAACATTTCTCTTCTGAGGAATAGTTTCCCAAACTCTTCCTGTTGTTATCTTCCCTGGAATGGGCACCTTATAGAAACATAAATTTGCAACTTAGGTTAAAAAGTAAATATCACAAAGTCCATTTAAAGTCATAAAAGAGCCATGAAGTAATTTCAGGTTAAACTAGACGATAGCCAGAGAATTTTTTTCATTTATGTCCTGAATTCCCACTATATCACTCACCTACTTCACTGAAAATGTTGGGTTTTCTAGATTCTAAATAATTGGAATTAAATTGTTAACTGCTAAACATTTTTTATCTGTGATCTAAAGCAGCTCTCTACTCAGAGATGCTAAAAATTAATAACGGCAACAGATAAAATTCTATTGCTCTGTACCCCACCTGAACCATCATTTCTCAACATACTGCAGAATTGTTAACCTCTTGACTCTGGTGTTTCATTTTTTTAAAAAACTGGCGTTTTAAACTGGTATTTCCATGATTTCAGAAGTTTGAAGTCCCCTACCGAAAATTGCATTTCCATTCTAAAACAAGCAAACAAACAAACAAAAAATACCTACTGGCTTCCCGAAAGATCAGCATTATACAGAGATTTGAATCTCAATACCCCACTTGCTAGGGTAGCTCAATGATAAAGAATCCACCTGCAATGCAAGAGATGTCGAAGATGGGTTCAATTCCTGGGTGGGGAAGCTCCCCTGGAGGAGGAAATGGCAACCCACTAGAGTATTCTTGCCTGGGAAATCCCATGGACAGAGAAGCCTGGTGGGCTACAGTCCGTGGGGTCGAAAAAGAGTCGGACATGACCGAGTACACACACACCCCACTTACTACCTTAGTCAAGGGACTTGGCCTCCCTGTATAACGTGGTTGAAAATTCTGAGCTCTGAAAACTTTGTAGGTCTGTATGAAACAATCATCACTCGTTTAATAACTGTTGATTGAACACTTTCCAAGTAGAAGGCACGAGGCCATAAGCTCTGCAGGATACAAAGATGAGTTAGAGAAAGATAACGCCCTGAAGAAGCTTAGGATTTAGATGAATATCAATAACTATAATTCAAGATGGAAACAACTTCAACCAGGTCCCAGAGCAACTCCTCCGAGAGGCCCTCCCGAGCACTCTCCACTTATTGTGGCCCTCGTTTGCTCTTCTCCCCTGCACCTAGTTTTAGCTTCTTACAGCACTCTCATTATCTGCATTACCATGGCTATTACTTTTTATTTACCAGATTTTAGTCAGTTTCTTCCTTCATCATGAGAGCACCATGAAAACAGAGGCTTGCTCTGTCCTATTCATCATGGTAAAACAATGCTTCGTAAATATCTGTGGATGAACAGACAAGAGGTTCAAAAGTAAAGCTCAAAGAAGGCGGGAGTGAGACAGTGCTTCTGTGTGTAAAATTACTTGGAAAAACACTAACAGTTTTCTCAATAGGAACATTCTATTCTGTGAACATTATGTCTCAAGAGGATATTGTCTTCAAGGACTGAGCCTGGAGACTGAGCTTGGTGAGGAGCCTCACTGAATGAGTATGAAGGAAAGAGAGAAGTCTATCTTCCAACCAGCCCCCAGAGGTATCGATCTCGCCTTATGTATGAAACTGACCCATGGTCTTTCTTTCCAAAGAAAGAAAATCCAATTCTGGCAGATGAAGCAGCCCTTTCACACTGCTCCTGGTGGGTTATTTAACACAATTAGATTTCATACACATCAACACCCCATGTGAACAAACATAAACTTGTACCAGAGAGCCTTTAGCCTTTAGAATATACTTTAAAGTCAGTATATTAAGTACCAATAAGATAACTACCACTCAAAATAGGAAAAAAAAAATCCTGAAAATGCTCTAAGGTAATTTTATAATATGATTAGATGAAATTTAAACAACCCAGGAAATATCCATGATTTGTCTGAAAAGACTATAATTAAATGTCTAATAAGAGGAAAATGACCTATAATTGTCACCATTTCTTTTCATACTTACGGTCCTTGTAAGATCAATAGTAATATGCGAGCTTTTACAACCTCATTATAGTTAAGCCACATTTGCTAACAATTGCTTCCTTCTTCATTAAAATAATGTTTCATTCAACAACTACTGCAAGTGTCAAGTCAATTTACCCAGAGCTCCTTGATTTCCAGGTTGCTAATGCTCCGTGCACACCACATACAGCTATGCACATTTGCAATCTCAATGGGAATTCTTTCCCCTGAATGACAATGAAAGGGTGCTCTTCCTTTCAGTCTTCTCCCAGGGCAGGGGAAATACAGAAATTGCCATCCTTTGTGTTTCAGCATGTGACATGATTTGGGGGGAGTCTAAAAATAAATTTGTTTTTGATGTTTGACACAAACCAGGGACTCAATTAATAGCCCTTCGTTGTTGAAGTTCCTCTGGAGTAGAGGTGAGTGATGACATTAAGAACCTCTCCAGAGAGAAAATTCAGATTTATAAAATTCCTACTCTATGCTAAATACTCTACATACACTGCAGAGTATGTGCTGAAAACATCTATAACTGTGTATTGTTTACCACCCTGTGTCTTAGATTGTTTCACTTTGGGAGAGTGAAGAAGTGAGAACACATACTTCAAGGTCACCATTCAATATTCATAACAACCTTTTGGGATGGGACACTTCTGTTCCCATTGTATATACAGTGTAGTTTCCACCTTGGACTTAAGCTACGTCCATTTTCCTGTGTGCAGTACAATAGCCATCAGTTGTCTATGTGCATGAAGGAGTGAAAAATTTTGAATGAGGACTTGCACTAACGGAAGGTGAACGCATCAATCTTAACCTCGTTACAAATATCCTGTTGAAAGGGCCGGTAGAATGTGGAGTCAGACACGACTTAGCGACTAAAGGACAACTGGAGAATGTGGTATTTGTCACGGACATTCTTGAGGCCACTCGGAAGGATTCATGTCTGGGTCCTAAGAAGATAAAAGGATATAAAGACAAAACAAGACAAGAAAAACACAGTCACTTCTCCAGAAACTGTGTATGCCCATAAGCCATAAGCTTTAATGCCACCTCCCTCTCACCAAACTAGAGGGTCCTCTGCAGTCCAGGTTTGCTAGGGCATTGTGGGAAAATTCTCTCACATTCATTTAGGAGAACGTCCAGAAGCAATCTCCTCTCTCTGGACATTGTCACGGTGGGCATATTCTGGAACTGTTCTCATTGTTTTGTTACCAAATTCAAATGAAGCCAAAACACTGAGTAAAACAAAACAAAGCCAACAGAATCATAAGAAGCCAGAGCTTATGCCTCTGGAGTTCATCAACCTGAAGGTGTTTTGGCAGAGACTATTCCTCTCATATTTACTCTTCCCAGTTCAGTTCAGTTCAGTGGCTCAGTCGTGTCCGACCCTTTGCGATCCCATGAATCTCAGCACGCCAGGCCTCCCTGTCCATCACCAACTCCCGGAGTTCACTCAGACTCACGTCCATCGAGTCCGTGATGCCATCCAGCCATCTCATCCTCTGTCGTCCCCTTCTCCTCCTGCCCACAATCCCTCCCAGCATCAGAGTCTTTTCCAATGAGTCAGCTCTTCACATGAGGTGGCCAAAGTACTGGAGTTTCAGCTTTAGCATCATTCCTTCCAAAGGAATCCCAGGGTTGATCTTCAGAATGGACTGGTTGGATCTCCTTGCAGTCCAAGGGACTCTCAAGAGTCTTCTCCAACACCACAGTTCAAAAGCATCAATTCTTCGGTGCTCAGCCTTCTTCACAGTCCAGCTCTCACATCCATACATGACCACTGGAAAAACCATAGCCTTGACTAGACAGACCTTAGTCGGAAAAGTAATGTTTCTGCTTGTGAATATGCTATCCAGGTTGATCATAACTTTTCTTCCAAGGAGTAAGCGTCTTTTAATTTCATGGCTGCAGTCACCATCTGCAGTGATTTGGGAGCCCAAAAAAAGTCTGACACTGTTTCCACTGTTTCCCCATCTATTTCCCATGAAGTGATGGGACCAGATGCCATGATCTTCGTTTTCTGAATGGTGAGCTTTAAGCCAACTTTTTCACTCTCCTCTTTCACTTTCATCAAGAGGCTTTTTAGTTCCTCTTCACTTTCTGCCATAAGGGTGGTGTCATCTGCATATCTGAGGTTATTGATATTTCTCCCAGCAATCTTGATTCCAGCTTGTGCTTCCTCCAGCCCAGCGTTTCTCATGATGTACTCTGCATAGAAGTTAAATAAGCAGGGTGACAATATACAGCCTTGATGTACTCCTTTTCCTATTTGGAACCAGTCTGTTGTTCCATGTCCAGTTCTAACTGTTGCTTCCTGACCTGCATACAGATTTCTCAAGAGGCAGGTCAGGTGGTCTGGTATTCCCATCTCTTTCAGAATTTTCCACAGTTTATTGTGATCCACACAGTCAAAGGTTTTGGCATAGTCAATAAAGCAGAAATAGATGTTTTTCTGGAACTCTCTTGCTTTTTTGATGATCCAGTGGATGTTGGCAATTTGATCTCTGGTTCCTCTGCCTTTTCTAAAACCAGCTTGAACATCTGGAAGATCACAGTTCATGTATTGCTGAATCCTGGCTTGGAGAATTTTGAGCATTACTTTACTAGTGTGTGAGATGAGTGCAATTGTGTGGTAGTTTGAGCATTCTTTGGCATTGCCTTTCTTTGGGATTGGAATGAAAACTGACCTTTCCCAGTCCTGTGACCACTGCTGAGTTTTCCAAATTTGCTGGCATATTGAGTGCAGCACTTTCACAGCATCATCTTTCAGGATTTGAAATAGTTCAACTGGAATTCCATCATCTCCACTAGCTTTGTTCGTAGTGATGCTTTCTAAGGCCCACTTGACTTTACATTCCAGGATGTCTGGCTCTAGATGAGTGATCACACCATCGTGATTATCTGGGTCATGAAGATCTTTTTATCTGGGTCATGAAGTTCTTCTGTGTATTCTTGCCACCTCTTCTTAATATCTTCTGCTTCTGTTAGGTCCAGACCATTTCTGTCCTTTATCGAGCCCATCTTTGCATGAAATGTTCCCTTGGTATCTCTAATTTTCTTGAAGAGATCTCTAGTCTTTCCCATTCTGTTCTTTTCCTCTATTTCTTTGCATTGATCGCTGAAGAAGGCTTTCTTATCTCTTCTTGCTGTTCTTTGGAACTCTGTATTCAGATGCTTATATCTTTCCTTTTCTCCTTTGCTTTTCGCTTCTCTTCTTTTCGCAGCTATTTGTAAGGCTTCCCCAGACAGCCATTTTGCTTTTTTGCATTTCTTTTCCATGGGGATGGTCTTGATCCCTGTCTCCTGTACAATGTCACAAACCTCATTCCATAGTTCATCAGGCACTCTATCTACCAGATCTAGGCCCTTAACTATATTTCTCACTTCCACTGTATAATCATAAGGGATTTGATTTAGGTCATACCTGAATGGTCTAGTGGTTTTCCCTACTTTCTTCAATTTAAGTCTGAATTTGGCAATAAGGAGTTCATGATCTGAGCCACAGTCAGCTCCTGGTCTTGTTTTTGTTGACTGTATAGAGCTTCTCCATCTTTGGCTGCAAAGAACATAATCAATCTGATTTCGGTGTTGACCATCTGGTGATGTCTGCATGTAGAGTCTTCTCTTGTGTTGTTGGAAGAGGGTGTTTACTCTGACCAGTGCATTTTCTTGGCAAAACTCTATTAGTCTTTGCCCTGCTTCATTCCGCATTCCAAGGCCAAATTTGCCTGTTACTCCAGGTGTTTCTTCACTTCCTACTTTTGCATTCCAGTCCCCTATAATGAAAAGGACATCGTTTTTGGGTGTTAGTTCTAAAAGGTCTTGGAGGTCTTCACAGACCCAGTCAACTCAGTTCTTCAGTGTTACTGGTTGGGGCATAGACTTGGATTACTGTGATATTGAATGGTTAGCCTTGGAAACGAACAGAGATCATTCTGTCGTTTTTGAGATTGCATCCAAGTACTGCATTTCAGACTCTTTTGTTGACCATGATGGCTACTCCATTTCTTCTGAGGGATTCCTGCCCACAGTAGTAGATATAATGGTCATCTGAGTGAAATTCACCCATTCCAGTCCATTTTAGTTAGCTGATTCCTAGAATGTCGACGTTCACTCTTGTCATCTCCTGTTTCACCACTTCCAATTTGCCTTGATTCATGGACCTGACATTCCAGGTTCCTATGTAATATTGCTCTTTACAGCATCAGACCTTGCTTCTATCACCAGTCACATCCACAGCTGGGTATTATTTTTGCTTTGGCTCCATCCCTTCATTCTTTCTGGAGTTATTTCTCCACTGATCTCTAGTAGCGTGTTGGGCACCTACTGACCTGGGGAGTTCCTCTTTCAGTATCCTATCATTTTGCCTTTTCATACGGTTGTTGGGGTTCTCAAGGCAGGAATACTGAAGTGGTTTGCCATTCCCTTCTCCAGTGTATTAAAGCCCCTGTTATAGCTAAACACTTGGCTGTCCAGAAAAAAGATATCCTCTCCCTGCAGGTTGGTGTCTCCTTGTGCCTAAGATCTGGCTGGTGGAATACAAGCAGAAATGTCATGTTCTAGGAACCCTGCTTACGAGACAGCTGGTTCATGGACATCTTCATCCTTTTCTCCTCCCTGCTGTCGGGAACATGAATACAATGAGTGGAGCTCTAAACATCATCTTGGACTATGGCAACAGAGCTGACCCTTTTTGGAAATTAACTAGAAGGAGCCTGAAAGAAGATGAAAGTTTCTCCAAATTTTGTTGAGCACAGTTACTTTAGAAGCCATAGTCTTCCCATCTCTGATTTTGTATGTAAGAGAAACAAAGTTCATTTAAGTCACTGTTAGTTTGATTTCCTGTTTCTCACAGCCTAAACTAATCTTCACTGGTACATATGCTTTGTAACCCCTGGGCTTTTACTGAATTCCACTTGCTTGATGCAGATTAGGTTGAGTTTTCTAATAACCTGCAATCAAAAGCATCCTGCTGCTAAGTCGGTTCAGTCGTGTCCGATTCTGTTCGACCCCATAGACGGCAACCCACCAGGCTCCGCCGTCCCTGGGATTCTCCAGGCAAGAACACTGGAGTGGGTTGCCATTTCCTTCTCCAATGCATTAAAGTGAAAAGTGAAAGTGAAGTCACTCAGTCGTGCTGGACTCTTAGAGACCCCATGGACTGCAGCCTACCAGGCTCCTTCATCCATGGGATTTTCCAGGCAAGAGTACTGGAGTGGGTTGCCATTGCCTTCTCCAAAAGCATCCTAAGTAATACATAAACTAAGGCAGCCTCATCCTCACTTGGCTATACACCACCTTATAGCTTTGGCACCTCAAAGCATGCAGTATGTTGTTGGCTAACTCCAGGATAAATCTGGCATCAGAGAGGTGGTGCCCATCAGCAGAACTTACTCCTCAAGAGGAGCCAGAGATATGACATTGCCCATCTAAAGAGGAAAACTAAAGAGAAACATGTACTCCACATGGCAGTCAACATGACAACTAAGTGAGTTTGCCTGGGAGTTAATGCAAGACACTCCAAGACTCAGAAATATTTGACTATGCCATCAACTAGATACAATAAGAATTAGTTGAGCCTTAAATTGAGTCTTAAATTGAGCCTTTTTAAACCAACAGGTTGGGGAGAACAGAAAAAATTGAACTCCACACAGATGGGAAAATAAGCTCAGAAAAGTTAAATATCTTGCCGAAGTTCAAGTAACTAGCCTCACAATCTGAATCAACACCAAATTCTTACAAAGGGATATTTTCATGTCATGTTTTTTCTTATAATATTAGTTATTACTTTTCTCTAAACACATGCATCCTTGATGTGTGTCAAGGATTTTCTAACATTGGATTAACAACTAAACCATATTGACAGTAACACTCCCTGACCCAAGAAAACTGAAGATAACCTATCAGGAATGTTCATACTTAAAATTTCCCTTCTAGGTCCTCTGATTCTCGGACCCAATCACTATAAATGCTAAACTGTAATTTTGAAACTCAATCTATGTATCTTTTAATAATGTACATATTCCTTCATAATTTTAAATAAGAATAAATAAGATTTAGTTTGGTATTGGAATAATCTAAATAATTCACACTGTTGAACTGTTCATTGTTAAAAAATCTTCTTTTCAGTTTCAACCAGTTGGCCTCAGCTTTGGGACACGTGTAAATTAGTAAACCTGGCAGAGAGAAAAGACATTTTTCCAAGGATTGGCCAGAAAATGTGTGATTTTTTTTTTCCCCCCTGTAGGCTGTTGGCTTACCCATTGCAAGGGGTGAATCTCAAGAGATTCAGAAGCTTAATTTGAATAAACAAGCAAAAGTTTGGATGCTTATCAAAACTGTGGCAAAACTAGGCCAGAAATGGACCTGATTTTCTAGTGAGGTTTCTAGTATTTCCTGTTTCCAGTAGGATGGACTATCGTGGGAAGAGTCTACTAATGACTGGAACCAGCTGGACATAACTGGAGAACACGTAAAGACTGGAAAACAAGAGAAAAGATAGTGTATGCTGCTTCAAGCTGCAAGGGAGGTGGAAATACTTAAAACATGGCACTGAAAATAAGTATCAACTAGTTGACTTGTTGCTTCTTTTATTTCCCTCAGAAAAAAAATCTGAATTTGGTACTGTTCCAGAAAAAAAGATCTACCTAGTAGACCTCACACCATCTGTAATGTGGACTGCAAACAAATGTATGTGGTGACCTAGAGCCATGGAGGGAAAGGGGCTATTTATCTACTCTTGGACATGCCTAAATCCCTGTGCGCCAACAAGTTGGAAGAGGCTACAATGCGATCCATGATAAATAATAGTCTGATAATGAGTCATCTTTCCCTGAGCCAAATAGGACTGTCCTCACAAAGGTTAACCCTCTGTGGTAAACACAATTGATCAAAGCATAGCATCCCGTCCAGATTCCTTCTGGTGTGCCTGCTGGTTCAGAAGACATCGTAAAACTGAACGGTGTTTCCCAGGCTTCTTTGCAGCTGCAGTTCTGGATGTCATTTGGATTCCACTCTTTGGAACCACTAGTGTAAGATCTGAGGTTGAACTGTAGGGTAGAGGCTACTTCTGCAGGCAAACACCACCACCGTAGCTGAATTAGTGAGGTCCCAGTAAGCTCTTATTTGCTTTGTGTGAGTCTAGTGGCAAGGTGCAGGCTGTTCATTTTTCAAGTATGGATTCTAGAGCTGATGGATATCAAAAGCTCATTGATTATGGCTGTAAGGTATAGTTCAAGCCAAGGCAGAAAAGAAGGAGAGACGACCTCAACAGAGGTAGGTTACCTTTATTCAGGCAAGGAGGGGCAACAGTCGGCCTAATGACCAGGCTGAGCCTGAGAGGGATCAGGGAGGCTTCATATTTAAAGGGAATATTTGTGGAAGCGATAAGGGAAATGTTAGTCAGGCGGGACATTTTGGGTAATCTTTAGTTGAGATGGCATTTGCAGTTGAACAGGGGGTGGGAGGTTTGGGGCAGGGGGGGATAAGTCCAGGTAGATGCAACCAGCCCGGAGCATCAGGGCAGAACTTAAAGTTTGGTTTTGTTTTCCCAGAAGTTAGATGATTCAGCAAGGGCCTTTGAGACCCTTGTTTTCTTTTCTAGGCCCAAGGATTCCTTCAATGGCATATTCTTGATGATGCTGGGGTCCTAACTGTGTGCCCTAATGGTACTGAATCCCTGATGGTGGCCACGGTAGGCAGTTCTAGAACCAGCAGCTATAGCAGCAGTTTCCACATTCAGTGAGTAGGTTCCCAATTATGGAAGGTTTAGTGGCTAATTTGGTGTCCCTTTTCTGCAATATGGCATTGAAAGTCATTCCTATAAACGAAACCTTCCCAATAATTCTATATGCCACCAAATATTCCCTAATAAACCCCTTTCTCTTTTAAATGGACTAGGGCTTCCCTTGTGGCTTAGCTGGTAAAGAATCTGCCTGCAGTGCCGGAGACTTGGGTTCGATCCCTGAGTTGGAAAGATCCCTGGAGAAGGGAAAGGCTACCTACTCCAGTATTCTGGTCTGGAGAATTCCATGGACTGTATGCTCCATGGAGTGGCAAAGAGTCTGACACAACTGAATGACTTTCATTTGGATTTTAAATGGACTAAAGTGTGTTTAAAACCATTGAACCCTAACCAATGCAACTCAAGAAGAATCCCCAATTTCTTTCCAGTTTTACACATGGATCTGGGATAAACTGAATGAGAAGTGAAAGTGGAATAGAAAAGAGAAAACATATTTCCAGGATCTGATTGAGCTAGGAAGCCATTTCTGAATTGATGAGTTGTGAGGGAGAGAGAAAACCAGATGCCAGGAAATGGAGCCAAGGTCAGAACAGAAGATAAATTAAATTCTGTGTTAAATGGGAGTGGCTGAGATGAAGAGAGAGACCAGGGATGAGTTGAAAGGTCTGTAGCAAAGTTGAAAGCATGGAACAAGGGCAGGCATGCAACTCTGGGTGATCCTAAGTTCTTCAGGTTATTGTAATCAATTAATTCTTAAGAATTAGGTAGAAATGGGCTCAAACACCAATTCTACACATCCTATAAAACTGGTATTCCTCCAGCATACCAAAATGCCTAGGAAAGGAGCAGTGACCCCTGTTTCTTCTAATCCTCTCAGGTCCCCATTTCTACTGTTTTGTCCATCTCTGCACTGTGTTCCACTCTCCAGAAGAGCCACTCCATTCCCCAAGGTCACCACTTCAAAGCCTTCACTTCCCAAAGCGTTACCAGGTCAAGATAGTGTGTAGCAGATCTTCACACCGCAGCGCGTAAGAGAAAACCACAAAGTTGAATGAGAGTCCCTTTCTTAAAACTCCTTTGGCCAACTTGGGCTTGAAAAACTCTCTTTGGTTCTTTCTTGAGTTCTTGTCTCATCTCATCCAGTCTTGCGGTCAAGACTCTCCTCTTTCCTGCAGCAAATTCCTATTTATTTCATCTGCTGAGCAGTGTAAGTTTTTTTCCCCTGTCTCATCCAGTCTGGTCTTCCCAGATGGTCCTTTTTCCAGGCAAAATGACCCACTGAGACATATGTGTCTCCTAAGAGGTCCTCCAGCACTAACTCTTAAATTAGGGTAAAGAAGGGATTTGAAGAAATGGTAGAGAGGGTTTATATGAAGCTAAGTCCAAACTATGGAAAACTGAAAGAGATGGGAATACCAGACCACCTGGCCTGCCTCTTGAGAAACCTGTATGGAGGTCAGGAAGCAGCAGTTAGAACTGGACATGGAACAACAGACTGGTTCCAAATAGGAAAAGGAGTACATCAAGGCTGTATATTGTCACCCTGCTTATTTAACTTCTATACAGAGTACATCATGAGAAACGCTGGGCTGGAGGAAGCACAAGCTGGAATCAAGATTGCCGGGAGAAATATCAACAACCTCAGATATGCAGATGACACCACCCTTATGGCAGAAAGTGAAGAGGAACTAAAAAGCCTCTTGATGAAAGTGAAAGAGGAGAGTGAAAGAGTTGGCTTAAAGCTCAACATTCAGAAAACGAAGATCATGGCATCTGGTCCCATCACTTCACGGCAGATAGATGGGGAAACAGTGGAAACAATAGCTGACTTTATTTTCTTGGGCTCCAAAATCACTGCAGATGGTGATTGCAGCCATGAAATTAGACGCTTACTCCTTGGAAGGAAAGTTATGACCAACCTAGACAGCATATTAAAAAGCAGAGACATTACTTTGTCAACAAAGGCCCATCTAGTCAAGGCTATGGTTTTTCCAGTGGTCATGCATGGATGTGAGAGTTGGACTGTGAAGAAAGCTGAGCACTGAAGAATTGATGCTTTTGAACTGCAGTGTTGGAGAAGACTCTTGAGAGTCCCTTGGACTGCGAGGAGATCCTACCAGTCCATCCTAAAGGAGATCAGTCCTGAGTGTTCATTGGAAGGACTGATGTTGAAGCTGAAACTCCAATACTTTGGCCACCTCATGCGAAGAGCTGACTCATTGGAAAAGACCGTGATGCTGGGAAAGATTGAAGGCGGGAGGAGAAGGGGACGACAGGATGAGATGGTTGGATGGCATCACCGACTCTATGGACATGGGTTTGGGTGGACTCTGGGAGCTGGTGATGGACAGGGAGGCCTGGCGTGCTGCAATTCATGAGGTCACAAAGAGTCGGACACGACTGAGCGACTGAACTGAACTAAAGTCCAAAAGGAGAGATGAGAGATAGCATCCAGGCTCAGGTGGAAGGGGTGATTCACCTTGGACTCCTTCCTCTGAGATGGAGGGAAACAGAAGCAGCAAAGCGGGTAGAAGGAAGACAATTTCTGCTATTATTCCTGTAAGGCTGGGAGCCAGTGCGCAGGTCCACTTTCCCTTTGACTCAGCTTTGGCACATCCATGGTAGTAGAACATAGTGGTTAAGAGCCAGCCCTGAAGCTCTAGGCTGCCTGAATATAAATATTCTCCCCACTACTCACCAGCTATGTGACTTTCAGGCAAGTCTGTCTGACAGTCTGCATTTGAGAAATGAGGATAACAATAACACCTATCTTGTAGAGGTGAGAGAATATTAAATGAGAAAATTTATGAAGTGCATAGAACAGTGACAAAAAGTATCTTCAGTGCTCAATAAAAGTCTGTTATAATTATGCTAACAGAAGTGCCCTCTTAAAGGAACCAGAGTCGTGTGGACACATCTAAGACCCAGAACATTCAGCTGGGCAGTAGAGAGAGATTAAGGAACAAAGCTCCCATCTGACTGTTTAAAACTGATGACTCTGCACAAACTGCTTAACCTGTCAAAGGCTATTTTCTCATCCATAAGGTAGGGGTGACTCTACCTACCTCATGGAGCTTTCTAAGGGCAAAGGATAATGCTGTTTATAAAGAGGGTCGCACAATTTCACCATTAAGCCCCTTCTTGTCCAGGAAGTTGTCTCCACTTCCAAACTGATCTCTCATTCTTGATCTTGCACAATCAGACCTTGAAGATTAAAAACACCAGCAACAATAAACCATAACTGTCTCTCTTGACTTCCTCTTTTTCTTGATATTTCCTCCTGTGTTCTCAGTAGATTTTATAAACAAAAGGAAATGGAATAGAATAAAATGGAAGCAATACTAGATATACCTTCATAATAAGATCACCAGCATAAATCAGACTTGCCAGAGGGCAGACAGGATCCATTTTATTCTTTCTCTCATTGCCCATTCAACAAGCTCTTTGGCCCTCTTCTTGCCTACCCTGGGGTGAAATTTCTGATTTGGTTCCATCAGTTCAGTTCAGTCGCTCAGTTGTGTCCGACTCTTTGCGACCCCATGAATAGCTTTCCCCATTATTCTTAGACACTAAAAAGTCCTTAAGGTTTTTCCAACCATTAAAGAGACCAATCCAATGTAATAATCAAATAATCAAAACGATATGCTTTCACAGCTTGAATGGCCCTTGAGGGCATCGTGCCAAGTGAAATAAGTCAGACAGAAAAAGACAAACACTGCGTGATTTCCCCTACGCTGCTGCTGCTGCTGCTAAGTCGCTTCAGTCGTGTCCGAATCTGTGCCACCCCATAGACGGCAGCCCACCAGGCTCCTCTCTCCATGGGATTCTCTAGGCAAGAGTACTGGAGTGGGGTGCCATTGCCGTCTCCAATTTCCCCTACACTAAGCTTAAAAAAGCTAAACTTAGAGATACAGAGTGCTGGTTACCAGGGGTTGGAGAGGTAGAAGACATGGGGAGACACCATCAAAGGGTACAAACTTTCAGTTATAAGGTTACCAAGTTTGAGGATCTAATGTTTTGCATGGACTATAGGTAACAACACTGTATCATGTATGGAGAAGGCAATGGCACTCCACTCCACTACTCTTGCCTGGAAAATCCCATGGATGGAGGAGCCTGGGTGGCTGCAGTCCATGGGGTCGCGAAGAGTCGGACATGACTGAGCGACTTCACTTTCACTTTTCACTTTCATGCATTGGAGAAGGAAATGGCAACCCACTCCAGTGTTCCTGCCTGGAGAATCCCAGGGACGGGGGAGCTTGGTGGGTTGCCGTCTATGGGGTCGCACAGAGTCGGGCATGACTGAAGCGACTTAGCAGCAGCCGCAGTTGCTAAAAGAAAATAAAAGTGAAAGTTGCTCAGTAGTGTCCAGCTCTTTTGAGACCCCATGGAATTCTCTAGGCCAGAATACTGGAGCAGGTTGTCATGCCCTCCTCCAGGGGATCTTCCAAACCCAGGGATCGAACCCAGGTCTCCCACATCACGGGCAGGTTTCTTATCAGCTGAGTCACAAGGGAAACTCAAGAATACTGTAGTAGGTAGCCTATCCCTTCTCCAGCATATTTTCCCAACCCAGTAATCAAACCAGGGTCTCCTGCATTGCAGGTGGATTCTTTACCAACTGAGCTATGAGGGAAGCAATGAGTCTTCAATGTTCTCACCACAAAAAAGAAATTGGTAACTATGTGATAGAATGAAATTGGTAGCTAATACTATGGTGATAACTGCCTTGCAATTTATACTTGTAACAAATCAACACTTGCATGCCTGAAATGTATACAATACTGTGTATCAGCTCAGTTCAGTCTCTCAGTCCCCTCCGTCTGACTCTTTGCCACCCCATGAATCGCAGCACGCCAGGCCTCCCTGTCCATCACCAACTCCCGGAGTTCACTCAAACTCACATTCATCGAGTCGGTGATACCATCCAGCCATCTCATCCTCTGTCGTCCCCTTCTCCCCCTGCCCCCCAATCCCTCCCAGCATCAGAGTTTTTTCCAATGAGTCAACTCTTCACATGAGGTGGCCAAAGTATTGGAGTTTCAGCTTTAGCATCAGTCCTTCCAAAGAACACCCAGGACTGATCTCCTTTAGGATGGACTGGTAGGATCTCCTCGGGAGTCTCCAAGGGACTCTCAAGAGTCTTCTCCAACACTGCAGTTCAAAAGCATCAATTCTTCAGTGCTCAGCTTTCTTCACAGTCCAACTTTCACATCCATGCATGACCACTGGAAAAACCATAGCCTTGACTAGACAGACCTTTGTTGGCAAAGTAATGTCTCTGTTTTTCAATATGCTATCTAGGTTGGTCATAACTTTCCTTCCAAGGGGTAAGCATCTTTTAATTTCATGGCTGCAATCACCATCTGCAGTGATTTTGGAGCCCCCAAAAATAAAGTCTGACACTGTTTCCACTGTTTCCCCATCTATTTCCCATGAAGTGATGTGACCAGATGCCATGACCTTTGTTTTCTGAATGTTGAGCTTTAAGCCAACCTTTTCACTCTCCTCTTTCACTTTTATCAAGAGGCTTTTTAGTTCCTCTTCACTTTCTGCCATAAGGGTAGTGTCATCTGCATATCTGAGGTTGTTGATATTTCTCCCGGCAATCTTGATTCCAGCTTGTGCTTCCTCCAGCCCAGCGTTTCTCATGATGTACTCTGCATAGAAGTTAAATAAGCAGGGTGACAATATATAGTCTTGATGTACTCCTTTTCCTATTTGGAACCAGTCTGTTTTTCCACGTCCAGTTCTAACTGTTGCTTCCTGACCTGCATATAGGTTTCTCAAGAGGCTATCAATTATATCTTAATAAACGTGGGCATGGGGCAAAACTACAAGTTTTCACTTGATTAAACCTTTGCCCATCCCCTACACAGGCTTGCAGCTGGTGAGAGATAGTGGTCACTTTCTTTATACTTCTTACTTCATCTACTCCCCAACTCACTAGTTGCTGATTATGAACTTTTGGGGTCCAGCACAAGGGGACAGGAGGAGGCAGAGGAAAAGACTTACTTGAGTAGAACAGTTGACAAAGGACACTGGTGCCCCGTGGCCTGGCAGATGTCCACAGCTAACTCCTGATCTCCTGGAGCTGTGACTGTCTCCTTGGAAAACTTCCTTCTAGGCACCTTCAAACCCAGGTCTTCCTTATAGGCAATGCCTGTCTACCAGTTGGCTGCTTAAAACTCTCCCCATAGCACTGATTTCCAAGAGCCAACCCTTCCATAAAGGTAAGCAGACAACTGTCATTTACACACCTGCTCACATTGTTATTTTTACACTTTCCAACAGTATGAATCCCAGCTCTCAAGGGAAGAATCCACAATACAACAATTTCCAGTTCCCTTGGTGCTAGGGCATGGACACACAACAAACACTCTGTGGACCAGAGGCACCGTGAGGCTTTCAGGCTGGGGTTAGCCATGGGAGAGAACAGGCAGCTAGCCATGTCTTCCCTGGCCCTGATGGGGTGATGGCAGGTGCAGCTCAGTCTTGGAGCCAGACTAGTTCCCAGACTTAAAGCCTGTCCCAAACACCCTGCCAGCTGCTGATGTTCCCTCCCAAATCCCTCCCTGCTTACACTGACCAGAAAGGGTTCTGTCATCTGTAACTAAGGACTTGCACAATATAAGACTCTCTAAAAGTCACTGGTCCAGTTCTCTTTCAAGATGACCTCAGGCCAGTTTCCTTCCAGGGAACAGAAAGCAGTTCATCCATCAGGACCCTCTGGATTACCAAAAAGCAAAGACCAATTAAAGTGAGCTTCAGCAAAAAATATTAGGAGTCAGAAGGTGAATTTCAAGGTGTCCTCTGAAGTCCATGGTCAGGGGTATAGCAGAACCTCAGGAAAGACCTAGAACTGTTGGTCTCCTTGGAGATGACTCCATACCAGCTTCCTTCCAGGGGCCACAAAGAGGTGGTTCAGGATTGCTGACAGGGCAGCTTGTTCACAGACCACTGCCTGACTCCACGCTGCTGCCAGATAGCAGGCACAGCCTCTGGCCTTCAGACTCTTCTTGTGAGAAGAAGATACCAGTCCCTGTACCCCTTGGCTCCAGGAGATTCTCGCCCATCTCTGCAAGCAGTTTTCCAAATCTCTGTACTTGCCTTAAGGTGAAGGGAAGGCACTCTTTTCCTCATATGGAGCTGGGCACAGAAATGCCCAGAACCCATGTTGCACCCTATGGGGTTCTTTTTCTCCAGTGGCCTCCTTACCTCTTTCTTCTCTCCTTCTACAGCCCAGCTTTTGGGCTAAAGCTGGCAGAACAAATTTTGTCATTTTTTACCATGTGGTACACAGGGATCTAGCTGCTTACTACAGATAAAGCTATATTGTGCAACTATTATAATTTTCTCAGTTTTTGAGGCATCTGGAAAAAAAACTAAACCCTAGGATAAACAGAGTCCCTTTAGAACATCCTGTTAAAAATAAGCAGGCACCATGAATTGACTTTTTCAAAATAAAACCATCCCCAAATTTGCCTTTAGTTCCAAGATTCCAAATTTTCATCAGGTTCTCATTCAATAATATTAACCAATCCAACATTTCCCGTTTCTGCTATCAGCACTGAAAACACACATCCATTCATGTTGACAGCCTCTAACAGACTGACTCATGCAGAGGCACCAACAGACTGCACCGATCTGACAGGTTGTCAAGCCGATAAATAGACAAGGATGATGTCGGGAAACTGTTCCATCAACGCTGCCTGCGGCTGCTGCTCATTATATGGAATGTCAGGTATGCTGTCGAAGGCTGGAAAAAGAAAACTACCTGTTCTTAATCTGTGTGTAAGTCGAGTCTCTCAGGGAGCGCTGGCCTCGGGGGACTAGGTTTACACACTATTTCTGCCACTTTTTCAGCCTACTATGGCAGGACCCTTAGCCTTCTCCATCTTTAAATTCCAAGCAACAGTTTCCGGGCTCCCTTGGAGGCATTCAGTGTGGACTCACAAGACTGTCTTCTCAGCTACTGTGGGCATACATCAATATTTTTTCCCTCGATAAATTTTAATTTCTAGAAAAAACTACAGCAGAAACTTCTCATGTCATGAAGGTGCATCAAACAAACTGCAAAGGTATGATCATGGGACAGAGGGCCCCGTAAAGCCTGGCCTCTCACTGGGTAAGATCATGGGACAGAGGGCCCCGTAAAGCCTGGCCTCTCACTGTTGCCAGTGCCACCCTTTCCCTGTGGGACCTGCTACTGAGGTCACGTGCTGCTAAACCTGCCCAAAACAACCTAAAAGTGCACCGAAGCCCATCACCTTCTCTGTCCTGAGGGAGACTGATCTGTCCCTCCTAGGCTGGCACTCTGCAATGTAGGTCCCAGGGCTGATGTGACTTGGGCATCCAAGTCTCACACAGGTTCAGAGAAACTTGAATAAATTTGCAATGTCCTGTGGCTCAAAGTGTTAGTCACTAAATCATGTCTGACTCTTCGCGACCCCTTGGACTGTAACCCGCCAGTCCTCGATGTCCATGGGATACTCCAGGCAAGAATACTGGAGTGGGTTGCCATTTCCTTCTCCAGGAGACCTTCCCAATCCAAGGACTGAACCCGGGTCTCCCGAACTGTAGGCAGATTCTTTATCATCTGAGTCACCAGGGAAGTCCAATATTTATTTATTTGGCTGCAATCAGTCTTAGTTGTGGCATATGGGATCTAGTTCAGATCAGGGATCAAGCCCAGGCCCCATGCATTGGGAGTGCAGAGTCTTAGCTGCTGGACCAGCAGGGAAATACTTTTTTTTTTTTAACTTTTTGCCATGCTGAGGGGCATGTGGGATCTTAGTTTCCAGACCAGGGATCAAAACCACACCCCTTGCCTTGGAAGTGTAGCAACTTAACCACTGGACTACCAGGGACGTCCCAAATAGAGTGAAAATCACTCAGTCATGTCCAACTCTTTGCACATCAGGCTCTCTGTCCATGGAATTCTCCAGGCAAGAATACTGGGCATGCCCTCCTCCAGGAAATCTTCCTGACCCAGGGATCGAATCCACATCTCTTATGTCTCCTGCGTTGACAGGCTTCCCTAAATGTGATCTGAGCTCTCACTATATCTAACGAAACCAAGCCTCACTGCATTCTATACTGTATAAATACATACACAAAATATGAAACATTAGAACCCTTGGCCAAGTTGGAAAAAGATAACTTTGGGCACCCACAAGATGACAAGTATTAAATAATGGAGATGAATCAAACTGACTTCAGAGTTTACCATCTATTCCCAAGGGACATAACATGTTATGGGCACAGATTCTGGGAAGAAAGCTGGGCTCCTCTACTTAATTAATATTGTAACCCTTAGACAAAAGAATTAACTTTCCTGTCTTCACTTATTCATCCTTAAAAAATGGAGATTAAAAGAGTTATCTAATGCTTAATTTTCCTCTGAAGAGGTAACAAGCCAATATACATTTAACATCCAGAAAAGCACCTAGCATTGTTAGCATTTAAAATAATTGTTAAGAAAGATAGGCATTGTCATAACTGCCTATGATATAATGAAATTATTTAGTAGTGTAGTAAAAGTACAAACAACAAGAATACACAATTCTATATTCTTATTTAAGCAAAGCTGTGTCCACAGCTAGGATTTAAATATATATTCATCCATATATATTTTCTGATATCCTACAATACGACAGACACTGTGCTGGACCTGGAAGACAGAGTGATAAGCAGGGCTCATAAGGACTCGGGCCTTAAAACACAGCCTAATCTGTGGTGAGACAGGTCTGGAGAATTAGAGACACATATGTAACAGATGTTTGTGTGAAGAACTGAGGGATTGCTTTTGGAAAAAAGTTTA
Source organism: Capra hircus (assembly GCF_001704415.2). Taxonomy (NCBI): domain Eukaryota; kingdom Metazoa; phylum Chordata; class Mammalia; order Artiodactyla; family Bovidae; genus Capra; species Capra hircus. The sequence continues at coordinate 46,011,692 of NC_030813.1, forward strand.
CCCTTCAACATTAATCATCTGCCAGCTGGGACACAGTCAATCCGTGATTTGGTTACTCCCCAGGCAGCTGTGATCAAGTGAGCAGAATCGTGGTGCAAAGCGAGGCTGCCACCTCCTCTCTAGGGAGGTAGACAGGGCTTTCCTCGAGAAGAGTGGATGGAGTGGGCCCACGGGTACATTGCTTAACATGACAGGCAGATGTGGAAGACTGTGCCGGGCTAGGGCAACGTGGCCAAGGCGCAAGGAACAGAGGGGCCATCCGTGCCGGTCCAAAAACAGGAAGAGACGGAGCCCTTCTGCTCCCTTGGTCCACTTTTGCAACAGTGAGTCTCCGACTTCTTTATGTCTTCTAATTTCCACTACTTTTAGGTTGATTCATATATTTTATTCTTAAGGAACAGTCGAAATAAGCTCATAATCGTACTTATCCTCCAAAATTTCCTTTTGAACTCCCAAATCCCAAGGAAAAGGAACTGTTTTATCTGACTTCTGTCCATAGCTCTCCCCATCACCCACCCTTGAAAACTCAGCATTCTCTTTGACGCCACTCTTCTTCTTGTTTCCTTCATTAAGTCAATTGCCAGTGACTTTGGAAGGCAGTCCAGAGTAGTCCAAAGCAGCACGATTTTTGGAGTCCTCCAGGCTTGATGGAGGGGGAGACGACAGAGGATGAGATGGTTGGATGGTATCCCTGACTCGATGGACAGGAAAGTTTGAGCAAGCTCCCGGAGTTGGTGATGGACAGGGAAGCCTGGCACGCTGCGGTCCATGGGGTTGCAGAGTTGGACGTGACTGAGCGACTGAACTGAACTAAACCAGGCTTGATTACAGATCCTAGCTCTATCATGCACGAATGTGAGATCTTTAATGAGTTACCGCATTGATCTGAGTCTCAGCTGCATTTTCTGTAAAATCAGACTAATAACACCCACCTATTATCATTGTTAGATTAAATAACAGAAGGAAAACCCCTTACATGGGTTGCAAACAGTGAACTCTCAGAAACCGGAAGCTCTTATTTGTTACCTATGGCAGGTATTTCACATCCATTGTCTCATCTTGTTTTCTCTGACACACCCTGCTGCTGCTGCTGCTGCTGCTGCTAAGTCAGTTCAGTCGTGTCCTGGAGTGACGATAATAACCTTGCTGTTTTCCATCATCTCCCTCCCCAACCCATTATACACCCAGCTGTCAGAAGACTCTTCCTAAAAACAGCTCCAACCCCTTCACTGCCCAGATTGGAAATCTTTCATGACTCTTCCAGTGTCAACCCAATAAATAAAGTTTAGACTCTCCAGCTTGGCTTTTAAATTTTTTCAGATTTAGCTCCTCTTGCTCCCTCCCAAGAAAGCCTCTGTCTTACTTAAACTGGATGAGTCACTAATTGCCCCCTAACTTTTCATACCTTTCGTTACACTGTTCTCCCTGCCCTGAATGCAGTGTCCTCTGTATTCCTTTCTGTCAAAATTCTGTCCATTCTTCAGAGCTCCATTTCACTTTCACCTCACTCATGAAGGCTTTCTGAATCACCTATTTTAAATTAACTTTCTGTCTGAATTTCCACAGGATATTTAAGTATCTCACATCATATAGGTCACCTTGTATTTTATAGTAGTACTCTTAGTATAACAGCCTCAACCCTTTTAATACAAAGCAGAAATTAAATACATTCAAGTACTGGCTTTGGTATGAACCCTTAAAATAACTGAGAGTTACATAGACTCCTTTCTTCATAACTTACATATAAAATACCAATGTTTTGGGTACTAAGACCCGAACATTCTGGCTACAAATGATTAAATAGGGCTCTGTGCTTGAGCCAAAAAAATAAAAAATAAAAATCTATTTTCTAGGCAAGATCTCCTTCTAGGAATGTTTGAATGTGAGCCACATAGAAAGAGAATAGTTGGAAGAAACAGGGTTTGAGAGAACCAAGAGATGCCAATAAGCAGGTATCTTGGAGCAGAAGTCGTGAGGAAATAAGAAGTGTGAAGTTGAGTGGAGAGTAAAGGAGGCTAGAAGTCAGAAGGAGTTGTAGATGCAGTCGAAACCCAGTAGAAGAGACAAACGAAGAGCCGAGTCAAGAGAGAGGAGCCGCCAGGTTACTGCTGGGACCTAAGACGCTGAGACGTCCTGAACAGCCTTCCAGATCTCCACTGGGTGGGCTATCTCTGTGCTTTCTCGAAAGCTCAACACCCGTACAGCAAACTCCCATTGCCTTGAGCAAATGAGTAAATATTTGTCCTTAACAGTCCAGAAGCACCTCCCATTGTACATGAAACGTGAAATAGTTCTCGGTGCCTCTGCTTTCTCTGTGGGGACAGGTTTGGTTGTCTCCATCTTGCCACACAACACATCAGTGAAATGCATAAATGTTCTGGCTTTTTACACTGTCCGGACAGTAAATGCCTTGTTTTTGAGACCTGATTTCTTCCATCCTGACCTTGGCATCTTATTGCCTGATACTATCTTATATCAAGATACAAGATAGTAAAATTCTTGTATTCTGGCTCAGCCCTTTCTCTCCTAATGGCCTTAACTCAATAGGTAACTCAAGACCATTATCTTAAGTTTATAGATGAGGTAGCTGGGGCATGGATGATTGAAGTCTGGCAAGGGTACTGTGCTTTAGAAGCAAGAATATAATTTAGAATTCCTGAGTGTCTTAGCTATTATTCTCCCCAGCCCCTATGTGATTAGACTGAGATGAATGAACATGAAATGAAGGGAAAAAAAAAAATCTACCATCTTCAAAAGTGGCTAGTAACCGAAGCAGCAATTTAACAAAATGATTGACTTCCTTCTGGGATCCCTCTCAACACCTCCAGAAAATGATAGATTTCAACACTTACCTGAAGCATCAGGCTCCACGGGCATAAGCAAAGATTTAATCTGATAATGCGTGGATCTGAAGCCAGCTGGCTGCCCTGCTTCTTCACCTCTGAATTTCACTTCATCAACGAATTTTCTCTTGCCAAATGCTTCTCTGTGCACTGTCAATAACTTAAGAGCCAAGTTGGCAGAGACAGGTTTGTGCCCAAATAACTGAAAGCCCAGAATGGAGCAAACTGGCAAGAAAGAGAATTCATGCTCAAGATGAACATAAGAGGTCAATCCATCCATCATCTTGATTCTAGAGAAGAGTAAACTGAGTCTCAAAGGCACTAAGTAAGCTGTCATGACCACCCAGGAAGCAGAAGATCAGAGCTTCAAACCCATGTTATTTAACTTCTTATACCACCCTTGTCTACCACTGCAAAATTCTTCCTTTTACATCCTGCTTTTGGGAAAAAGTTGGATGTTGCCTTCATTTCAGTTTTCAGCCAGACATTTAAATTCTGAAAACTTTAGTCTTGGCTAAAATTTTTAAAAAAAATGAAATAAAACCATTATTCAGAGTTCACATAGACATTGTAATGCGCTGAGCTCAGCAATCTTTTGAATAATCAATTAGCATTCAAATCAGACAATAGAGCTGCACAGTACCCTTCAAATAAATGTAACATCACACACCCCAGATACAAGTAAGACTACATAAGAGATCCCTAAGTTGCCTGGAACTTATTAAAATTGCCTTTTATTATCTCCTGGTCTCCCTTTTTTCTTTCCTAGGTAATAAAACCACTCTTTCCTGACAGAAATCCTTTCTATTGTTACGTTAAGCCTCCTCATGTGGCTAATCAAGTCACTCCCTTCCTCTAGACACAATGACTGGTGCAGGCATAAACTTTGACTTGAGCAAGGCCAATTGGAACTGTTCCTGAAATTTGTTATGTGAATATGTTTATGGATTATTAGAAGGATGCAGCTCCAACCTTTCAGCATCCATAATTTCAGAGCACCAAAGGCCCATTTAAACAGATTATTATAGATAAGTAGAGCCAAGAGATGGAGAGAAATAGAGAGCCAATAAATTATCCCCATCAAGTCAAATTTTGGCTACAAGCAATCAAAATGATCCTACCAGATACAATACAGGATCCAGCATTTTTGTAAGAATTGGTCAGTGGCTCAAATGTTTCTGAGAGGGAAGAGAGTGACAATAAAAATGTGGGTATTGCAGGTTCATGTAGGGTGGCTGCTGCTGCTACTGCTAAGTCACTTCAGTCATGTCCAACTCTACGCGACCCCATAGATGGCAGCCCACCAGGTTCCTCTGTCCCTGGGACTCTCCAGGCAAGAACACTGGAGTGGACTGCCATGTCCTTCTCCAATGCATGAAAGTAAAAAGTAAAAAGTGAAAAGTGAAATTGAAGTCACTCAGTCGTGTCCGATTCTTCACGACCCCATGGACTGCAGCCTAGCAGGCTCCTCTGTCCATGGGATTTTCCAGGCAAGAGTACTGCAGTGGGTTGCCATTGCCCTCTCCAAGTAGGGTAGCATCTAGAGTAAACTCATTAATTTCATGTTGAGGTTTTTTTTTGGGGGGGGGCGCGGGGGAAGAAGAATTTAGTAACCAAACAAGAGAAATGTAAGAAGACAGTAAATATGCAGAGATAGCCATCATTAATATTTTGGTATACATATGAATTAGCAGGATATATCAGGGGTTGTAAAGTTTTTGCTATAAAGGTCCAGTTTGCAAATATTTTAAGCTTTGTGAGCCATATGGCCTCTGTTGCACCGTGCCAATACAGCCAGACAACACAAAAATGAATGGGGATGACTGTGTTCCGATAATTAATAAAAACAGGTGGTGGGCCAGCTTTGACATGCAAGCCATAGCTTCCTGACCCCCTGGAATGCAGGCTCAAGTGCTCTAACAAGTATACTGACAAAAATAAACTAGCAAAGCATTCTTTTCTCAGGAAGAGTTTGGGCATAAACCGTTCAGGACATAAACCGTTCAGGACAACTACAAGGTTCAGAGAACCAGACTCTGTCTGTCTTGTTGCTCTGCCACCCTTAGGATGTTGCCCTCATATATACTGTCTGAGATAGCTTACTACCAGGTCCATGCCCCACTGAGCAGGAAGGGAGACGGAGGGAAAGGAAAAGTGCGTTTCTTCCCTTTAAGGGTGCCAGGGTGAAACTGCACCCATAACTCCCACTCATACCCCACTGGCCAGAACTTGGTCACGTGACCACATCAAACTGCAATGGAGGCTGGGAAATGTAGGCTATATTCTGGGCAGCAAGTGGGTAGTTAAGCATTAGGGTTTGTTTGTTTGTTTTTATAGAAAAAGAGAATAGATATTAGAGGACAAATAGCTGCCTCTGCCACAGCTTTCTTCCTTTCTCTTTAATGCATACATGCATGTTAGGGCAGCCTTCTCATCCCTCTGCTCCATCTCACAGCTTGGGAAGAAACTCAGGAAAAAAAGGAGTGACTGGGACAGGTGGCTTCATTGTCAAATTAGGAAAATAGGGTTTTAAAATTTTATTTATTTATTTTAATTGGAAGATAATTACTTTACAATATTGTAGTGCCTTTTGCCATTACAGCGACACAAATCAGCCACTGGTGTACACGTGTCCCCCATCCTGAACCTCCTCCCACCTCCCTCCCCATCCCTTTCCTCAGGGTCCTCCCAGTGCACCAGCCCTGAGCGCCCTGTCTCATGCATTGAACCTGGACTGGCGATCTATTTCATATATGGTAATATACATGTTTCAATGCTATTCTCTCAAATCATCCCACCCTCACCTTCTCCCACAGAGTCCAAAAGTCTGTTCTTTATTTCTGTGTATCTTTTGCTATCTCAAATATAGGGTCATTGTTACCATCTTTCTAAATTTTATATATATATATATATATATATATATATATGCGTTAATTCACTGTATTGGTGTTTTTCTTTCTGGCTTACTTCACTCTGTATAATAGGCTGCAGTTTCATCCACTTCATTAGAACTGATTCAAATGCATTCTTTTTAATAACTGAGTAATATTCCATTGTGTATATGTACCAGTTTTCTTATCCATTCATCTGCCAATGGACATCTAGGTTGCTTCCATGTCCTGACTATTATAAACAATGCTGCAATGAACATTGGGGTACATGTGTATCTTTCAATTCTGGTTTCCTTGGTGTGAATGCCCAGCAGTGGGGTTGCTGGGTTGTGTGGCAGTTCTATTTCCAGTTTTTTAAGGAATCTCCACACTGTTCTCCATAGTGGCTGTACTAGTTTGCATTCCCACCAACAGTGTAAGAGGCTTCCCTTTTCTCCACACCCTCTCCAGCATTTATTGTTGGTGGACTTTTTGATAGCAGCCATTCTGACCAGCATGAGATGGTACCTCATTGTGATTTTGATTTGCATTTCTCTGATAATGAGTGATGTTGAGCAACTTTTCATGTGTTAGCTATCTGTATGTCTTCTTCAGAGAAATGTCAGTTTAGTTCTTTGGCCCATTTTTTGATTGGGTCATTTATTTTTCTGGAATTGAGCTGCAGGAGCTGCTTGTATATTTTGAGATTAATTCTTTGTCAGTGCTTTATTTGCTATTATTTTCTCCCCTTCTGAGGGCTGTCTTTTCACCTTGCTTAGTTTCCTTCATTGTGCAGAAGCTTTTAAGTTTAATTAGGTCCCATTTGTTTATTTTTTATTTTATTTCCATTACTCTGGGAGGTAGGTAATAGAGGATCCTGCTGTGATTAATGTCAGAGAGTGTTTTGCCTATGTTTTCCTTTAGGGGTTTTATAGTTTCTGGTCTTACATTTAGATCTTTAATCCATTTTGAGTTTATTTTTGTGTATGGTGTTAGAAAGTATTCTAGTTTCATTCTTTTACAAGTGGTTGACCAGTTTTCCCAGCACCACTTGTTAAAGAGATTGTCTTTGTCCCATTGTATATTCTTGCCTCCTTTGTCAAAGATAAGGTGTCCATAGGTGCATGGATTTATCCCTGGGCTTTCTATTTTGTTTCATTGATCTGTATTTCTCTTTGTGCCAGTACCATACTGTCTTGATGACTGTGGCTTTGTAGTATAGTCTGAAGTCAGGCAGATTGATTCCTTCAGTTCCATTCTTCCTTCTCAAGATTGCTTTGGCTATTTGAGGATTTTTGTATTTCCACACAAATTGTGAAATTATAAAGTAGGTTTTGTGATATAATTCAGAGTCAGAAGGTAGATGAATGCCCTTTAAGGATAGTAAATTAAAGCTATATTATCAGGAGTGACATGACTGTCTTGTCTAAACTTAATATTTTTCAACAAGAGACTAGTCTTAGCAATGAAGAATATATATATATATATATATATATATACACATATATATATACATATATATATATATACTTAGAACAAAGTCGAGTGTTGGGAGGATTAGGAAACACCCCCATCCCTTCTACCTTGGGACTCTCAGTTCAAGTCTCTCCACCAGCACCAGAAATAATAGTCTAGATTATGCCTTTGGCTTGCAAGCAGATTTCAAAAGCTGAACAACTGCAAGACACAAAAGAGGATATGGAACTTGGTGAATAATACTGAAAGAAGCACAGAACATCCCAGAAAATGGGATTGGGTAAGCAAGCCAGGACTGAACTTGAGAGGGGAGAGTTAAAGAGAGAGAAAATAAAGAAAAAGAAACAGGAGCATTAGAACAAGACAGAGCATCTGTAAGGTGGCACGATCAGGAGCCCCCACGTGAGGCATCCTGAGGTCTGGTCAGTGAATACCCCTCACCTGATTTGCAGAGATGGCAATGGAACCAGCCTGGTCAAGTGGTTGATTTTTCCACATCCACAGCTCAGGAAAGTTTTAATGTATCTCCACAATGTCTGAATAAAAGTTTGCTAAAACTTTCCCCTGTGAGACAGGCTTTCATGTGTGAAAAAGGAAGCCAAAGTGCTATCTGAAAGAGAGAAAAAAATAATCCCTTCTCCCTTGTTACCAGCAAGCACCCTCTATGAGGATTAAAGGGTGACTGAGGATTCCACTCATGATCGCAAAACAACTGGCGGGGCGAAATGACAGAACTCCGCGTGCCCTTCCCCCAGGGCAAGGAGAGTGGCATGCCTATTTTGTATGGAATGTCTCACATAGTACGTGTGTATACAAATAGATCATTGCCTGTATGCTCCAATCCCACTTCCAGGCTTTAAAACCCACAAAGAATTAGTGCTTTGTGTATCCATCTTTGCATTCCTGAAGAAGCAAGCACCAGCTTTTCCATATGTGTTGGTTCTTTGAACGACAAAGGTCATCTAATGTGCAATTTCTTTAAAAAAAAACAAACAAACTATTAAGCCCCTATGGAGAGCCAGACACTAGTATCTGAGATACGAAGATGTAAATCCACAGTCCCTGTTATAAACACTTTTAGCCTAGGAAGCAGATGGACGCTGAAGGGGACATCTGTTGTTTTCTGGCTTCCAGCCCTCGACCCCAACTTCCTCTGAGCAGATCCCTCCCTCTTTTGGGAAATCCCTGATGCTGTGTTTGGGATGGGCAGTACTCTCTCACACCAGAATGCCAAAGTTGCTAGACACTCTTCTCCCCTTTTCAGTCCTGGCATAGCCACAGGGTGGGCACATGAATAGGCCCAGCCAATCAGATACTCTTCTGGGACATGGACTCTCAATAGCGTTGTAAGAACCTTGGGTATGGTTGGAGGTTATAATCGACATGATGTTGGTGGCAGATCCTCTGATTCCTGCCCATTTCCCAACCCCAATACCATTCCAATAAGTTTATTTCTTCCCCTTAACATTTCCAGAGTTGGTCTTGTGGCTAAAAACCAAATCCCTTGCTAATGCAGAAATGCTGATCTTTTGAATACAAAGATGAGAAACCTACTCAAACCATCTCAAAAAAAGTGGAGTTTATTGTAGGAACACAGCAAACAATATGGGAAGTGGAGGCACCGAAATGTAAGTCCAGACACCCCTAAGGGAGAGTCTTCATGACTATCCTAACCTTAAAGGATACTTCTGGGTTTGATTAATCACCCTGGTACATGCTCTTAAGAAACTTACAGTCCAATGAAGGAAATACACGATTGTAAACTGATGAGCAAAATATTGTAGTTCATGAAAGAATGAAGAAAGTATATTTACCAGGGACCCAAGACGATTCTAGGACTCTTGGCCCAAGAGCTGCTATTGACATGACTACTAGCCCCAGAATGTTAACATCTTTCAGTCTCACCACCGAGGGATTCTGGAGTCCCTCTAACACAACTTCTCTCTGCCTTATAGATTTTGCTTCTTCAGAGTTCCCAACGCCTCATAATTTAAGCTTTTATATCATAGCTTCTCCAGGGTCACAGATTGAATTTCCTGAGGCAAAACCAAAACAAAACAAAACAAAACACCCTAGATGGAGATTAGCAGTTGTCGTCTCCAACTCTTTGTGACCCTATGGACTGTAGTCTACTAGGCTCCACTGTCCATAAGATTTCCCAGGCATGAATCCTGGAGTGGGTTGCCATTTCCTTCTCCAGGGCATCTTCCTATCCAAGGGGTCGAACGAGCATCTGCTGTACTGGCAGGTAGGTTTTTTACCACTGAGCCACCAGGGAAGGCATGGAGATTAGCAGACCAGAAGTTTATTAGGGAATGTTTCTGGGATGCCCACCTGTGGGAGGGAGAATAAGAGGATGGAAAGGGTGAGGAGAGAAGTCAAATTGCAGTGCAATCTTGACTTACATGACCAGCTTGTCCTAATTTGCTGGGAACTTTCCAAGTTCTAGCCCTGAAAGGTCCATGTCCCTGGAACTCTCTCTATCTCAGGCAAAACAGCACGTTTGGTCACCCTAGTATTGATGAAGCCCTCAGCCAACTATACAGGTCACTCTGAAGCTGAGATTGTACTTCAAAATTTTCCCATGAGGTTGACCCTGCTTCTGTGTCAATCAGTCATCAGATATTGACTTCCTTGGGAAGGATGCACGACCTTGGGTTAAGAGCTGGAGGGTGAGGGAGAGAACCCTTCAATAGAGACAATTCCCAAAGAGAGCTAAGAATTAAGGACTGTCTACTGGCAGCACTCCCAGCAGTAAAGGGAAAAATCCTTCATTTCCAATGTGATCTGAGCAGCACATAACAGCATCCACTCCATCAGGTTCTCTGTGTGTCATGATCTTTCAGCTTGAGTTCCTACTGCTCATTGCTAGAGTCTCACCCTCAAACCCCTGGCAGAATCTGATCTGAAATGGTCCACATCACAGGTCACTATGGATCTATATATGGATGTGAGAGTTGGGCCATAAAGAAAGCTGAGAGCTGAAAACTGATGCTTTTGAACTGTGGTGTTGGAAAAGACTCTTGAGGGTCTTAGACTGCAAGGAGATCAAACCAGTCAATCCTAAAGGAAATTAGTCCTGAATATTTGTTGGAAGGACTCATGCTGAAGCTCCAGTACTATGGCCACCTGATGCAAAGAACTGACTCATTAGAAAAGACCCTGATACTGGGAAAGATGGAAGGCAGGAGGAGAAGGGAACAACAGAGGATGAGATGGTTGGATGGCATCACCGACTCAGTGGACATGAGTTTGAGCAAACTCCTGGAGTTGGTGATAGACAGGGAAGCCTGGTGTACTGCAGTCCTTGGGGATGCGAAGAGTCAGACGTGACTGAGTGACTGAACTGCACTGAAGTGAACAGGTCACTAACCACCTGGAGATGGGCTCCCCTTGTCCACTTTGTTATAGTTGGAAGCAGGATCATAGGTAGAAACATATCCTTGTAGACTCACCCCTTTGAAAGGGTCTGTGGGCAGGGCTGGAGGAAAGCCTGTTGTTGGGCATCCCAGTGAGATGACCATATTCCAGCAGACCATTTTAATGCACTATAGTGGATGGAGCATGCAAGTATATAAGATGGAGTATTTAAGTATCTAGTGGATGGAAGATACATATAAGTACTGGTTGTTTGCTGCTTAAACACCTAGGTCTCCTAGTAGAGCCCAGAAACATTCCTCACAGTTGAATTAGGACTTGAAGGATGAGCAAGAAGCAGGGTTTTGCCCAGCAGAATCTTGGGTAGGTAGAGGAAGACATTCTAAGCAGAGAGAATCATATGTACACAGAGGTGTGAGAGAAATCTGAGTGGCCCTAAAGGGGTTGCCTTTCAGTCATCCCTGTACTTACTGCCTCTTAACCAGGTGCCTAGGAGGCATTTTTGGCAGCTGCTTAAAGGGAAACATACCACTCACTGAATCATCTGGGGCACTCCCTGCTCCCACCTTTCGTGAGCTGGTGCCAGTGGATTCCTGGGCCAAGGCATGCCCCACCCTGATCCTGTTTGGCTTGTGTGCTCTGCCAGGATCCCTGCAAGAGGTGGCATGGCCTGCGGCCACTGCTGCCCTTCAGACAAGAGCAGGAGCCAGGTCAGTGCAAATACTGCTCTGTCCTCATATGGCTAGGCTCCCACTGATGGCAGCTGGGCCTTGGGAAGGGTGGCAACAGGTGGGTTTAGTGGCCAGTTTGCCTCTGGAAGGCAGCTCTGCTGCTCCTGTTTCAGCGCTGAGAATGGCAGGACTCCCAGGAGAGGTGTGAAGGCACCATCTACAGCTTCCAGAAGCACTAAAGCTTGCTGACTTCTAAAGCACCACGTAAGCACAACAATGAAGAAGACACTTACAACAATGAAAAAGATATCACCATCAGCAAGTTTGCAAGAAAATAATAATAGCTAACATATATTGAGCACTTATTAAGTGCCAAACAATAGTTTATAGAAATGAATCCATACTGCCCCCATAAAAACCCTCTAGTGAAAGTTGCTCAGTCGTGTCCTACTCTACAATTCCATAGACTTTACAGTCCGTGGAATTCTCCAGGCCAGAATACTGGAGTGGGTAGCCTTTCCCTTCTCCAGGGTATCTTCCCAACCCAGGGACTGAACCTAGGTCTCCCACAATGCAGGCGGATCCTTTACCAACTGAGCTACAAGGGAAGCTCTATATGCTATTATTGTTCCTATTTATCATGAAGAAATAGAGGCACAGAAGAGGTTAAGTAGCTCTGCCTGAAAGTACACATCTTGTAATTGAATTTTGGCAACCCATATCAGTATTCTTCCCTGGAAAATCCCATGGACAGAGAAGCCTGGTGGACCACAGTCCATGGGGTCACAAAGAGCTGGACACAACGAGCGTGAGCATACCTTCCATCTCAATTATTCTATTAGCCAGTGTTCTGCTGACTTAGCTGCCATCTTACAGGCATCCCTGGTGGCTCAGCTGATAAAGAATCCACCTGCAATTCTGGAGACCGGAGTTCAATTCCTGGGTTGGGAAAATCCCTTGGAGAAGGGTTAGGCTACCCACTCCAGAATTCTGGCTTGGAGAGTCGCAGTCAGATATGACTGAGCAACTCTCATTTTCACTTTTCACTTTATGGAGTGATGTCTGAAAATGCTCTATGATTTATTCACACAAAATTCTTTCATGTACATGTCTCAATTCATCTTCATATTAGTCCAATGAGGAAGTCATCGCATTTTTCAGACGAAGAAATGGAAGCTCAGAGAAAATCAAGTGAGTGAATAACCAACGAGTGACTGTATTAGGACCTCAGATAAGTATCTTCCTTCCAAGTTTACCCTGTCATGAGTTATTTCAAAGAGACCTAAGAATATTTGTGTCCAAATGCAAATAATGATCAAAATAGTCAATCCTAAAGGAAATCAACCCTGAATATTCATTGGAAGGACTGATGCTGAAGCTGAAGCTCCACTACTTTGGCCACCTGATGGGAAGAGTTGACTCACTGGAAAAGACCCTGATGCTGGGAAAGATTGAGGGCAGGAGGAGAAGGGTGTGAAAGAGAATGAGATGGACACCACTGAGCAAGCTCCGGGAGATAGTGAAGGACAGGGAAACCTGGCGTGCTGCAGTCCATAGGGTTGCAAAGAGTTGGACAGGACTGAAGGGACATCATGCATGCACGCAAAATGGGAATAAAGATAAGTGCAAAGAGATCTGAGCTGGGAGCCAAGAGCCCTTGGTTCTAGTTGCTCCATCATGAATGTGGTGACCTCAACTAACTAACTTGTCCTTTGGGATTGAATTTTTCTCTTCAGAGAAACCAACAGGTTGGGTTTTAAGAACTCAAGTGTCCTGCCAACTATTAGAGATATGCTGATGGCATTGTAAGACTGGGTTACCTAGAAATAATCACATCATTAGAGTTGCCAAGAGGGGTTGATGGGAAACCAACATCTGTGTGGTGGCAACCTACCCTTTCACTCACAGCTGACTCTACCTGGCCCCAAGATGATCTGACTGATATGGAGTGTTTCTACGTGGGCATCGTGTGAATTTTTTTTTTATTTTACAGTGGAAGCAGAAGAATTATTTTGAAAGAATCAAAGCAAATCTACAGGTTTAAAAGAAGCAAAGTAAATCAACGCTTCCACATTTTTGAACTGATAAGTTAGGCCCCACAAGTCTAGCGTCAATAGATGAAACATGGGCGTTATGTGACTGCTGCCTGTCCTCTTGAAGGAGAGGTTGCATCTTCTCACTGTGAGTGACTGGAGGCAAAGTCTCCTTGTTGGTCTGTTTCTGTGCTGTCCTCCTACTTGGACCACATCCTTTTCCACCTAGAATTGTCATCTTCTGTTGGTAGGGACATCTCTGGATATTCTAGAAGGGTGCTGGCTGAAGCTATTCCTCAAGTTTTCCCTGCCTGAATTCAATCCGAGTTTTTCAAGCTTAAGATACGGCTGCTGTTCCTTTTCTTTGTTTCACCATTTTTAGCTGTGTATTTTCACATTCATGTATCTCACTATACTCCCAGTGGTAGACTAGTCTTTCTTAAACTTGAATGTACTCTTCATTTTATCAGAAGAAAAAATTCTTGTGGCTTTCCCACCACCACCACTCTGCTATAATTGTCTTAAATTATTTTTCTTTTATATTACCTGGACATGCGCAAATATAAAAATGGGTTTAAAAAATCCTAAAGCTTATAACTTCCATAGAATATATAAGAACAAAACAACCTTATAAGTGGTTATGCTGCTGCTGCTGCTGCTAAGTCACATCAGTCATGTCTGACTCTGTGCGACCCCATAGATGGAAGCCCACCAGACTCCTCTGTCCATGGGATTTTCCAGGCAAGAGTACTGGAGTGGGGTGCCACTGCCTTCTCCAATAAATGGTTATAAATGAAGTACAAACAGCACCAGAAAATCTTAACTAACAGTATTAATTTACTGTGGCAGACAGTGCTGTTTTAAACTGTTGAAATGAATTTTCTGAACAAAATGTGACTGTGGTGAGCACTGTCACTGCGTGGCGCACTCTAGAGTTTGGCAAGCCTGCACCATTGTGCGCCACGTGAGAGCTCAGTCTTGCCGTCCTTTTCTGCCGTCCAAACTAACGTCAGGTCTTCAGTTTTCCAACATGCCAAATGGTCTTTGCTTATCACAAATGCATCATTTCCGTATTTTAAAATAAAGTTGTTTATTTTAAGGTGTACGACATAGTGACTTGATACACATACACACAGTGAAATGATTGCTACAGTTGGGCTACTTTATGTGTCTTCTCACATAGCTACCTTTGTGTGTGTGTGATCTTAAATCTACTCTTGGCAAATTTCCAGTATTCAATACAGTATTCTTAGCAATAGTCATTACGCTGCGTATGAGACCTCCAAGCTTATTCATCTCACATAACTCTAACCTGGTATCTTTAACCGGCATGTCCCTATTTCTCCCACCTCTCCACACATGGTAATCATTACTCTTCTCTTCGTTTCTGTGTATTCAGCTTTTTGAGAGTCTACATATAAGTAAGATCATGTCATTTTTTTCTTTCTGTGTATGGCCTATTTAGCTTAGCATAATGTCTTCCAGGTTCATCCATGTTGTTGCAAATGCCAGGATCTCCTTTTTTAAGGCTGAATAATTTTCCATTCTGTATACTTACACCATAATTTCTTTATTAATTCATCCATCAATGGACACTTAATTTGTTTCCATATCTTAGTTGTTGTGAATAATGCTGCAATGAATATGGGAGCACAGACATCTTTTTGAGGTATGATTTTACTTCCTTTAGGTATATTCTCAGAAGAGGAATTGTGGAATAATATGATAGTTGCATTCTATTTTTTCTTTTAATTTGAGAAAACTTTATCCTATTTGCCACAAAGGCAATACCAATTTATACTCCCATCAACAATAAGTGAGGGCTCCCTTTCCTCCACATCCTCACCAATATATTATCTCTCTCTCTTTGATAATAGAAATCCTAAATAGTGAGATTCATTGCAAGGACTGATGCTAAAGCTAGAGCTCCAATACTTTGGCCACCTGATACAAAAAGCAAACTCATTAGAAAGACACTGATGCTGGGAAAGTTTGAAGGCAGGAGGAGAAGGGGTGACAGAGGATATGGTTGGATGGCATCACCAACTCAGTGGACATGAGTTTGAGCAAACTCCAGGAATTGGTGATGGACAGGGAAGCCTGGTGTGCTACAGTCCATGGGGTCTCAAAGAGTCAAACACGAGTGAGTGAGTGAACAACAGGTGATATGATGCCTCATTGTAGTTTTAATTTGCATTTCTCTAAGATTAGTGATATTGAGCATCTTTTCATATAACTGTTGGTCATTTGTATGTCTTTTTTGAAAAAATGTCAATTCAAGCCATTTGTCCAATTTTTAATCAGGTTATTTTGTTGTTTTTTTTGTTTTGTGTCTGTTCTTATTTTTGCTATTGAGTTGTATGAGTTCCTTATATATTTTGAGTAGTCACTCATATACAGTCTTCAAATATTTTCTCCCTATCCATAGATTGCCCACTCATTTTGTTAACTGCTTCCTTTACTGGGCAGAAGCCTTTTAGTTTGGTGTAGTCTCACTTATTTATTTTTTGCTCTTGTTGTCTGACCCTTAGTGTCATATCCAAAAAAGTGTCATGAAGGCCAGTGTCAAGGAGCTTTTACCCCGTGTTTATCCCTGTGAGTTTTACAGTTCCAGGTCTAGTCTCTAATCCGTTTTAAGTTGAGACTGTGCCTGATATGACAGATGTCTGATTTCATTCTTTTGCATGTGGATATCTAGTTACCTCAACATCATTTATTAAATTACAGTCTATCTAAAACTACCCTTTCCCTATTATGTATTCTTGGCACACCTGTCAAAAATTCTACATCATTTACATATTAAATTCTCTCTGCTCTTTTCTCTTTAGCCTGCTGTTGCTACTACATACGGCTATTTAGTTTAGTGTCATTGTCATGAAAACACAACTACAGGACTTCCTTGGTGGCGCAGTGGATGTGAATCTGCCTGCCAATGCAGGGAACATGGGTTCGATCCCTGGTCCAGGAAGATTCCACATGAGCAGAGCAATTAAGCCCTTGTGCAACAACTACTGAGCTCAAGGGCCACAACTAATGGAGCCCGTGCTCCAGGGCCTGTGCCCTGCAACAAAAGGAGCCACAGCAATGAGAAGCCGGCACACGACAACGAAGAGTAACCCTCGCCCACCACAACTAGGAAAGCCCTCCCAAAACCAACGAAGACGCAGTGCAGCCCAAAATAAAATAAAAAAATTTTAAAAGAAAATATACTATAAAACACAGCTAGAGGCAGTCGAAAACTGTGGCGCTGCTAGGTTACTACATCATAGAAAGTTTGCAATGCTTTTCAAAATAAATCACAACTTAATAGTGGGTCATGAAATCAATATACTGGGTGCAGCAAGCACTTTTTAAAATATGATATAGACAAGACCATAATGAGATACCACTTCACACTTGTCAGAATGGCTATTATCAAAAACACAACAAAGATGAAGCGTTAGTGAGGACGTGGAAAAAAGATGTTCACTATTGGTGGGAATGTAAATCAGTACAGCCACAGTTAGGAATTTCCTTTAAAAATTAAAAATAGAACTACAATACAGTCCTGCAATTCCACTTTTGGGTATTTATCCAAAGAAAATGAAAACACTAACTCACAAAAGATATTTAGACCTCAATGCTCACTGAAGCATTACTTACAATAGTTAATATATAGAAGCAACCTAAGTACCCATTAGTAGATGAATGGATAAGGAAGATGCATTTTACATGAATATTACTCAGCCATCAATAACAAAATGAATGCACCTACACGGTATTATGCTAAGTGAAATGTCAGACAGAGAGAGACAAATACTGTATTATCTCACTGATTTGTGAAATCTGAAAACAAAACAAATGAACAAACACAGCCAGAGAGTTCCAGGTACAGAGAACCAACAGGTGGCTGCCCCAGGGGACAAGGATGAGGGGAAGAGAGCGATAGGTGAGCAAGACTGAGAGGAATAAACTCCCAGTTACAAAATAAATGAGTCACGAATATCAAACGTGCAGCATGAGGAATATAGTGAAGAATTATGCAATCTCTTTGTATGGTGACAGATGACAACTAGATTCATCATGGTGATCATTTTGAAATGTATAGAAATATTGATTCCCTATGTTGTGTAACATGAACTAACATAGTGTTGTAGGTCAATTATACTTCAAAAACAAACAAACAAACAAAGAAAAAGAGGTCAGATTTGTGGTTACTAGAGGCAGGAGGCTCTCCAGGGTATGAAGGCTGTCAAAAGATAGAAACTTCTAGTTATAAAATAAATACTGGGAATATAAAGTACAATACAGTAAGTATAATTAATACTGCTGTACATTATATATGAAAGAAAGTAAATCCTCTCATGTGTGAGCTTTCATCACAAGGAAAAAAAATTTCCATTTCTTTAATTTGAGGTCTGTATGAGAGATGGATATTCGCTAAACTTACTGCGGCAATCATATCATGATGCACGTAAATCAAGTCATCGCACTGTATACCTTAAACTTATACAGTGCTGTATGTCAATCACATGTCAATAAAACTGGAAGAAAGATAACTTTAATCTAAAATTAGATTAAAAACTATTTTTTTAGTGATAGAAAAGAAAAAACATCAAAGTATATCACGTTATGTCAGAATAAGTATTGTATAAAGAAAATTATTTCAAGCACACAAATACACAACACAGGAGTGACCAATCCGAAGAGAAACTGCATCTCGGCAGCAAGGCCCTGCAGGCACTGCAGTTGCCCAATAAGGGCTCCCTATGATATCAGGTCCTAATCCCTGGAATCTGTAAATGTTACTTTATAAGGAAAAGGGGCTTTTGCAGAAGTGATTAAGTTAAGGACCTTGAGATGGATAGATTATCTGGGATTATCTGTGTGGCCACACTTGCACAGTCATAAAATCATGTGTTCTTAAAAGAGAAAGGCAGGGGGAGATCTGATCCAGATAGAAGCACAGCCCTGTTAACATCTTGGTTTTGACCCAGGGACTCTGATTCCAGACTTCTGGCATCAAGGACTGCAGGAGAAGAAAGCTCTGCTATTTTAACCCATCCAGTGCATAGCCGTCTGTTCCAGCAGTGACGGGAAGCTATTACACTCTCCGGGTTCGCTTCGCCTCTGCTGGTTGAGCAGGACCGCAGAGGGGGCACCAAGACCCTCAGGGAGGAGGGGGTGGTGACACTCTAGAGGGTCAGAGCTATCCACCCGCTGGCTTGGAGTCTTTTCATGTTTTCACAGCTGGTGTGGCTGCCCTGGTCTGGATGGGCTGCCTGTCAGCTCTGCTTATGTGATCATGAATATCAGTGTATGGAAACCAGGTCACCAGTAAAATGGATTCCTTCTGTGGGTGGATGCCAAAAAAAAAAAAAAAAGATCAGAGGTCACTAATCCAGATTACCCAGAATATGCTTATACTGACTTTTTTCTTTTCAGGTCATGATCAAAATAAAAATGCAAAATTTTAGATATCCTCATAGAGAACCTGCAGATGCTCAAGATTCATCTGTAGTTGCTCAAGGACCCTCGGATCCCAGTTTGGGAAACTCGGTGAAACTTCCCTGTAGCATCAGGCTAGTGTTTCTCTTTTCACATCTCTTGTACCTTCAGCCTAATTTGTGTGGGCTCCTCCACCCACAGGCTGTACCCACCTGCTCAGCCTCCTTAAGCTGCCCCTGGCACCTGCTTGCTAATGTGGCCCTTTTCCTCACGCCACCTGCTCACAAGGGCAGGTTTGAGGCCTGGGGGACCTGACCTTGGCTGTGCAGACTGGGAACCACTCTGAACTTCCACCTCCACCTGTTCTCTACCTGGCTTAGCCTCAGGCCTTCAGAGTGTTTTTGTTCCAGGGAGCCCCAGCGTCTTTGCTCTTTATAGTTTCTGAGCACTTATTTTAGCCCCATGGTCTTAGAAGCAAAGATTTTGAGTAAAATGCTGCTTTAAAGGCAAAACAAAACAATAACATTGCCTCTGAAGTCTAACAAACTTCTTTCTCAGGGGCCTGGTTTCTGCTTCTCCTTGCCTGTCAAACTGCTATGGCCCACGCCTGGCTCTGACACAAAACTGGGGTCTTCACCGATCTTGGTAAGTGATGGGGTCCTACCTAACAATCAAAAAACTGTGCTGGCCCCAAACACCTCTATCTCAACAGAAGAGCCTGTTTCTGCACTCCTGAGTCCTCTCTGCTGTCCTGCCCCATTGTAGTTTTTTTCTTTTTTAACTATTATTTTTATTATTGTGTGTTCATGTTAGTTCCTCAGTTGTGTGCGACCCCATGGACTGCAGCCCACCAGGCTCCTCTGTCCATGGAAATTCTTCAGGCAAGAATATTGGAGCAGGCTGCCATGCCCTTCTCCAGGGGATCTTCCAGACCCAGGGATCAGATCCAGGTGTCCTGCACTGCAGGCAGATTCTTACATCATCTGAGCCACCAGAGAAGCCCAGTAATTATTATTTCTGCTATTGGTAGTTCTGCCTTCTTTTGTAGCAGCAAAGTCTGAAGCAACCAGAGTCCCAACCCCTGTGGCACCCACTCCTCCCACCTCTTTCCCACCCCAAGTCACTTCAGATTTCAGTTCCACCTTAGGGACAGCAAAGGTCCTGCCCTGAGGCGAGACCACCCTCAGCATGATCCACATGTCCCTCTCTTTTGCCAAACCACTTGCTTATGCACATACCAACCAAGCCTGTGAGTCACAAATGTTCATAGAGCTTGGACTGACCTTGACATACTATCTGGCCATCTGACCCTCACCACAAACTTGGATATTGGTTGTGTTCGCATCACTTCATTTTACAGATAAAAAACTGGGGCTTCCAGCCCAAGAGACCCGTTACTCTCTGATTCATCTAATAAGTGGCACAGCTGGTTCTGGACCGTCTTTGGCTCTAGATCCTCTGGCTCTAGTCCCCTGCACCTCTTTGCCTTATCCTTTGTGCACAGTAAAGCTACAATGAGGGAAAGGGATGAGAGGCATTCTTTACTCTCTCCCTCCAGGGGCTGCCAGCCTGGAATTATACAGTAACTTTCTTACCCTGAAGCTGAATGAGTTTATACATTGGTCTTACCCTTATGAGTAACAGCACTGATGAAAACTTTCCTGGTGTAGGTAAGATGCCTAGGAAAGGCCTTTCCCTCACCCTGAAACCTGACAAGGTGGCTGAAATCAGAACTTCACTATCAAAGTCCATTCCTTTTGAGTCTCAAAGTCATGGGGTAGCAGAACTTTGGGGTCAGATATCTCAGGATTCCAAACCCATTTCCACTCCTTAGCTGTGTGGCCTTGGGCAAGTCTATCCTTTCTGAAGTTCTTAACTGTGTAGTGGACAGGACCCACTACATAATTCGTGAAGCCCAATGCAAGATGAAGTCAGGGCCTCCTCATTCAAAAATTTAAGAATTTCAAAGACAGCAATAACAAGAGCATTAAACCAAAAATGGGACCCTTCTAAGCCTGGGAGGTTCCACCCATGAAGCCAGTCCTGAGAGCAAAGGATTGTTTTTTTGGGAAAGGTGTTAAGAGAATTTAGTACTTAATGAGATGTCCCATTCCTTTCCCATCAGTCTATGGTTCTCCAGACAGAAGACCCATCTGCTGTGAGTGACTGTGCTCAGTCATTCAGCTGTGTCCTACTCATTGTGACCCTATGGACTGTAGCCTGTCAGGCTCCTCTGTCTCTGGGGCTCTCTGCAAATGCAGGTTCCCAGTGCTTTCCTATTCCATTCTAATTCCTATTCCATGTCTAATTCTAAACACACAGATATGTGTGCTTTAAAAGGAATCTCCAGAGATTCTGATGAAAATGGCAATCGCTTCTTTGAAGAACTTAGAAGTTAACTGCTTTCACCAACAGTTAACTCCCTGAAAAAGATGGTTTTATAAACTCCAGTACATGGTTGACCCAGTAGCCCTGGCCCCCTATGTATGCCCTGGAAAAAAGAAAGAGCTGGTCTATGAACTGAAAGAGCCAGCCACCAGGAGATGTAACCATCGGGATCCTTGGTCTGCTTTGAAATGAAGCACCCTCAGCTGACCAAAGCTCCCTTTGAGGAATAGCAGCCCAAGCAAGGGTGGTGGCCGGCCTTAGGATGGCCTTTGTCCACTTCCTTCCTCTGTGCATGTCCACCTGAGATTCTCAAGCGCTCCTCCTGCTTCTTAGATTCTGCCCCTGGGGGGCCCTGAGGGTGCTATAGGGCAACTGCCTTCCCCTCAGTGCCCGCAATGTGCCCCACAGGCAGACCCCAGTTTACATCTAAGCCCTTCTCAATTCCCAAGGAAAATAGGGCTTCTTCCCTAACGTGGAATATGAAAGCATCTTAGACTTTAGAAATCCCGATAGCCTCCTTGTGGCAAGCAACTTGCATCCCTCACTTCAGTTAAGCCTCACCACAATGCTCTGAGGGAGGTTTGTGACCCCATTTTACAGATGAGGAAGCTGAGGATAAATCGTGGGCTTCCTTCATAGGAATTGGTGGACATGGGATTTAAATGCAACAATGCTGCCAGACAGGTAATGCATATATTAGCAATTCTTATTTTATAGCTAAGGAAACTAAGGCCCAAATGGGCTAGGCAGTTCTGTAAACATAAATGCTACCAGCAGAAGAGCTGAGATTTGAACCCAAATGAACTGACCCCTATCCCCAGGCTCTTCCCTGTTCACTTTCTCTGTGCTTCTCTGGATTTTCCTCCCTCCATCCTTGGCTTAGTCTGTCCAGACTGTTAGAATACCATAGACTGGGTAGCTTACAAGCAACAGAAGGTTATTTCTCATAGTTCTAGAGGCTGAGAAGTCCAAGATCAAGAAGATGAGTGAAAGTGATAGTGTTAGTCACTCAGTCATGTCCGATTTTTTGTGACCCCCATGGACTGTAGCCTGCCAGGCTCTTCTGTCCATGGGATTCTCTAGGCAAGAATACTGGAGTGGGTTGCCATTCCCTTCTCCAGGGGATCTTCCTGATTCAGGGATCAAACCCAGGTATCCCACATTGCAGGCAGATACTTTACCATCTAAGCCACCAGGGAAGTTATAGCATCTAGTCAAGGCCTGCTTCCTGGATCACAGATAGAGCCTTCCCCGTGTCTTCACATGGCAGAAAGGGCAAAAAGTGTGCTCTCCAGGGTCCCTTTTATAAGAGTCCTAATCCCATTCATGAGAGCTCACCCTCATGCCTTCCACTGCTCAAAATCCTCACCTCCAAACCATCACACTGGGGATTAGATTTCAAAGCATGAATTTTGGGAGTGGGACAATTGAATTTATAGCAGTCTCCTTTGGCAGGAACCTAAGAGGCCCTGCTGGGTATGTAAGAAGGAACTGAATTCAGCTGGAAGGAGAGAGGCCCAGCCTAGCAAGGCCTCATGGCATCCTGACATTAGTGACACAAAAACAAAGGTTGCATCAGCCTGTTGGAGAAGCATCTCAGGTGAGCAATAGGACCTAAGGAGACTGATCCCAGGGATGGTGGGTATCTCACATTCAGGGCCATACTTGGCAGCTCTGCCTGGGGAGGAAGGTCAGATGTGGATCCAGCTTCACAATCCAAGAAGCTGAAAGGACCCCTTCTTTCCCAAGGCACCATGACCAGGCTTCCTGCTCCTCTTCTCACCCCTACTCCTGAGGACCAGCCACATCCAGGCTGTCCCACAAGTCACTCCTTGTTGGCTCCCACACCCCCAGCCTCCACACCTGTGCCATGGTAAGGAGAGTGGAGGGCAGTCCCTCTCAAGTGACCTGGAAGCAAGGAGTTGCAGGGGAAGCTATGAACCCAGGTGGTGGCTGACATTGCAGGAAAACAGCCTGCTGTTGGAACCCTGGGGCATGCCTCCATCCTGAATTGTCACTGGCAGCATCCTGCAGTACTGAGGCAAGTCTAAAACCTAGATGACTTAGATGGAAAAAAAAAAATCATTCATAACAGGCACTTAGAAAATTCATGGGTTTCTCAAGTGGTGCTAGTGGTAAAGAACCTACCTGACAATACAGAAGACTCAAGAGATGCAAGTTCAATCCCTGGATTGGGACGATCCCTTGGAGGAGGGCATGGCAACCCACTCCAGTATTCTTGCCTGGAGAATCCCCATGGATAGAGGAGCCTGGTGGCCTGCTGTCCATGGGGTCACAAAGAGTCAGGTATGACTGAAGTGACAATATGCATATACAGAAACACCATAATCATCACCTTCATCATCATTGTTCAGTTCAGTTCAGTCTCTCGGTCATGAACAACTTCTTGCAAACCCATGGGCTGTAGCATAGCAGGCCTCCCTGTCCATCACCAACTCCCGGAGCTTGCTCAAACTCACGTCCATCAAGTCAGTGATGCCATCCAACCATCTTATCCTCTGTTGTCCCCTTCTCCTCCCGCGTTCAGTCTTTCCCAGCATCAGGGTCTTTTCCAGTGAGGCAGTTCTTCGCTTCAGGTGGCCAAAGTATTGGAGCTTCAGCTTCAGCATCAGTCCTTCCAATGAACATTCAGGACTGATTTCCTTTAGGATTGACTTGTTGGATCTCCTTGAAGTCCAAGGGACTCTCAAGAGTCTTCTCCAACACCACACTTCAAAAGCATCAATTCTTCTGCACTCAGCTTTCTTTATAGTCCAACTCTCACATCTATACATGACTATTGGAAAAACCATAGCTTTGACTAGATGGATCTTTGTTGGCAAAGTAATGTCTCTGCTTTTTAATATGCTGTCTGGGTTGGTCATAGCTTTTCTTCCAAGGAGCAAGCATCTTTTAAATCCATGGCTGCACTCAACATTTGCAGTGATTTTGGAGCCCAAAATAATAAAGTCTGACACTGTTTCCATTGTTTCCCCATCTATTTGCCATGAAGTTGTTGTAGGAAGAGGGACCCCTTCCAGGGCCTGAAACTGGGCTCTTGTCTAACACTCGGAAATGAGTTGTCTGAGGAGACACATGTGCTGACAAAGCAAGAGATTTTATTGGGAAAGGGCAGCCGGGTGGAGAGCAGTAGGGTAAGGGAACCCAGGAGAACAGCTCTTCCACAGTGGCTCACAGCCTCGGGTTTTATGGTGATGGGATTAGTTTCCAGGTTGTCTTTCACCAGTCATTCTAATTCAGAGTCTTTTCTGGTGGTGCACGCATCACTCAGCCAAGACGGATGCTAGCGAGAGGGATTCTGGGAAGTGGACGGACACGTGGTGTCTCCTTTTGACATTTCCCAAGCTCTTCCGGTTGGTGGTGGCTTATTAGTTCCATATTCCTTATCAGGATCTCCTGTCATAAAACAACTCATGCAAATGGTTACTAAAGGGCCTGGCCAGGGTGGGCGGTTTCAGTCAGTGTGCTTCCCCTTACAACTCCCCGCTGAGAGACTTTATACTCAAGATACTTTTTGGGAATTGGGGGGGAGGTCTCTTTTTTTTGTAACTTTTTTCTGTTGTGTATGGGCGTAGGCCTGTCTAGTAGAGCAGAAGTCCCTCTCTATCTGATCTAAGTCAAGGTATTTTTTGCCTGAAACCAGCATTTACCTTTGTAATAACAGCAATTTAGTTTGAAACTGTTGGCCCCTCTCAGAGATGAAATAGACAGGGGCCAAAGAGGAGACCTAACAGGATGGTCATCTCTGGACCCTGGAAACAGAAGGCAACATTTGGGGTGAGGGTTTTAGGGTTTGTGACCCCTTTTGATTGGTTGGTGGTGAGGCAACAGAGTTGTGCTCTAGGAATCTTGTGCTCAGTCTGAAGTTACCATCTTTTACCTGGGTGGGGGCTCTAGTTTTGTAAAAGAACTTAAAGACATTGTTTATATATATATATATATATATATTTTAGTAGGAACCAGGACCATGTCTGGAGGCTGTATCAACCTTTGATTATTTTTCTTGTTTTTGTATCCCCTCCCTTTCCTGATTAGCAATTGTTTGAATCTACCCTTTGGAACAGCAGTGTCCACAGGACTGGAAAAGGTCAATTTTCATTCCAATCCCAAAGAAAGGCAATGCCAAAGAATGCTCAAACTATCACACAATTGCACTCATTTCACATGCTAGTAAAGTAATGCTCGGAATTCTCCAAGCCAGGCTTCAGCAATATGTGAACCATGAACTTCCAGATGTTCAAGCTGGTTTTAGAAAAGGCAGAGGAACCAGAGATCACATTGCCAACATCTGCTGGATCATGGAAAAAGGAAGAGAGTTCCAGAAAAACATCTACTTCTGCTTTATTGACTATGCCAAAGCCTTTGACTGTGTGGATCACAATAAACTGTGGAAAATTCTGGAAGAGATGGGATTACCAGACCACCTGACCTGCCTCTTGAGAAACCTGTATGGAGGTCAGGAAGCAGCAGTTAGAACTGGACATGGAACAACAGACTGGTTCCAAATAGGAAAAGGAGTACGTCAAGGCTGTATATTGTCACCCTGCTTATTTAACTTCTATGTAGAGTACATCATGAGAAATGCTGGGCTGGAAGAAGCACAAGCTGGAATAATATCTTGCTGGGAGAAATATAAACAACCTCAGATATGCAGATGACACCACCCTTATGGAAGAAAGTGAAGAGGAACTAAAAAGCCTCTTGATGAAAGTGAAAGAGGAGAGTGAAAAAGTTGGCTTAAAGCTCACCATTCAGAAAACGAAGATCATGGCATCTGGTCCCATCAATTCATGGGAAATAGATGGGGAAAGAAAGGCACATAGCTCAGTTTTTTAGTGTTACTAGACTGATTATCTTTAGTATGATTTAATTGTTTTTAACACAGAGGAGACTTTAAACCTAAATTACCATAGCCTGGTATTATCTATATAAATCCATCTTATAATTGTGGGAGAGTTTTTTCTCCTTTGTTGAAACTTTTTTGCTGTTCTGATTGAGCTTGAGTAATAGAAAAAAGCTCAAATTTATGGCCAGAGTCAAGCAGGTATCATTAATTGGCCTGGTGAGGGGATCTCATCTAGTAATATCACAGTGACCTGAATATGACTATAATTTTTTCTAAGTAAATTATTTTTTAGGACCAACCAATTAGAGTCTTGTAGTAGAGAAATTTATCAAGGTAACCCAGAACTAGACACAAGTAATTGGCCACAAACCCAACAATTGGATTGATTTTTAAAACTAGCATAGGATCAGGCCTATGATAGAAAAGCATTTGATTTATATGTAAAGGTCTAAGAAGTCAAGAAAACATTATAAATGATCTTATGAATTAGGTCTAGCATCTTAGGCAAGTGGTCTACCTCTGAGGTCGTCATCTTTTTATCCTGGTGTAGTGTAATTTTTCCTCTGTTTGAGCATAATTTAGGTCAGCTATCTTTCCTATAGACCAATCTAGTGTAGGGGTCTTTGGAAGTGGGAATTAGTCTAAGAGTTAATTTTCCTTCAGTTTTATTGTGTATGAGCTAGTTAAGAGTACCTGATAAAAAAAAGTCCTTCCATCCAGGTTGAAGACAGTCCCTTAAACTATGTCTTTTTTTAGTCCTGGTTGCAGGTCACTAAGCATCTGATCTTTATCCAAAGATAGATTATTGAGATGAGCTTTAGAAACAAACTTAGGGTGTTCTTTAAGAATTTAATTAAATTTTACATTAATATCACATAACAGCAAAGAACTATCTAAGAAATGAGTTTTACTACATGTAGACCTCTATTAACAAACTATGATTTAACATTTACTAAAACATTTTTTTCCCTAAAATTACCCTGATTTTTTATCAAATATAACCAAATTAAGGCTAATTTGTTTGCAAAATAGGTGTGTTTTCACTAATTTTGGTCTGATGATTTATATAACTGTAATTGATCATAGACTTTTTATTTTGTTGAAACATTTATAGAGTCTCAGACTGAACTTTTAAAATAAAACAGGGCTGTTAAACTCACACGAAAGGCTTATCACAAATTTTGCCTAACAAATTTAAGTGAATTTTTTTCTTTTTAAGGTCTCACAATTCCTTGAGATTTTTGTTCCTGTTAGTGAGATAACGTTCTTAATTCATTTGATAAACTTACTGGAAACCTAAGAGTTTCCAATTTTTGGAGGAGTCAGAGAGAAAATATAATTGTTTTGTTTATAATGTATAATTTTACCAAAGTATTGTCATAATTAGTTTGAGAGGAAGGTTTTCCCTACTCCCGGAAAACATAAGATTTAAACCCATAATCTTTCAGACAGAAACCATAAAAGTTATAAGCATATTTGCTGGTTCATTCTGTCTTTTTGTTAACTTTTGTGAAGTCATCAGGTTTTTCATTAGAATACCAGGACATATCAGAATTTTAAGAACTCCATATAATTTCTAGGATATTTATATTAGTAATTTTACCATATATTATAATGAAAGGATTTATTATTTATTTGATATTCTTTTTCATGTAACTTAACCAACCAAATAAACACAGTTCAATATCTCTCTTTAGGATATTTCAGGGGCCCTCTGAAGCACCCCAAAGTTAGTAGAGGTCAAAAGAACTTCAAAAGAATTTGACTTAGGAAGTTTTATCAAAAAGATCAATCAAAAGGGTTTAGAACATTTGGCCAGATTTAGTTGACAGGTGTGTCATTTAGCTTGTTGATACGCCACAATGGGCGTAAATACCAAGGCTCAAGGTCTAGTGAAAGTCAGCTCCGCCATCTTGGACCTAACTGGCTCTAACCAGTTTTCTTATGGCTGTGTCATTCCTAACAAATCTATTTATCTAACTAATCGTGATCCAATTTTAGAAAATCCTGATCATGCATAACCCTTTTTAGTATTTTTTTATACTTTTTTTTAAACTGAAAACATCCTTTCTACTTTTTTTTAGCAACCAAGAACTAACTTTTATATTAGCATTTTCTAGATTGGTGAGCATAAATACCAGTGATAATTTCTAAAACCTTTGCTTTTTTAGAACATTTTAGGATGGCACCAAACATTATTTACGTAGAGTCTCAAATCTCTTTGTTTCTCTGTAAAAGGAAATTATTGTTTTGTAGTAAATGTTTCAAAACCTTATTTTATTTGGAAATGACCTAGCTATTCAATAGACTTCTAACACTTAGCACAATTAGCATAACCCTTAGAAATTCAAGTTACACCAATCTGGAGAGACTATTTTAGACAGATATTCCTAAAGAATAATTATTTTTAATAGAGTTTATATAAAAGCTCATACCTCATTTATATGTTTTTTAGAAGTGGAGAGCAGTAGGGAAAGGGAACCCAGGAGAATTGCTCTGCTGCGTGGCTCACAGTCTCGGATTTTATGGTGATGGGATTAGTTTCCGGGTGGTCTTTGGCCAATCATTTCAATTCAGAGTCTTTCCTGGTGGCAAATGCATCGCTCAGCCAAGATGGATGCTAGTGAGAGGGATTCTAGGAAGTAGACAGACACACGGTGTTTCCTTTTGACCTTTCCCAAACTCTTCCGGTTGGTGGTGGCTTATTAGTTCTGTATTCCTTACCAGGATCTCCTGTCATAAAACAACTCATGTGAATGTTACTAAAGGGCTTGACCAGGGTGGGCGGTTTCAGTCAGTGTGCTTCCCCTTACAAAGTGATGAGACTAGATGCCATGATCTTCGTTTTCTGAATGTTGGGTTTTAAGCCAACTTTTTCACTCTCTTCTTTCACTTTCATCAAGAGACTCTTAGTTCTTCTCTGCCTTCTGCTGTAAGGGTGGTGCCGTCTGTGTATCTGAGGTTATTGATGTTTCTCCCAGCAATCTTGATTCCAGTTTGTGCTTCATCCAGCCCAGTATTTCACATGATATACTCGGCATATAAGTTAAATAAGCAGGGTGACAATATACAGCCTTGACGTACCCCTTTCCCTGTTTGGAACCAGTCTGTTGTTCCATGTCCAGTTCTAACTGGTGCTTCTTGACCTACATACAGATTTCACATCATTGTTGGTAACTTTATTTTTACCACGTTTTTGTGCCAGGCACTACTCTGCATAGTAATCTATTCTTTGAGCATTTAGCATGTCTAATAATTGAGTATTTAGCATGTCTAATTTAGCCCAGGGCATAAAAAGGACCTTGCACTCAGCCTAGAGACCCCAACAGAAGAAAGCAGAGAGATCCAAACAGACCTTAAAATGGCCTCAGTCAAATTATGCTGGCCAACTCTGATTGCTCTGCTCTGTATGCAGTTAGCCCCAAGGGATAAGTTAAAGTGCATTTGGATGCATATATGGTAAACTGTTCGCCAAGCCCCAGAGAAGGGCCACTTTAATCTCCTTGACATAAAGCAACTCAAGTGTGTCCTTAGGTAGGAGAAACAATGGAAGTCCTCAGGATATATGGTAACCATGTGCTGTCCCCACCCACTGACTGGTTCTCTACCCACCTCGGAAGAGGAAACGGGATGCACCCAAACCCTGGAAAACCAGCAACGTACAAGATCAGCTCACTTCTAAGTGGAACAGACTCCCCTTGGTGATCTTAAGCACCCATTCCGCCCCGAAGTTGCAAAGCATCACTCTTTGGGCACATCACACTCCAGTGAAGAGATCCCCAGCCCCACCCTCCAGAGAGACAACCTGGGGCAGCAGACCTCTCCTGACTGCTTGTAGTCAGGTAATCAGGGAGGGCTCTGCTCTGGCTCATACATCAGGTTGTCTTTTATGTCATTGCAAGAGACCCGATTGAAGAGAGTGCAGACAGGCTACTGAAAAAAAAGCAAATTGGCTAACAGGAGGCTGTCAGTCTTATCTGGCTGAACAAATATGGAGAAGGGTAAAACAGACCTTCCCCAGCATCACTTGGTTTCTACTTATCCTGGGCTCGTTCACAACCATTGTTTTCTTGCTGATATGCAGGCCTGTATCTTAAATTGTCTCATGTCCTTTGACTCCAAAAGGTTAGAATCTGTAAAACTTCAAATGCTGGTTGCTCACAGCTACAAACAGTTAGCGCTGAGGCCTGGGGGAACAATCAAAGAGCACTAAAGGCTGCAGGGGAGAAGCTCTGTGACAACACACCCAAATTTAGCAGACCCACAGCATCCCTCAAGAATGAGAAGCAAGGGACTTCTCTTGTGGTCCAGCGGTTCAGAACCTGCCTGCTAATGCAGGGGATACAAATTCAATCCCTGGTTCAGGAACTAAGACCCCCACATGCCACAGGGCAACTGAGCCCATGAGCCATAACAAGAGAAGCCATAGCAACAAGAAGCCGGTACACCAGTCCACACACTGCAACCTCAGAAAGCCCACACAGAGCAATGAAGACCCAGGGCAGCCAAAAGTAATAAAATAGGTAGAATTTTTTTTTTTTAATTTAAAGAATGAGAAGCAAGATGGAAGACAGAGGAGAGATTTGTCACCAGCAGAACCCACTGGGGTGGAGGGGGGAAATAAGATGGGAGGTGATAAGACAACATCCAACTTTTGTGCTTTGTCTACTTT